>NC_137811.1:67738382-67793382 GCF_963921795.1 Nannobrachium achirus | reverse complement strand
TGAAAGCACCCACAATTATGTATGTTACGTATGTTCTCCCAGATCTTTATCTATCACAAAATAGAATGATTCTATTTTTACAGCATGTGTATCCAGGGCTCGCGCTATCCTTGAACCTGGTGTAGCCGATATCATTGATATATATTGGATCTTTCCAAAACACGCATACGCGTGCACGCCCCGCGTACGCACTGATGCACGTAAAAAGGCTTGGTGTAGCCCGGCCGTCAGAGTCAAGGCCGGGCTACACCCAAAAACGTTGTATGCGTACGCTGTCTGTGCGTGTGCGAAAAGCCCCTGGCTACACCAAGGAGGGAATATATGTGCGGGACACCAGGGAGTTTGTATAAAAAACGCATACGCGCACGTACAAAATAGAACCGATCCTATTTTTTACAGCATGCGTATCCGGGGTTTGCGCTATCCGTGAGCCTGGTGTAGCCGATATCATTGATATATATTGGATCTTTCCAAAACGCACATACGCGCACACGCCCCGCGTACGCACTGACGTGCGTATAAAGGCTTGGTTTAGCCCGGCCGCATGTTTTGGCTGGGAATGTATGTATGAAGGTGACTGGGAATTCTGAAGACTGTAGCCCTGGAATGGCTGGGAATGTATGTATTTATGTAGGCGTACATACAGCCAATGAGGGACCAGCATTCCTGGTGATGTCAACAGAGTTTGGTATATGAGAGCGTTCCTGGTAATGTCTTCATTAACAGCCAATGAGGCCAGCAGGGCACACCTTGTGGCGCGCTCTGCTTGCGCACAAGTAGGCCACGAGGTATGTTCCATTACCATTTTACGTCAGTAAAACGAAAGAGAGCAAATTGCCTGGGACAAGTGACACTTTTATACTATTATTTTTTTGGCTTGGAGCGAGCCCACACTGTTTCGCAGGAACAGTGTTTCTAGTAATTATGGGATATATCTGAGCACTTACTTAAAAGGTCCAGCCTGGTCAGAGATGATACCACAATACTGCCTCTTCTGGTAGAGTTTAGCCATCGCAGGCTCACACTTGGGGCATTTTCCACCGACGCATTCACTGGTACAACCAGGACCCCCACCAGCCTGCCAAAATATACATATGTACACAGGGGCGTCACACCAAATTCTGGGCCCTGGGTACAAGGATTCACTGCGGGCCCCCCATGAATGTTAACTATTGAAAAATAGCAGCTATACAAGCTCACAGCGCGGCACCGAGTGCCGCGCTGTGAGCTTGTAGATCTGCTATTTTTCAATAGATAAAGTTACTAGGGCCCCTCCACCTTGGGCCCCAGTAACTCAGTCCCACTTTCCTACCCCTTGTGACGCCCCTGTATGTACATGCATGGTAAATGTAGGAAAACAGGAATTGTGGGGGGGATATTTCCTATCAGACAGAGAAATGTGGGGGGATATTGGGTGGTACAGAGGGAGGGGGAGCGGAGCGCTTGTTTTTATTTCTCTCTCGAGAACTGAACAGAGGACGGTTTAACATGCATTACTTTTTACAACATATAAAAACAAAGCTGGGGTTGCGGACAGCGTTGTGGGCCCTCGCTGTGAGGTGTCCCCGAGTGAGCCGCCAGGTGAGCGAGTGCCCGGGCAGAGCAGCAGTCCATGGCCCATGCATGCGTCGACAAGTTGGGCGTCCAATTTGGCAAGCCGCTGTGGATGGAATTGAAATTGCACATGCAGCACAGTACAGTACAGGGACGTGCAGGCCATTGGGAAGAGCGGGACAACTCCTGAACGGCCGGTTCATTCCCGGCCGGTCCAGGCCGGCCATTAGGAAAAAAATCAAAATAAAATGTCGGCCTTCGTTCCATTTTGGGGGCTGGGCGGCCAACAAAGTAAATTGTCACTGTCGGGCAGAAACCTCGTATCTCCAAGTTTCAAATGTGTACATTTTTTCACAAAGCTTCATCATACAAGGCCGTCGCACAAAAGTAGTGAAAACAGCAGATCTACAAGCACACAACGCCTCGCGGTGCGAGTTTAAATATTTTTTTTAATGATAAATACAAAACAAACGGTTTTGGACATACAAGGTTTCCACCCGACAACAACGAAATATAGGCCTAACTCATGTAATTGGCCCACTGGCTTGTCACTTGTCATGATCTGAAATGGCAAATCTTTGAGTAGCAGCAGCGCTAGAGAGAGATCTCTCTCTCTCTCTATAGCGCGCAATGAGGGCCTCTCCAACTCTTTTTCCCGGGCTGAATCAGGGGCCCAGCATGTCCCTGGTACAGTACGTTGATCGCAACTAAACGAGCGCTTCCCCGTCCCGGACTATGACCAGTCATTGGGAAAATTGGTTAAAACATGATTCAGAACGACAAGCATGATAACTTTTCTTGCCTGCAAAAGAAGACACATGATTATTAATCGTGAGACCTACAGTGTGATATCAGCATTTCTGCTGGGAAATATCTAGG
The DNA here is from genome assembly GCF_963921795.1 of Nannobrachium achirus. Lineage (NCBI taxonomy): Eukaryota > Metazoa > Chordata > Actinopteri > Myctophiformes > Myctophidae > Nannobrachium > Nannobrachium achirus. The sequence goes on along the minus strand of NC_137811.1, from coordinate 67,790,949 downwards.
AAAATGTAGATATTTATATTACATACAGATACAACTATGTATAGATGATATGCACACACATATATAGATCTCATTCAGCCATCCATATTAGTACCATCCCTGCCTGTCTTACCTTCCAGCTAGCTCCAAACGTGTTGGGGTCTTTGGCCTGGGAGCCGTCAGGTTTCTGGAAGTCATCCTTACCATTTTTGTTATAGTTCCCACACAGCCCTGCCAAGAAGAACAACATTTTTCTATAGGTTCACTTTGCTTTCAGTCAGAATAAACATATTTGTATTTGACTTGTTTTGATAAAAGACCCAACCAATATAAACTGTGATTCAGTCTGGTGGTGGAAAGAATGGTGGAAAGTTTGTTGTCAAACAGGGACGTGCTGGCCATTGGGAAAAGCGGGACAACTCCCGAACGGCCGGTTCATTCCCGGCTGGTCCAGGCCGGCCATTAGTAAAACAAAAATACAAATAAAATGTTGGCCTTCGTTACATTTTGGGGGCTGGGCGGCCAACAAAGTAAATCGTCACTGCCGGGCAGAAACCTTGTATCTCCAAGTTCCAAATGTGCACATTTTTTTCGCAAAGCAAAGCCCTGCTTCATCACACAAGGCTGTTGCACAAAAGTAGTGAAAACAGACGATCTACAAGCACACAACGCCTCGTACCGCGAGGCGTTGTGTGCTTGTAGATCGGCTGTTTTCACTAGTTTAAATCATTTTTTAAATGATAAATACAAAACAAACGGTTTTGGACATACAAGGTTTCCACCAGGCAACGACAAAATATAACTCATGTAATTGGCCCACTGGCTTGTCACTTGTCATGATCTGAAATGGCAAATCTTTGAGTAGCAGCAGCGCGATAGAGAGATCTCTCTCTATAGCGCGCAATGAGGGCCTCTCCAACTCTTTTCCCCGGGCTGAATCAGGGGCCCAGCAGTGCACGTCCCTGGTTTGTTGTCAAATAATGTATCATGGACGGTCAAATATATAGGCTATATAGGTTTTGCTCCTACCCAAAAATCATGCCAGGAGATTTCATCAATCAATTAATTAATTATTACCATTCTCTGGTTGAAGATGTGTTAATTAGTGGAAGTAGTCAGTGAAGTGAACGGTTGAATATCTACTTATACTGTATGTCTAAGACAAGCCATCAAAGGCACATTGTTCTACTGTAATCAAAGGGTTTAACCTTGATACCTGTTGGTAAAATGTTAAATACATTAAAGCTTTTAAAGCCCTGTTCTGTTGTTAACTAGCATCCTTTAAAATTGCCCTGAAAAACCACTTACAGGCAGCAGCCGTTCGCAACTGGTAAAAAACTAACCTAGCCCAACCCTCCCCTCCCCTGCCCCTTCATTGTATATACTTACTGTTTGTTTAGACTCTTTTTTTTGTTCTCTCATTTTTCTTTTCTTTACATATCTACTGCATAGTACTGTGTTCTATTCGTCTGTCATTCAATGTTATATGAGATACTTAAAGGGATATTCCACTTTCAAAAAACTTTTTGTCATTGTATGGTCTAATCAGGCTTGTATGAACACCGTGAACAGTTTTAAATTTTCTTCATTCAGTATTTAGAAATTTGATGTAAATGTTATCTGGCCCTCCAGGCCCAGGGCCTCTCCCCACACACACTCATTGTAACTTCAAACTCCATTTTAACCATGATAGATTCATTAAAAACACCCATTATTTTCGTTATACATTTTTACTGTATTACATTTTTTCCATTTTCCCAAAGAATTATTAAAAATACATGAAAAACGTTATTGAAAAAACACGGCCTGCTCACGTATTAGGAGGGTAGTATCAATGGGTCACCAGAAAAAATAATGGGTGTTTTAAATGAATCTTTCATGGTTAAAATGGAGTTTGAAGTTACAATGAGTGTGTGTGGGGAGAGGCCCTGGGCCTGGAGGGCCAGATAACATTTATCAAATATCTAAATACTGAATGAAGAAAATTAAAAACTGTTCAGGGTGTTCATACAAGCCTGATTAGACCATACAACCATTTTTTGAAAGTGGAATATCCCTTTAAATGGTTTCCTGTGGAAATAAGCTTAGTCTTTTCATGGATCTCCTTTTAGTAGACCTTGTACCAGTGAACTGTACCGTCATGAAACTGTATCTTTTCCTATGCAAACTTCTAATAAAGTCTTCAATCAAAGCACAGTGTCAGTGCTGAGCACAGTGATACGGACCAGCTACCAATTGGGAAGGGCTGAAATGCACCATTCACCATCTTGGGTTTTATTATTATCGTATTATTATAATATCATTGCGCGCTATAGAGAGAGATCTCTCTCTATGGCGCTGCTGCTACTCAAAGATTTGCCATTTCAGAATCAGATCATCACAAGTGACAAGCCAGTGGGCCAATTACATGAGTTATATTTTGTCGTTGTCGGGTGGAAACCTTGTATGTCCAAAACCGTTTGTTTTGTATTTATCATTTTAAAAATTATTTAAACTAGTTAAAACTGCCAATCTACAAGCACACAACGCCTCGCACCGCGAGGCATTGTGTGATTGTAGATCTGCTGTTTTCACTACTTTTGTGTGATGGCCTTGTATGATGAAGCAGGGCTTTCTTTGCTTTAGGTTTCTGCCCGACAGTGATGATTTACTTTGTTGGCCGCCCAGCCCCCAAAATGGAACGAAGGCATTTTATTTTTATTTTTTTTCCTAATGGCCAGCCTGGAATGAACCGGCCGTTCGGGAGTTGTCCCGCTTTTCCCAATAGCCAGCAGGTCCCTGTTTACAGTTATATTGAAGTTTATTTATGTTGATTGCATGACACCCCACCCCTGTTATTTATTTTACTTATTTAATTTTCTGCAGAAAAGAGGCTGTAGGTAGTGCTTTTACTTTATGAAAGACGCCTGAACGTACCCTTAAGCCCAGTCCACACGCACGCAACTAGGGCCCCATTTACACTGGCAGCCAAAACCAGCCTGTAATCTGATTTGTCCCATGTGACCATTTAAACCAATCAAATTCCAATCTGGATGTGACACAGATCTGATTCAGGCTGGATTTGGCTGCCAGTGTAAATGGGGCCCTCGTTGCAACTGCAACCACGTTGCAAATACCCGCAAACATTATCCCCAAATTGCAGGAGTCTGCAACTGGTCAGTCTAGACCGCTGCAATTTCTTGCAGCTGGTGGCAAGTTGCGACTAGCTGCATGGGAGTGAACTGGCCTTTAGGCTACTTCAGTTATAAGGTAGAAGGCACCATAAGGTTAGCCTGGCATTGCCAGACTGATTCCGTGGATTCACGTACGTACGTGAATCCACGGTTACGGATTCCACAGAATCAGCTTGTCCTATGTGCATGGGACTGTGAACACAGGTGGTTGCACTGAGCTACATGCTAAAACAGCTAGCAACGACACCTAACGGTGCGTTCCCCCACAGCAAGCTACATAGCGTGATGGCACTTGCCTGGCTCCAGCCAATAGACCCGCCCACTCTCTGAGTGGACTGCTTCTCTTGGTTTGGAATTGGCATATGACGCGCCTCTTTCTATGGTATTTTGGCTTACCAGCCAATGAAATCAATGCAAGACTTTTGAAAATCAACAGAAACAGTGGAGGGAGGGGTGGCTCACCAGAGTTCTTAATTGCTCCCTTTGAACTTCAAAAGGGTTGTGAACTGCAGTCATTGATTGAGCCATACAAGTGTCAATAGTAAGTGATTTCTCTCTAATCAATGAAACATCAAAGACAATGACCTGTTTGATGCCTGTCATAGAGGGCAGGGGGAGGGGGGGATGTTCCACCAGATCCCTTGTGATTGGGAATTTTAAATCCCCTCCACTTTGAAATCTCTTGTCAATGGGACAATGTCAGACTCAAGCTCCAGCGCCGAGTCTGAAATCAGGCTATGATGGCACTATAGCTCTTGTTTCATAGGAAACAGCGTTGGAGCTCCCTCAGTTGTCTGCTGAGGTGTTCTTCTGAGAAGGACGGACATATTTGGGCTGCATTGACCTCCGATTCCAACTCTACGATCTTGCAGTTTCTCTGCAGTTTCTCCTTGGCTTTGTTGTATTGGTCCTGCAGCTCTGTATGCCTCTGCTGAAGTTTGTTCTTTTCCTCTGGCCACTCCATGCGGCGATCATCCACAAGCTTCTCAGCAGCCTCATGCCGATGATTCTTCTCAGCTTCTACCCGGGTTGCCCTCAGCTCCTCACAGACGTTGTCCAACATGTCCCTCAGATGCTTGTTGGTCTCCACCAGGTCACTCTGAGAGCGGGACAGCGTCCCCAGCTGGACCCCCAGCTTCTGGTTCTGTTGTTTCAGTTCAACTATCTCTTGTTCCATCTCTGCCAGGCGGTTCTCCAACCACGTTTTGTAAAACTCGTCCTCGCGGGTGGCCTGCACCTTACGCATGAGTTCCATGTCTTTCTCAGTCAGCACGTCGTGCTCTTGCAGCAGCCTCGTCACCGTCTCTTTCAGAACCTCCACATCAGACTGCTGCTGACCATAAATCTGCATCTGCAGTGCGTCGCTCTCCCTCTCTGCCTCCGCTTTAGGCCGGGAACATTCCAGCTCGACACTGGCCGCCTCCGACTTGAGTGCGTGCTTCATGTTCTCCACCTGGCAGCTGAGAGAGTTGGCTTCTCTCCCGGCCTCGTGCAGCTGTCCAGCCAGCCGGGCGTTCTGGGCACGGAGCTTGACAACCTCCGCCTCCAGTCCTTTCAGCCGCGTGCGAGGCTGCACATTCTCCCACAGTGGAGCCTCCTCACAATCCTCGTCACAAGACAGGTCAGAGATCTTCTCGTGGGCCACCAGACCCTCCTTATGCCCCTCCAGACCCTCCTTGTGCCGCTCCAGAGGGTCCGTCTCTGCCTCCAAACGGACCTTCGTCACTTCCGGTTCTCCATCGCTTTCCTCTACGTCGTCATAAAACCGGGATTTGAGGGAGACGTTCTCACACATCAGTAAGATTGCTATACTCTGACCTGTACTTCTCTATCTTCTCTTCCAGCTTGTTGAGCTGTTCTCTGACCGGCGCCTCCATCTCCTGCTGCCACTGGGCCCTGAGGACCTGCAGCCGCTGCGGGGTGATGGCCTGCAGCCGCACCTCCTCCAGCTCCCTGGTCTTGTCCTGCAGCTCTCCTCGCAGCCGCAGCAGGAGCTCCAGGCTCTCCTGGTGGGTCATCTTGTCGTGCAGCAGCTGGTTCAGTTCTCCTTGCCTCTGCGTCAGCTCGCTCTGCAGCAGACTGGTGTACTCTGCGTGCAGGTCCTTGTAGTTCTTCAGGAGGATCTCGCAGCGCGTCCGCTCATCGCTCAGCATCTTCTGAATCCCCATATCCAAGTCAACAGGCTGCGTGCGACCCCCCACCTGGGCCGGGGGCTTCGCTGCCCCTGGTTCCAGGCTAGGGAGGAGGGGTACAGGCTTGGACAAGGGGAGAGTCCATTCTACCTCTTTTGCAGACATTCACCTCGAGAGCACGGCACAAACACGTCTTCGTTTTCTTCTATCACAGTGCGACTAGTTTGCTCCCCATGCGTCCCACACTCTAAGTCATCCCAGGACAAAATACATGTCTATGGGCATCTTAGACCCTATATCTGGTCAGCCTATATAGGCTGCCCACAGTCACCAAACTGTTACCATGCATGCATAGCAACGCCGATTTGTGAAGTTGCCTGGGTACAATGTGCCTGTTGGGCATCAGGGGCATGGGGTCCTTCGGGCTTTTCAGCCCAAGGACCCCTTAGTTGAGAGAGAGATGAAGCAGGGACCCCCACAACCCGTTCCATATAGTTTCATTGTCATTGACAGCACAATCATCAGTGTATTTTGGATCATGTCAATTTCTATTTTCAGATATTTAAACACTTGAACCGTCAATACTTGACCTTTCACTCAGTACTTAGTCTGCTCTTTTTCCCCTCTAGACCCAACCTCTTTGCCGAAAATAGCTGATCTACAAGCTCACGACGCCTCGCAGTGCAAGGCGTTGTGAGCTTGTAGATCGGCTATTTTTGGCTAAAGTTCTCAGAATATGGACGCTAGGGTTCAAGTGGTTAATATAAAAAAGGGGAAAAAACTTTCTATCACACAGAGATTTAGAGGATCCCCTGAAGTAACTCTGAGGACCCCCCTAGGGGTCCCGGACCTCCTACCCGAAACAGCATTAGAATAAGTGCTGGGTAGAGTCAGCATGACAGTGCTTTTCCAGTTAAACTTCAGCTTCAGACCAAAAGCAGCCTGCACGACGCCATAGTAGCCACGTCGAGATATAGACAGTTCTTCATCTGGTGTGGAGTAGGGCAGGTTAACAGTCCGACCGTTGACCTGAGAGAGAACCAGAGAGAGACTCTAATTAGGGGAATACTCGCTCTTTCGATTGTGTCAGTCTTTCGACAACCAACGTCGGCAGGTTAGCAACTCACTCACCCGCGTCACGGTTACTGAGGTTAGGGTTGGGTTAGGTTTAGGCATAGAGGTTAACATTCACCCGCGGTGGCAGGTTAGCTTTTCACCAGGTTAACGTTCACCTGCGTCGAGAGAATGGACCGTGGAACAGATGCTATGTCACAATATCGACACCTCTAATTAGGCCTACAGTACAGTAGAGCAGGGATACTCAAACTTCTGAACTGGTGGGCCACATTACAAAAATGACAAGGGGCCGCAGGCCGGTAAAATCTCGCTCTTTCGAACGACCATCATTTCGACCGGAGGGTTAGCGACTCACCCCACGGAGGTTAAGGTTAGGATAAAGGTTAGAGTTGGGTGTCGAAAAGATGATATGTAGAAACAGCGAAGCTATCCCCCATGGGCCAGTTGATAAAATGACATTACTTGATAACTTTTTGCTTTATTTCCACATAACTCAAGGCAATTTCAATGTGCATTATTTTATGGCTTGGAATTCCATTTATATCTGTCAACCAACATTTGTAATCAAAGTAATTTGCTACATTTTCTCTCTTTTTAATAATTCTGTGAAATTAGCATATTCCACAAAAACACCAAAACAAATTAATGTACGTTTGTCTGCTATTTGTCTGGGTTGATATCTGTCTGCCTGTTATCAAGCTGGATAACATTAAAGATAGCTGAGCACATCTCTCTTTCAATTGCTTCACAATGCTATTTATGACTTTGCCACATTCAACACAAATGGCTTTTTACAGAAAATAAACTTGTGAAAATTGATAGTTAAGGAAAATAAAATCAAATCAAACAATCTACTTAAAATAGATTACCCAGACTGTTTAGCTACCAAATGGCTAATGATGCAGTTGTTAAGTAGAGCTACAGTACGTCTCTTCATTTGCATTAGGCCTACTATAACATTTTGGGTATGCTAATAAGTTGGGCAGAGGCAGAGCCACTGGTAAAAAAAAAAGAGAGGGAGAAAAAAAAAACGGCGAAAATCGTCGATTTCTATAGCCGTTTTCAAGATGTCTTGGCCATTATCTCTGGAGCAAGGTCCAATCTGCTCAGTTTAAAGCTTGTTGGATGCGCAACTTTGAGGACATTAAGCTAGTGGGCCAGTCAAAATTGTGCGGAGTTTGAGTATCACTGCAGTAGAGCATTAACCAAATATTTGAATATTTGAATATTCGATTATTAAAGTCACTATTCAACGTTGTTAAAGTCGAATATTCGCTTTTTTTTATTATTATTGTTTTCTCTTTAAAAAATATATATCGTTTATAAAACTTGGCTAGATAGGAAGTCATAAGAATGAGATTTCTCAATGCTCTATAACAGTGGTTCTCAAACTTTTTGGGCTGTGACCCTCAAAATAAACGTATTTCAACTGGGGACCTCCACTCTGACAAAAGCACTTGGAATTGTAGGTATTACATTTAATGTGACGGTTCTGCAGGTAAATATTGTGAATATAGCCGATCTACATGCTGCGAGGCGTTGTGAGTTGCGAGGCGTTGTGAGCATGTAGATCGTCTATTTTCACAATGTTCGCCTCTTGCTGACTTAATATTTGACAATGTGGCCAGTTTGGCCAGTCCTGTCGAATATTTGACTATTCGAATACTTTGAGGTCGAATAATTCAAATTCTAAAAATCACTATTCGTGAATGCCCTACAGTACAGATAGTACTAGAGACAGGCTTCCACGTAGAGGTACTGGATATTTACCAGAACTTTCCCTGGGTTGTCACTGCTCATGCGGATGGTGTTGTTATAAACAGTTATGGAGACAGACTTGGTGTAAGACACAGCCTTGTTCCTCCCTCTGTTGTCGTTCTGGACCAGCACTTGGAACGGAACCAGATCTGCAAAACAATTCATAGAAAACATATTTGTGGTCAAGAAACAAAAAAAGCCTGTAGATCATTTTTGGCACATCATGTTCCCCCCATAAATAGGCATGCTTGGGTTGGAGTGGATAAACCAACATCGGTACCAGACCTGGGTCCGAGTAGCCTGGTATAACCAGCCTAGATAATGCATCTAGCTAACTAACTGCAGTATCTAGTCTGGAGGTTCTCCCATTCAGAAGAAATTCATGGGAGGAGGTAACAAAAACTAGGGGTGGAGGGGAGCTGGGGAGGGGGGAGTCACTGTCATTGTTTACAGTATACCCACTTATCAGCTAAACACAGCAGGGGACATTCCAGGAATGCAACCTCCAGGAGCCCTCAGTATGCAAAAAGACCCATGTTATCTGTTCTGTTGCTGCATGGAGAATGAGATGTGCTTACATGAGACATGCTGCGAGAGAGACAAAGTCTGCCTTACTTTGTAACTAACCAATCAGGGGCTAGCTCCCTTTTCTGGAGCTAATGGGTGTGCCCAAATTGAAGAGCTAGTGCACGACCCTAGACCATCCCTACCTTGTTTGAACATGGCTGGGATGTCTAGCTCAGCTAGGCTAGGGTCCGAGGCCTTGACCAGCTGAGACAGCACGTAAGTACAGGTGCCCTGGAAATCGAACCGCCGGCGGTCAAAGGTTCGGTAGTGAGGGTCTCCCTGGCCATAGCACGTTGCAAAGGACACTGGGTAGCAGTTCCTGACTCCGCCCTTCATGGCACACTGCTCATTCTTCTTACATTGGGTACAGCGGGAATTCAGCCTACATGAGACTGCTATGCACCTGGCCTGAAAAGGAGAGCGCACGTTGACCAATTAACAATCACTTAAATATATATATATCGTCGTTGTCGGGTGGAAACCTTGTATGTCCAGAACCGTTTGTTTTGTATTTGTCATTTTTAAAATGATTCAAACTAGTGAAAACAGCCGCTCTACAAGCACACAACGCCTGTTTTCACTACTTTTGTGTGACAGTCTTGTGTGATGAAACAGGGCTTTACTTTACGAAAACATTTACAAATTTGAAACTTGGATATATATATATATATATATATACAGCTTTGTCTAAAAATAATTATATTGTGGAAAAGTTCATTCTTTTCCGTAGTTCTGTGAAAGAATTACACTTTCATATCGTTTAGATCCAATGCACATGCAGTGAAATATTAAAAATATTTGTTTTTGTTTTCATTTAGATTTTTATGGCATATAGCTCATGAAAATCAAAAATCCATATCTCAATATATTCCAATATTACACAAGACCTCTGAAGACCTCTGAAGAGTTGCTTGAAGTCCAGACCAGTGTGACATTTCTGCAGTCAGTGATCAGGGCCGGACTTACCATAGGGCAAGGGTGGGCACGCGCCCGGGGGCCTCAGGGGAGGGGGGCCTCAAAAAAAAAAAAAAAAAAAACGTTTTCTTTTTTTTCTTTTTTTTTCAAAAAACGATTTTATTTTTATTTTTTTTCAAAAAATGTAGTAGGCATGATCGCAATCGCGAAATTCCATGTTTAACCCCTATACCAAGCCCATCTTTCAAACATGGCAGCCATGTTTGTTTACATTTCAAGAAAACATGCTAGCTCATGAATGCCTGAACGGAATTCCATCCGGATTTTTTTGTTTGAAAGCTGTGAACAGTGTGCACACACGTGGTGCATGACCTAGGCATGGGCGTGCATGATCCGTGCACTATGAATTACATGGAAGTGTATGGAGAGGGAGGCGGTGTGGAACTTGGAAGCCATTTTGAAAAGACCCTGAATGAGTTAATTTAATGATGACATTTTAAAGTATTGCAATCCAAAGAAAGTGATATTTGTGTTTAGTTACAGTACATTTTGTTTTATTATGGTAATAACATTGAGAGCTTCTGCTCTGCTGGCCGCACTGCATGTAGCTGCTCTGAAAGCTTAGTGCAGTCTAAAGACCGCCCAAATGTATCTGGTACTTTCCACACACATTAGGCTACACACATGCACGCAAACTCCAATTCTGTATCCGCTTTAGACCCTTCCAATGAAGGGATTATGCACGGGCCGGTCCGGAGGTGAGGTCACATGTGGTCAGGTGAACCGGAGGTGGAATTTTTGCGCGCGCACAAGGGCCTCTTTATTTCCCCTTGCCCAGGGGCCTCATGTCATATAAATCCGGGCCTGTCAGTGATGATTTGAGATGCTATGGCATCTGCTGCATACAATGCTTTTTTACACAATATTATTTTAGACAGAGCTGTATGTAGCCTAGCCTCTATTCATTCATTTGCCAGTCAGCATCAACCTTTAGTACCGTATTTTACTATGATATAATAACACACACATGCACGCACACACGCAAGCACGCACCAGTGTTGTTTTTGACAGCAAATTTTGATTTAGTTTTAGTCATAGTCTTTTGAATAAAATGTAATTTAGTCATAATTTAGTCGCCTGAAAAGTTTTAGTTTTAGTCTAATTTTAGTCGACTAAATATCATACGATTTTAGTCGACTAAATCTACAGTTGATTTAGTCAACTCAATTGTATTTTGGCAGGCCTTGATGGCATCGTAATGACTGATTTTACACTTGGTTGCGTGCTGAAAATAGCCGATCTACAAGCTCACAGCGCGTCGCAGCACGACGCGTTGTGAGCTTGTAGATCTGCTATTTTCAGCACGCAAAACCTGAGAGCAACCAAACATGAAATTACTCTCTTCTCCACTAGTCCCTCCCTAACGTTTTAGTCTAGTTTTTATTTTGTTGACGAAATTGTCAATATATTTAGTCTTAGTTTTAGTCATCACAGCTTAGTTTTTATTTTGTTTTCGTCAGTGTTAAATACTACTAAATAAGGACTGTTATTCAAGGGTTGGAACTAGGACCCGCCACAGTGGTGTCTGAATGGACTTAAACCGGGATGTCTAACGATATGGTCAAGGTAGTCGAAGGTTTGTGCGGTACAAAGATATCTGGGTTGTAAGGCCAGATATCTTGGGAACTGAATATGAGTTGGTTGAGGTTGAAGTGTCCTTGGATGTCTTGAGGGTAGAATCATGGATGAATCTGTGTCCGTTGTCCGTTGTCCGTTGTCCATTGTCCGATGTCCTATCGTCCAGTGTCCGACGTCCTGTGTCCTATTGTCCAGTGTCCGATGTCCTGTGTCCTATTGTCCAGTGTCCGATGTCCTGTGTCCTATAGTCCAGTGTCCGATGTCCTGTGTCCTATTGTCCAGTGTCCGGTGTCTTGTTGTCCTGTTGTCCGGTAGTGTCCGGTGCTGAGGGGAGTCCTGTTAGGAGATCCTGGGGAGCGCTGTTGGATCTCAACTTGCCCGGAGAATGCAGGCCTTTATATACCCTTCGCTGAGTGGGTCGAGTCATTCCTGTGATGTCAGAGTGACTCAGCTATATCCATATCTGGAGTCCGTGATGTCAGACGTGGAGGTTCAGCCAGCTCCATATATGGAGATCCATGTGATGATATTAATCTCCATAAATGGGAATCCAGATGTTATACCAACTTAGAAGGTAACAAGCCAGAGGATGTGGAAAGCCTTCGTAACAGTCGCCCCCTGATTTCCAGTAGAAATCTGTCAATAATATGAAGGCTTGAACAGGATAATTCCGTCAGTTGGTCAGTGCAGGACTCTTAGGCTTCTCTGAATGAAACAGCTGCTGCTGCTGGTCTCCGATATGAATGATCTGTCCGACGTGGATACTCCCTTGTTAGGCTGCTTCTTCACTCTCTATATGTACTGAGATGGTCTCCGTTGCCTCTGACGGAAGTCCTGATCTTCCCATGCTTCTCGATGGGTGATCTTCAGACTGACGAGATGGTCTCTGTTGATGCAACTCAGATGGAAGTCCTGATCTTCATGATGGGTGGTCTCCACTGCCTTCCTGTTCCGATGAGGGCTGATACTCACCTGGGCCCTTTTGTTCCTGTGGAATTGAGGGTTCAACTACCTCTGAACCATGTCGCCCCGAAGGACGCTGATCATCACTTGGGCCATCCTGCCCTGGTGGAATTGAGGGTTCAACCGAACCATGTCGCCCCGAAGGACGCTGAATTGAGGGTTCAACTACTTCTGAACCATGTCGCCCCGAAGGACGCTGATCATCACCTGGGCCCTCCTGCCCTGGTGGAATTAAGGGTTCAACTACTTCTGAACCATGTCGCCCCGATGGACGCTGATCATCACCTAGGCCCTCCTGCCCTGGTGGAATTAAGGGTTCAACTACTTCTGAACCATGTCGCCCCGATGGACGCTGATCATCACCTAGGCCCTCCTGCCCTGGTGGAATTAAGGGTTCAACTACTTCTGAACCATGTCGCCCCGATGGACGCTGATCATCACCTAGGCCCTCCTGCCCTGGTGGAATTAAGGGCTCAACTACTTCTGAACCATGTCGCCCCGATGGACGCTGATCATCACCTGGGCCCTCCTGCCCTGGTGGAATTAAGGGTTCAACTACTTCTGAACCATGTCGCCCCGATGGACGCTGATCATCACCTAGGCCCTCCTGCCCTGGTGGAATTAAGGGTTCAACTACTTCTGAACCATGTCGCCCCGATGGACGCTGATCATCACCTGGGCCCTCCTGCCCTGGTGGAATTAAGGGCTCAACTACTTCTGAACCATGTCGCCCCGATGGACGCTGATATGTTGTTCGGCTAGCTGTCTTCTTCCTGGCTGTTCCGTACCACCTCCGACCACCCTTCCAGGCCGTTCTTAACATCCTGCTACTGTGGTAAGCCCTTGATCCGGCTAATCGAAGGACCATGTTAAATACTACTAAATAAGGACTGTTATTCAAGGGTTGGAACTAGGACCCGCCACAGTGGTGTCTGAATGGACTTAAACCGGGATGTCTAACGATATGGTCAAGGTAGTCGAAGGTTTGTGCGGTACAAAGATATCTGGGTTGTAAGGCCAGATATCTTGGGAACTGAATATGAGTTGGTTGAGGTTGAAGTGTCCTTGGATGTCTTGAGGGTAGAATCATGGATGAATCTGTGTCCGTTGTCCGTTGTCCGTTGTCCATTGTCCGATGTCCTATCGTCCAGTGTCCGACGTCCTGTGTCCTATTGTCCAGTGTCCGATGTCCTGTGTCCTATTGTCCAGTGTCCGATGTCCTGTGTCCTATAGTCCAGTGTCCGATGTCCTGTGTCCTATTGTCCAGTGTCCGGTGTCTTGTTGTCCTGTTGTCCGGTAGTGTCCGGTGCTGAGGGGAGTCCTGTTAGGAGATCCTGGGGAGCGCTGTTGGATCTCAACTTGCCCGGAGAATGCAGGCCTTTATATACCCTTCGCTGAGTGGGTCGAGTCATTCCTGTGATGTCAGAGTGACTCAGCTATATCCATATCTGGAGTCCGTGATGTCAGACGTGGAGGTTCAGCCAGCTCCATATATGGAGATCCATGTGATGATATTAATCTCCATAAATGGGAATCCAGGTGTTATACCAACTTAGAAGGTAACAAGCCAGAGGATGTGGAAAGCCTTCGTAACAGTCAGTGACAAAAACGCAGTTGACAAACATTTTTAGTCATAGCTTTAGTCGACAAAATCAACACTGGCACGCATGCACGCACGCACGCGCGCACACACACACACACACACACACACACACACACACACACACACACACACACACACACACACACACACACACACACACACACACACACACAACCTTTCCATGTTCACAGCTACATTTGGTGTTGCAGATGTTGTCAGCCCAGAAGGTGGTTCCGGGTGGGTGGTATCTGCCCTGGTGCTGACAGCCACAGCTAGACGTAGGTACACACCTGGAAAACACACACGCACACGCAAAATGACGTCCCTCTCACACATTGGAATGTCTTTCGTCTTATTATGTTTCATATGTTCTTTTAATGTTTATTTTATTTGAAAGTGAAATATCCCTTTAAATTTTGACCAAACACCATCAGTTAAGGTTGATTCTAATTCTATTAGACCAGTGGTTTTCAACCAGTGGTGTGGGGACCACCGGTGGTCCTTGAAGGGGTTCCAGATGGTCCTCAGCTAAATGATGGAGATAGTCTGTATTAACCAAATAGACCCAGATAGATCTTTAACTCTCAAGAGCTAAATTAGAAAATTGGTGTCTTGCTCGACGCTTTGCCTGAGAGATGAAATCTCATCAAATGGTGGTCTGTGGCTCAAATGCCAAATAAATAATGAACTTTGAAGATGAAAAGGTTTGAAAACCACTGTATTAGACAGGGATAAAAAAAACACTCACGAGAATCGTATCGTGGTGATTTAATTTATCGTGATATCGTCCTCCGACCGTCATGCACTGGGATCAATTCACCTTTTATTTGCCGAGCTGCATATCCGGTACCACTTAAACCCTCCATAATTTGCAAAAGGTACTTATAATATACGTACTTGATACAGTCTTTTTTTCACTCTCTATCAAATGTCTCTGCCGAAAAATAGCCGATCTGCAAGCTCACAACGCATCGCAAGGCGAAGCGTTGTGAGCTTGCAGGTCTGCTATTTTTTGGCAAATGTTCCGCCACCAGGATAATGGATTTTGAATAATCACAATAATCGCGATATGAAATGTTCATATCGTCCCATCCTTAACCCATTTAGGCCTAAAATTATTGAATGCTTTAACCAGTGAAAAATAGCAGATCTACAAGCTCACAGCCGCGCTGCGAGCTTGTATATCTGCTATTTTTGAAAAAGTCGTGAAAATGTGTGCAAATCTTTGAATATATGTATTTTCAAAGCGAACATTTGTAACTCAAATGTTGCTTCTGGGTGGTCCCTGGAACTAAATATTTTGAGATGGGGGTCTGTGGTCAAATAAATATAATTTTGGGGGTCCTTCACATGAAAAGGTTTGAGAACCACTGACATAGTAGTCTCTCAAGAACAGACTAACTGAGCTCCGGTTAAGTGAAAAGGACCTTTTCTTTGACGATGGCGAGCCAGATTGCTGACATAGAAACATGGGTTCTTCAAAAAACCTTAGAAGGATTCAAAAGACACTTATAGAATCGAGTCAAAATTCAAATTTTCACAATTTTTCAAAAATAGCAGATCTACAAGCTCGCAGCGCGGCACTCGGTGCCGCGCTGCGAGCTTGTATATCTGCTATTTTTCAATAGTTAAAGCATAAGATAATGATACACAATAATGTGCACCCGTTCTAATTAGACATTCCCTGAAACGTACTTGTCTCCGCTCAGCACCTGTCCCTTATCACACTGGCATCCCTCCACACAGCGGGCTCTGCACTGCTTCTCCGTGTCCAGAGAGCCACAGGAGGACGGACACGCGGAGCCACAGGCCTCATAGTGACTGCCGGCGGGACAGGAGAGGGCTGGAAGACAGGAGGACATGATGTCTCACAGTCATTCACCTTTCAATCCAAGGCAGGGGTCTTCAACGAAGCAGGGACCCCCGAGACCTTTTCATAGATTCCATATAGTTTCATCGTTTGACTGCACGATCATCAGTATATTTTGGATTCATGTTCCCTGCCAGAAGCCAAAATGGCTCCAAGGTAGATATGCCCAGATTTTGTATGTTTTTCTTTACTGTGAAATGAAAAAAAATTTTTTTGGGGGGGCCCACTGATTGATCACAGAATCAGACACAGTCGTTGTGTCGTTCAGTGGCAAAAAGAATTTTGTCAATCGGACAAATGGTTCCAGAGATAGAGCTGAATGAATAAAAAAAAGTGTCCACCCACTAGAATGAACACATATTTTCTCAATCAGCCAAACGAGGGAGCCAACACACAAACAGATCAAAGCATCTCTCTGATCTCAGGTCATTTTGACACCTTTTCAAAAAAAAAAGAAGAAAAAAAAAAGGGTTAGGGTTAGATTTTTTTTTCTTTGATCTAAAGACGTCAACGTCATTGGCACATGGGGCCCTTTTGAAAAAAGAGACGTCATTGGCATTGAAGGAGTGTGGGATTTCAGATATTTAACCACTTGAACCGTCAATACTTAATAAACTTGACCTTTGACTGTACTGTTCTGCTCTTTTCCCCCTCCAAAGCTCTTTGCCAAAAATAGCCGATCTACAAGCTCACAACGCATCGAGCTTGTAGATCTGCTATTTTTGTCTAAAGTTATCTGAACTCATTTTGTGCCCGGACACGATTTTACTCGGTCTCCACTCGGTCTCGGACTAAGGGACTCGGGACTCTTCCCCCACCGAGTCCACTCGAGTCAAGAGTCAAAATAAAATTATTGGAATAATGAAATGAAATAATTCTATACCCATATTATGAGAAGCCCTTTTGCATTAACATTTGTCATTATAAGAGTGCTATCTGGTGCTTTTCGTTGATGAATTACAAGATGATGTGTGTAAATGGTTTTGTAAGAAAACTCATAGTGTTCTATTTTGTATTCATTTATTAGATTTTGTTTTATCTGGTCTCGCTCTTGACGTTGTCTCGAGCCCCGTTGGTCTCGGTCTCGACTCGGACTCGAACCCCTCCCGCACTCAGTCTTGACTCGGACTCGACCCCCCCCCCCCCCCCCCTCGGACTAGGTCTTGACTTTTCTTGCTTAAGGTGGACTCGACTACAACACTACCTCACACTCTCACAGCAGTGACAACACAGAGATGTGTGTGTGGGGAGGAAATCAATGGCAAAGTGACTAGATTGGGGGAGAAAAAAGAACACAACATAGAATAGAATAAAATAGAAGGAATGTTTCCTCACGGCAGTTGGCGATCATCCTCCATTGTGGATTGACCTTCACTCCTTGCGACAGACACACGTCATTGTAGTCCTTTAAGTTATCACATAGGAACTGTCTGGCACCTATAGGCAGACAGACAGACAGACAGACAGACAGACAGACAGACAGACAGACAGACAGACAGACAGACAGACAGACAGAACGGTTAGACAGAGACAGACAGACAGACACAACTTTATTACAGGCTCAAGGCCCACAGGGTAAAAGACAACACATTACAAAGATAATAAAATAAAATAAAAGAGTACATACACCGAGCCCTCACCGGAGCTACAAGAGGCACTCATACTAGTAAGACACCTCAGGGTGACTTTTCTTGGCCATCTGGCCAGTGATGTATATGGGACCAGTTACTCATATATGGAGACCCCTTCATGATAGTTATGTTATGTCAAAACATGCCCATATATGGACATTACCAAATATGGGCATTCCCATATATGTCCTTAATATTGATAACATAATATCCTTAATAATGTCCTTAATATTGACAATATAGGAATCTCCATATATGGGCATAAAACTTATTTTAATTAGTAATGTCAAGCAGGGCCTTGGTGAGTTAGGGCCTTGGTTTGATGCCTGTGGATCTCCATTTATGGGCATAATGGGGTACCCTAACATTCTCATTTTCGGCCTGGGATTTATGACATCAGAAATCTCCATGTATGGGCATAAAAGGTGTTTGTCTTTTTCTGGGAATGACCATATATGGACTTTTATAATCTGAGAAATCTCGTAGCTTGTCTGACTGTCAGTACAGGAAGTGATGTCACGTGAGACGTGACATCCTTTTTATGCCCATATATGAGTCATTCTGTACCACATCACTGTGACTCACTGACATCAATGTGACATCACTTCCTGTACAGACAGCCTGTCGGACAGACAAGCTACGAGATTTCTAAATAGTGCAGTGGTCTCAGGGCGCTGTGGGTGTTGCAAGTGGGCCCCGGCCAAACACTCCGATGTTACTTATGATGTTATCCGTAATCCGTCTGCCATTCCATGTTATTGACATACATAAAAGTTTCCTATGTAAATAAGCCAAGGCTTTCTTGGATCTCCATGTAGTTGACCGTGTACCAGTGAACTGTTCTGTCATGAAACTGTACCTTTTCCTAAGCAATCTTCTAATAAAGTTTTTCAATCAATCAACAACTGATAATATAACATTAATATAAAAGAATAATAGAAGAATAAAAAAAAGTTGTGTTTAAAACTTCTTTGTGGTACTAAAGAATTAGGCACTATTATTTTGAGTTTAAAACTTCTTTGTGATACTAAAAGATGTGGCACTATTATGTGGTAAGTGCCTCTGAAAGCTCTGAAAAATGCTCGCAAACAATTGAGATTTTCAAGTAGGTCCAGATGCAGAAAACTTTGAGAACCACTTGTTTGTTCATTTAACATCATCTGGGCTTCTAATTGGTCTTCCTACCTTTATTGATGCAGACGTCATAGACACAGTTGTCCAGGTACATGGCAGGGTCCACTGCTGTGTGACAGGCTGAAAAGGGACCATCTTTCTGGGTTAGGACTCCACACAGGCTGGGTTTCTTGTAGTGGTTCTGCTGCTTGGGTGAACAGGAAGGACATCGGCCCCCGCAGTTATCATTGCAGAAGCGGTCCGAGTCCTTCACCTTCCACTGCTTTATCATCTGCAGGACAATGGGCATCTGGGAGCCTGCACGGGACAAAACAAAACAACATTCATTCATTCATCCATTTATGTCTTGGAGAGCATAATATGGTTCCTTTTAGCCTGGGATTGCTTCCAATTTCAGGTTTTTGATCCGGTCAGGAACGGAAACAGCAAACCGGTACGTCATTTTGTAGTCAAAACGGACTACACTTTGGCCGGAACTATCAAACCGGAAACAGTTTTAACCCCAAATCCCGCGCTCAAGGTCGTAATTTTAGGACCTACCCAATAAAACCCTTGGTGCGGCGTAATTTTGCGTTTTTTTTTTAAGTTTGTTTGGTATATCCATCTTTTAGTAGCCTGATTGACTCAGCTCACGCTTTAACAGTCCACTCTGAGAGTGGGCGGGGTCTATGGTCTGGAACCAGGCTAATCTTTTAGTCCATAATAATAATCTGTATTGTCCCTGAAGGGAAATTTGTCTTCACTGTCTGTTAAACAAGAAACAACACATAACCATATAACAACACAAACATGTCACAAAGACAGATCATCAGTACCCCACTACACACAGAAATCCATCCATCCATCCATCCATCCATCCATCCATCCATCTCTCACCAGTGGGTTTAGGGAGGTCATCTTTCCTGTCTCCATTGTAGTTCCCACAGAGGCCCCCTAGGTGGCGATAGTAGGAGGAGGGCACGGTGATGTAAATCCTTGAGTTCCAGTCATATTTGACGTTGAGGCTGAAGTCAGTGGTGAGAACGGCGTAGGAACCGCTGCGCTTCACAGACACTTTACCACCCGACAGACTGACAGGCAGATACACCAGCTCACCATTCACCTGATCAAGGAAAGAAATATACAGAAATGTAACTATTATGACAACAATGAACCCATTTAGAACGGGTACACATTATTGTGTATCATTATTTTATGCTTTAACTATTGAAAAATAGCAGATATACAAGCTCACAGCGCAGCACCGAGTGCCGCCCTGCGAGCTTGACCCGATTCTATAAGTGTCTTTTGAATCCTTTTAAGATTTTTTTAAAAACCTGTGTTTCTATGTCAGCAATCTGGCCAGCCATCGTCAAACCAAACTAAGGTCCTTTTCACTTAACTGGAGCTCAGTTAGTCTGTTCTTGAGAGACTACTATGTGAGTGGTTCTCAAACCTTTTCATGTGAAGGACCCCCAAAATGATATGTATTTGGCCACGGACCCCTATCTCAAAATATTTAGTTCCAGGGACCACCCAGAAGCAAAATTTGAGTTACAAACGTTTGCTTTGAAAATACATATATTCAAAGATTTGCACACATTTTCACGACGTTTTAAAAATAGCAATGTAACTCAAGTTCTGGGTATTCTGGGTTGTAATGCTCACAACGTGTTGTGAGCATGTAGATCGGATATTTTCACAATAGAACCGTGTTCTACAAAATGTAATGCCTCAACTCTTAGTGCTTATTTTGGGGGTCGCGGCCTGAAAAGGTTCAGAACCACTGCTGTATATTACCTTGACTTTCCCTCTCTGACTGTTGATGGTGATTGTGTGGCCGTAGACGCTGACGGTTACAGTCCTGACGTAAGACACTCGACGGTTCCCGCGGTGGTTGTTCTTGGTTGTCACGGTGAAGGCTGTCAGGCCGCCGATCTTCTTGGCTAGCGTCGACATGACGTAGGAGCAGGTACCCTGGAAGGAACGGAACAGTAGTCAGTGATGGAGCGGGACAGACATGAAGCACAATATCTTTAACAGTTTTTATTGTTCCAACACATACAAATAACAAGACATGTAATGCAGATGTAAACACAGGTTTGAAAAAAGGTTCTCGAATAACAATGTATCATAACAATAGTTTCTTTTTTCCTTTTTTGAGCGGTGCAAACCGCTCCTATAAGTGGCTGTGCGTGTGTCTGTAGCCTTTTCCCTCAGCGTTTTGCCATAGTAAAATGTGTGTACGTAGGTAGCATCATGTTTGTCTAGTGATGTCATATGTCGTATGTCTGTAGCCTTTTTCCTCAGCGTTTTGCCATAGCAAAATGTGTGTGTGTAGCATACCCTGTACATCCTAGACTCAAATCCTAGTCTGAAGACGTTATGCAAGCACGACCACCGCTCACTTCACATTGGGTGTCAGTAATAATAATAGTAGTAATAAAATGTAAACATGTATAAAAGATAGTTAAAGAAGTATGAGTGGAAACAGTAAAAAGAAAAGAAAAGAAAAACAAGAAAGTGGGAGAAATTAAAATAAATAAAAGGGGGAGAGGGAAGGAAGGGGAAGGGAGAGGGGGGGGGGGGACCCTGCCATCTCGCCTAGCACTCCATCCGTCTAGGCCTCCTCATCGAGTGGCACCTGTAAGCTCTCATAATAGTCAAGGAAGGGGGTCCAGATCTCCTCAAATTTTTGGACAGACCCTTTCAGAGTGAATTTTATTTTCTCTAATTTCAGAAAATACATGGTCTCCTTAACCCATCTGGTGAAGCTGGGCGGAGTGTTCAGAGTGATCTGGAAGTATCTGAGGAAGTGAGTTCTGGGTATGTCAAATAATTCGGAGAGTTGGGTCAGTGAAGCGAACTTTCCTTCAATATATAAGCATCGGATGTATTTAATCCCCTTCGAGTGCCAAACACCAAAGGTGGGGTCAGAAATACCGGGTGGGAATTTGTGATTGCCCTTAATAGGAGAGTGCACTGACACAGTTTTTAAACCGAAGTGCCTCCGAAACTGGACATGAAGCACTTTTAAGCGGATGTCCCAGCAGTGTTCATTTGGTTGACTAGAACAGCGGTTCTCAACCTTTTCAGGCTGCGACCCCCAATATAATCATATACCTGGGGACCCCCAGGTATGCCCTCTGCTGCCAGTTTGGCCAAAGTACACATTTGAGCGTCCATTGTATAATGAATTAGTTTAGAAAGAACCAATAGATAATTTTCTATAACATCGCAAAGGTAAGCTGCTTTTTGCTGGCACCAGCCCCAATAAATAAATAATAACATCTGGCAAAAATACCCATTTTAGCCGACTTTATAACCGGAAGTACCCTATTTTTCACGGCGCCAGACAGTGACGATACATAAAAGAACTTCCGCAGGAGCAAATTTCATTCAAAAGACCACAGCGTGAACTAAACATAAATTTGCTGTCAAAATTAACAGCATCAAAAAGCGCACCTGGAAATCGTAGGTCCGACCGTCAAAGGTCCGGTAGTGAGGGTCCCCGGTCGCCCGGCACGTCTCAGTGGAAGTGTGCACGCACACACCTTTCACACACTTCTCCTTCTCATGACACGATATACCGTCACAGGGGTCTGGAGGCAGCGTGGGAGGGGGCTTTGTAACCGCGGCTGTTGGAGACACACACGCACGCACACGCACACGCACACACACACACACACACACACACACACACACACACACACACACACACACACACACACACACACACAATACAAGTTATGCAACACCTCACAACAACACATCGCATCACATGACAATACATTCATGGTTGGAATTAAAGGTTGGATTCTGAGTCTGATCCCCTAATTAAAGGAAAAATAATAGTTCATCCCCAAAATGCCTTTTTTTTCCTATCGATTACTCACCCCACAGAGACTTAAATTCATGGATATTTTTTTGGGTTTGTTTTTGCAGCCAATAATTGGAGGAGACTCTTTGTGTCTCCATAGGGAACAAAGCAGGCTCTTTGTGTCTCCGTAGGGAACAAAGCAGGCTCTTTGTGTCTCCATAGGGAACAAAGCAGGCTCTTTGTGTCTCCATAGGGAACAAAGCAGGCTCTTTGTGTCTCCATAGAAGCAGGGCTATTTGTGTCTCCATAGGGAACAAAGCAGGCTCTTTGTGTCTCCATAGACGCAGGCTCTTTGTGTCTCCATAGGGAGCAAGATCAATGCAGGCTCTTTGTGTCTCCATTGGGAACAAAGCAGGCTCTTTGTGTCTCCATTGGGAACAAAGCAGGCTCTTTGTGTCTCCATAGAAGCAGGCTCTTTGTGTCTCCATAGGGAACAAAGCAGGCTCTTTGTGTCTCCATAGGGAACAAGATCAAAGCAAGCTCTTTGTGTCTCTGTAAGGAACAAAGCAGGCTCTTTGTGTCTCCATAGGGAACAAAGCAGGCTCTTTGTGTCTCCATTGGGAACAAAGTAGGCTCTTTGTGTCTCCATAGGAAACAAGAACAAAGCAGGCTCTTTGTGTCTCCATAGGGAACAAAGCAGGCTCTTTGTGTCTCCATAGGGAACAAGAACAAAGCAGGCTCTTTGTGTCTCCATAGGGAACAAAGCAGGCTCTTTGTGTCTCCATTGGGAACAAAGTAGGCTCTTTGTGTCTCCATTGGGAACAAAGTAGGCTCTTTGTGTCTCCATAGGGAACAAGAACAAAGCAGGCTCTTTGTGTCTCCATAGGGAACAAGAACAAAGCAGGCTCTTTGTGTCTCCATAGGGAACAAGAACAAAGCAGGCTCTTTGTGACAAAGCAGGCTCTTTGTGTCTCCATAGGGAACAAGAACAAAGCAGGCTCTTTGTGTCTCCATAGGGAACAAGAACAAAGCAGGCTCTTTGTGTCTCCATTGGAAACAAGAACAAAGCAGGCTCTTTGTGTCTCCATAGGGAACAAAGCAGGCTCTCCATAGGGAACCACTGCAGGTCATCATGCTGGTGCGTGTGTGTGTGCGCTTGCATGCGTGTGCATACCATACCATCAAAACACACTCCAGTGGTGGCGTAGCCGCGCATATGCATTCCGCCGTAGACGTACACCGCCATGGGGGCGTCGCCCTCCACCGTCACGTGACTCCGCTTGTCACCCAGCGGCACCTTGGACCACACGCGGTTGGCGTCGGCCGGGAAGGCCCTCCAGGTGGGCACCGAGCACTCCGCCTTCTTCCCCTCTGCAGAAGCTTCACAAGGGGGGGGGGGGGGGGGGGGGCAGTGGGACTGAGTTACCAGGGCCCCAGTGGTGTCAGTTCAGCAAAAGCTAAGGTATGGCAACATGACGATGTCTTGCACGCACCAGTCATGTTGCCATACCTTAGCAACAGGCATGATACATTTATTTTAAGAAGTACATTTTATTTTTTCCTCCGTTTCTACGGTTTCTTGGGCTGGATATGGCAGCCTGGAACGGTTGTTCAAGTGCAGCTAAACTTGGCATGTTAGTAAACGTGCCACAATTATCAATAATGCATTGCACCTGTGCAGCTGACCTGTGGAACCTGGGAATATACCATCTTGTCAAGATGGGGAGAATACAAGAGTAGTAATATCATTATAAAATTGTTAAAGTGACCATTTTGTAAAATTTTGCATTTGTAGTTATTTTACTGTAATTTAACAACACTAGAAGGTCGGCCGGCTACGCCGGCCTCCCCTCTAGGTCGTCGCGTTGCGTCTATAGGAGTAAATATTCGTCGAAAACAAATCCCTGAGGTACAGGGTGGCCACGATCTGATGGTTTTTTTGAGAAAAAAATGTTTTTTGAGAAAAAAATGTTTTTTGAGAAAAAAAAATTAGAGAAAAAAAAAAATTTTGAGAAAAAAAAATTTGAGAAAAAAAATTTGAGAAAAAAAAATTTTTTGAGAAAAAAAAATTGAGAAAAAAAACATTTTTGAGAAAAAAATAATTTGAGAAAAAAAACATTTGAGAAAAAAAACATTTTTGAGAAAAAAAACATTTTTGAGAAAAAAAAAGTTTTTTGAGAAAAAGAAAATTTGAGAAAAAAAAATTTTTGTGAAAAAAAAATTTTTGAGAAAAAAATTTTTTTGAGAAAAAAATAATTTTGAGAAAAAAATAATTTTGAGAAAAAAATAATTTTGAGAAAAAAATAATTTTGAGAAAAAAATAATTTTCTCAAAAAAAATTTTTTAGAGAAAAAAAAATGTTTGAGAAAAAAAAATTGGGAAAAAATAAAATAATAATAAATAAAACGTATTGGTGATGCGATGTGGTGTATACGGATGTTACTGCGATTGAGGTGAAAGAGAAAAGTGGAAAGTTGTGAGCTAACTATTAGCTATTTGTGTGTGTGTGTGTGTGTGTGTGTGTGTGTGTGTGTGTGTGTGTGTGTGTGTGTGTGTGTACACAGTGGTGTCAAATTTCACTCCACTTACTGCGACATCACCGGTCACCATGGCAACGGGGGGCCAATGATAGAGTTATGGGCGGTATTCCCTACGTTCTACCTACATCGGACGGGGGTCGGTTCTCCATTCCGAAACCCCCCCATTTCGAAACACCCCGTTTTCGAAACCCCCCGTTTTCGAAACCCCCCCTTTTCGAAACCCCCCCTTTTCGAATTTTAATTTTCGGAATTGCAGTCGGGACCTCGCCATTCCGAAATTTTGAATTTGAGCAGATTATTCCACCAGCAGGGCTTAAGGTGAGCCAGAACGGCCGGACCCCCGTCAACACTAGGGCTTTGCACATAAAGAGTGCTGCTGCATTATATCCTATATTAATTATATTAACCTATAATTGCAACATGTCGATAATAAAGTGAATAATATGAATGCCATATAGGCCTATTAATTATATGGACTTATAATATGCATGACGCACTGTGCGTCCCGTGCGTCTGGGAACACATTGCCAAAGGGCACCAAAAAATAAAAAAAGAAGAAGAAAAGGCCAAGCCGATCATCATCATAGATTCAGAGCCTAATAACTAATATGTAGGCCTACCGGTATTTGCTCCGCCTAAAAATAAACACGGAATGCATGCCAAAATATTGCGTGATGCCTGATCAATGGTTGTTGTGATAATCGATTTGGGTGCACGGTGGTCGCCCGCAGTAAGTGCACCTGCAGGCTGGCTGTGCTGCTCCTGCATTCATTATCATTATTCATTACTGTCTGAAAAGTCATCCAATAAACTGAATAAAGACTGTGAATTGTGAATAACCCTTTACCTACTGTCGCTGCCGGCCTGCCGCTGTGATGTGATGTGATGTGATGTGATGTGATGTGATGCATTTTGAAGGTCCATGAAGAAGTAATCCGTTATTTGGGGTGACGACAACAAGAATGCAGAATAGACTATCATTAGTTGTCTGAGAATGTGCCACAATGGTTTAAATTATCTAATGTAACTTTGAGAAGCGCAGAGCTGGTCAGAGTCCATTCAGACCAGCTGTGGGACTGCTGCGCTAATTGGGTTGACTTGACTCGTTGACCCTATAGGCCTACTTGCGCTATTCGGTTTATTATTGAAAAATGGAAATGCAATGACAGTAGGCCTATTCATTCATTTGTCTGTCTGTCTGTCAGTCAGTCAGTCAGTCAGTCAGTCAGTCAGTCAGTCAGTCAGTCAGACAGACAGACAGACAGACAGACAGACAGACAGACAGACAGACAGACAGACAGACAGACAGACAGACAGACAGATTGATAATTTTCCCATTGCACACGAGAACGTGAAGTCAGTCAGTTCAGCACCGCAGGCAGCCCAGCGTGTTAAAAGTGGTTGCACTTACGTATATGAGACAGAAATGGGCCTCTAATATTTGACAATTTGGCCAATGTTTAATTTGTCATGTTAGAAATGTGCAGATACTGCTCTATAGACGTAGACTTTGTTGGTTTGTTTACTGTTAAAATGGTGCATATTAAGTTAATCATGCAATGGGGACAAAATAATTTGGGTCCCAACCCACAGGTTGAGAACCACTGGTATAGCTCCCAGTTACCAATGGATCAATTAGCGCGGTCATTATTTGCTTTCAAGGAAAACAAACAATAGATGTGTGAATTGCGCCGGTCATTAGCTCCTGCTGTGACATCAAACGAATAGGCCCTATGGTCCACCAATATTCGTGGCTGTTTGGTATTTTCGTTTCAGGGCAGATGGTCATTTATTGATCTCATGTGCACGCGCACACTCGGCTGTAGAGACTATTTGGAAAGTCTGTGAGCAGATCTAATTGTGGGGATACAAAAACGATGTTTTCTAGTCTTAATTGCATTATGATTTTGTTTTCTTGTTTCATTTAATTCAATTAGAAAATACAGCGCTGCAGTAGCCTAGAGAATACAGGCAATGAAACATTGTGCTCATGGTAGATCATAGAGCCATGTGCGGGTTAAATCCATATTATATAATATAGTTAGGCCTATGTTAAATCCCCCTCCCGACAGTCTGCTCCCATTATAGATTTCTGACCTAAGGCCCGTGGCCGTCCCCTCAATAAATGATTTCATTTCCTCGATCGTGCATAGTTTATTTTGTGAGGAGTTGCTCAGAGAGTCAGATAAAAGGAAAGTGCCACTGGAGTGAGGAGAAATATTGTATGTATCCTAGGCTATGCCTAAAATAGAATATTGCAGGCCAAATCGTGGCAAATGGAGACGTTTTACGCGCGGCGAAAGCCTGGTGATGCGTGGTTACGCGCGGAGCGGGCTGCGAGGAGAGAGTGATAGAACAGAGAGGGAGGGCGAGAGGAGAGACAGACTGGGAGAGAGGAGAGATAGAGAGAGACGTTGAATATAGGCCTACATTCATATCTTGTTAAACTAAGTATAAGCTCTATATGATTTGTCTGGTTTATTGCAGGGTTTATCGCTGCTGGTTTTATTTTTTGATCGCCCGTTTCCGACCGAGATAAGCGCCGCAATTTTGCTGGGGTGCACTGTTGATTATTTGAAAACTTGAATTGGGACATTGTGCATGAGTAGGCCTATACCGTTGTTATACTTACATGTTTATGTTAATAATCATTCATAATTCCATTGTTTTATTTGCTTTTTTTTGCCGTGGAGTAAATCTCATGTCTACTTTGAAATAAATATAGGGGTGGACTCAGGTAATGTGGGCCATCAGGTAATGTGAGCCAGCCATAGTTTCAGGCTCCTAGCAACTGTGCCTTTAAATCTTTGCAGCCAATGGCTGCACATGTTCTTGCCACAGCTGTGCTTGACACCAACAAGTGATTTGATTGGTCCATAGTCGTTTTGATGGGAGGAGCTAAGCCACACAACAAGACCTGCTGGAAGAATTTGCAAGGTGGGTGCAGAGACACAAAGTTTTAACTTAAGATTGCTAAGGATACTACATCAATGAAAACAAATGCACATTTATAAAAAACTGGTGCAAAATGTGTGTTAAGATGTCCTTTACCAGGCATGATGTTGATATTTTGCTTAATGAAATCATTTTTCATAAATAATGACGTTTTTGTAAGTGGCTCACATTACCATAGTCAATTGTGGTGAAAGCTTAGCTGGGCCAGCTTAGGTGGGCCACCTTCATTAGCATTATGTTTTGTGTTAGCTTAGGTGGGCCACCTTCAGAAATGAGCCCTGGGGGTCCCTGGGGGTCCCTGGAGGTGGTCCCCGGGCGGCAGTGCTCGGAGGCCCGCCAGGGACCTCCGGTGGTGGTCCCTGGTGGTCCCTGGTGGTCCCTGGTGGTCCCTGGCCGTCCCCAGGCCCTGTTTTGGGGGCCTGGAGCCGGCCCTGGGGGTCCCTGGAGGTGGTCCCCGGGCGGCAGTGCTCGGAGGCCCGCCAGGGACCTCCGGTGGTGGTCCCTGGTGGTCCCTGGTGGTCCCTGGCCGTCCCCAGGCCCTGTTTTGGGGGCCTGGAGCCGGCCCTGGGGGTCCCTGGGGGTCCCTGGAGGTGGTCCTCGGGCGGCAGTGCTCGGAGGCCCGCCAGGGACCTCCGGTGGTGGTCCCTGGTGGTGCCTGGTGGTCCCTGGCCGTCCCCAGGCCCTGTTTTGGGGGCCTGGAGCCGGCCCTGGGGGTCCCTGGGGGTCCCCGGAGGTGGTCCCCGGGCGGCAGTGCTCGGAGGCCGGGCAGGGACCTCCGGGGACCCCCGCTGGTGGTCCCTGGTGGTCCCACGCCGGCCAGAGTGGTGCAAAGGCCTGCTTTTGGGGGCCTGGCGCCGGCCCTGGGGGTCCCTGGGGGTCCCCGGAGCTCCCCAGGCCCGGTTTTTGGGGCCTGGCGCCGGCCCTGGGGGTCCGCGGGGGTCCGCGATGGCACCATCGTGTGCGGGGCGGCGAGCCGGTTCCAACGGTACCATTATTGAAATTAAATTCAATGAATGAAATTAAATTGACCTCCAAATCTTGTTTGACTGTTTTGCTTTGATTTGCTTTGGCTCATTATAGCAGATGAGTGGCTCACATTACCTTATTAGGGTTAGGGTAAGATGGGCCACTGACAAAAATATGATTTAATATAAAAATACACTAGATATGCAAAATATAAGCATTGTTTCTGGTTAAGGCCGTCTACATATATATTATATATATTTTTTATCGATGTGCATTTGTTTTTTATTCACTTGTCAAACTTATAACTGACAAATTAGATATGTTTGGACAATGCAATTCTCCTCTGCAGGCTAGTTTTGAGACATTGCTCTTCCCACCAAAACAACCAAAGACCACTCAAATTTTGATTGTTTTGTGTCAAGTACAGTTGTGGCAAGAAACATGTGCAGTCATTGGCTGTTAAATTTTAAAGAGCTAGGAATTAATGGGGTCAACCCTAAAGTGGCCCATGTTAGCTGATCAGGTGGCCTAAATTACCTGAAAAGTGTTAATCTTGAAAATGTGTGACATTTTAAGCTTAAACATTTAAAAAAAAATAACCATCTAATTTTCCTACATACATTTAACACAAATATATTAAGGACAGTCTATATTAACTATAAAAAATACATTCAGCGTTCTGCACTGCTTTTTCTTAGTTTCCCAGGCGATTTACCAAAAAGCGGCCCACATTACCTGAGTCCACCCCTATTACTAAAAAAGAAAAAAATAATAATACAGCAAGGGAAAAGACATCAGGACTCCAGTCCCACATACCATCTACATATGCACTTCATGTATTGAAGTGATAATTATAAAGAGATAGACACTTTTAAGTTATTAGTGCTTATTAAACATAACTCTTTTATTGCTTCAGTCATCAAAGCTAATTCTGTAGGATTGCTTTTAGCTTTTTCATGGACCCTATATAGTAAATCCTGATACAAGTATAAAAATATTGTGTGTGTTTGTCAGCCTGCTCCTCGCCTGTCTGTATGTGTGTCTCGTAGATGTCTCATTCACAGAGCTTTTCACGTTAACAACGAGGCGAGGGTTGCTAGATGGGAGCGGCGCGTAGCGCCACGATCCTCTAGTTCAGGGGTTACCAAACTTGTTTGTCTCAGGGCACCCCATAAATATTTTTTTTAATCCGAGGCACCCCTACATTATAATTTTCACTCCCAGCACCTTATATTTATAGCATATCGTCGTTGTCGGGTGGTATGTCCAAAACCATTCGTTTTGTATTTATCATCTATAAAATATACTAAACTAGTGAAAACAGCAGATCTACAAGCACACAACGTGTGTGCTTAAAATTACTTTGAACTTCAAGTTTAAAATTATACTAAATATTTTTTTCAAGTGTCCAAATAAATTCCAAATATTATCAAATGATCTCGCGGCACCCCTGGACTGCCGCCATGGCACCCCAGGGTGCCCCGTCACCCACTTTGAAAACCCCTGCTCTAGTTTAATACATTTGAAAACTTGTGAAATGGGACATTACTTTTACTCAAGTAAATTTTGAATTCCGGACTTTTACTTGCAACAGAGTATATTTCTACATTGCAGTGATGATACGTTGTTTAAGAAACGTGACAGGGCCTGTACCTTTTGTACCTTTACCACCACTGCCTCCTCCTCCTCCTCGCACGCACACGCTGTCCGAGCCCTCCTTCTCCGCCAGTAGGACGGCGTAGCTGGTCAGCCGGCCCTCCGTGTCCAGGGCCCAGGAGTCCGACAGGCCGGACGAGGGCACCAGGGTGGTCAGGAAGGGGTCGTGCGGTCTGTTGTCGCTGAGGAACATCATCAGCACCTTCTTGGTGGCCTTGACGACCACTGGGTGTTTGGCTTGGATCAGCACCTTCATGCTCTGGCCCGAGTGCAACTTATACCTATAGAGAAACGAAGCCATGTCGTCATTTGTGCGTAATGACGCCCTCTAGGGGGTTCATGCTGGTATTGTTTTGTATTCAAATCGCCATTGGGAAATTTGCGATTGCCGCATATAAGGACTGTGTTAAAAAAATAAACACACCATGTGCGCGTTTCTGTCAGCGGGGGGGGGGGGGGTTCTGCATAGTTTATGATATTCATTCATATCTGATATAGCCTGTTGTCAGAGAAAATGTAATCAACGCTGTCCTAAATGTTGGAAACTACAGAGAGACACTCGTGTCTGGGACAGACTGTCGCTGAGAGCATGTCCGCGCACATGGTGTGTTTATATTTTTGACACAGTTCTTATATGCGGTGATCGCAAATTCCTCAATGGCGATTTGAATACAAAACAATACCAGCATGAACCCCGTAGAGGGCGACATTTCACGCCATTTCACGGAAGTGACATCACACTTCGCTGCTGAATAGGGACGGGACGATACGTGATATTGTCGTTTATCGTGATAGAAAACACCCACGATAATCGTATTGTGGAGAACCCTCCATAATTGGTTAAAAGGTACTTATAATATACGTACTTGATAGTCTTTTTTTCACTCTCTATGTCTTTGCCAACAAATTGCCGATCTACAAGCTCCCAACGCGTCGCAAAGGCAAATGTTCCACCCCAGGATAATGGATTATGATTATCGCGATAATATCGTAAATCGCGATTTCTTTTGTCACAATAATCGTGATATGACATTTTCATATTGTCCCATCCCTACTTAGACCTGCCTGAGATGGAGGAGAGGGTCAGTGGCGTCAGTTCAGCAAAAGCTAAGGTAACATGACTGGTGTCGTGCACACTCGCGAAGGCGCGCACAAGACACCAGTCATGTTGCCAAACCTTTGCAACAGGCAAGATGGAGTTATTTTAAGAAGTAAGTTTTCTTTTTCCCCCTGTAGCCAAGGTATGGCAGCTACCATACCTTGCCATACCCAATTGACGCCCCAGAAGAGGATTATTGTTGCCCACGTGGGATATGTTAAGATCATTGGTTACCAAACAGTTTTTATGGGTCCCTTAATTTTTCGTTTCCTACATTTTGTTTTAAATTGTTATTCATTTAAAACATTTTCAAAAAACTTTCCCCAAAAAGCTAAGATTTTCATGAACTAAGTAATTCCATTAATAAATGAAAGAAGAATCTAAGACATTCCATAAATTATACAACAAATGTTTAAGAAGTAGTCAAAATAGCCAATCTACGTACAAGCTTCTGCTGCTGTTTTTAGTTTGGGTCCCAAACAAACGTAAAATTTAGCTTTTGGGCAACGAGCGAAACCTTTTGGGAACCACTGGTCTAGATGTAGTATTTATAATATTATACAATGTTAATTACATATCGTCACTGTCGGGTGGAGATTATGTAGGCATGTCAAAAAAATAGGTAAAAAATAACCCATGTTCCGTGTAGCTATTAGTATGAAAGCTGGGGTATGAAATGTGGTATGTTGTTTTTTTATTGGCCTAACATATTGTCTATATACTGTACATTATAGAGTCATGAATCC
This sequence comes from Nannobrachium achirus, assembly GCF_963921795.1. Taxonomy (NCBI): domain Eukaryota; kingdom Metazoa; phylum Chordata; class Actinopteri; order Myctophiformes; family Myctophidae; genus Nannobrachium; species Nannobrachium achirus. The sequence goes on along the minus strand of NC_137811.1, from coordinate 67,758,748 downwards.
ACTTGCTGACCGCCCGTCAGCATTGAGCAATTTATTTCATAGGGGGTAAACATTTCACTTTGTCTTACACTATCCTATAAAGGAAAAAAATACCCCCCCAAGAAATCTGCTTTAAGTAGCATGTGAGGGGTCAAACTAGGGGTTTGTAATGATTCTAATGATGATTGCAAGCATTTGTTTTGCATGAAAAACATTCCTTGGGCTAAAAACAGACCCACAAAACTATGGTTTAGCGATGAGTTATCACTTTTCACAGTCCAGTCAGTCATCACTTTTCACAGTTTTGTGGGGGACGTTTTTAGCCCAAGGAATGTTTTTCATGCAAAAAAATAAATAAAAAAGTGCTTGCAATGGATTCAGAATCATTAAAAACCCCTAGTTTGACCTCTCACATGCTACTTAAAGCAGATTGTTGAGGCTATTTTTGTGAATGGACCCCAAACTTTTACCCCCTATGAAAAGAATGCTCAATGCTGACAGATGGTCAGCAGGTTGCTTCATGACTGTATATAGGCTATATAGAAAACATTCTAGGCAAAAAAACGATATACCAAATGTCATACTTAAGCCAAAAAAGGCCTGTTGGCAGCTGGACTATTAGGGATATTTGGCCAAGTCATTATAGTCCAGCGGGACGCATTGTCAGCTTGTAGAATGGTTACTTTGACTCATGCAAAACTATAGTCAAATCACAAGTATAAAATCGGAATTCATTTATGAAAAATACAAATTTTGAGCCGTTTGAGCCAAGACGTAGGCCATATCTAGGCCAGTTGTAGGCCATGCTTCACATCTTTGGTGGGCCAGAGATTTTTTGGGGGTCTGGAATTTTTTGGGGAACGGACAAAGCAGTTGTCGGAGCTTGGCTGCTTCCAGGAGACCGCTCATAAACATGAAAACAAATGTTATATTGAGATTCAAGGTTTCTGTCCGACAGTGAGGATATTTCATATCTGCTGCTATCTCTTACTTGCGTTTTCCCTCCACCACCACTACCGTGTCGCCGTCTTCAGCCGCCACTATGTAGGCATGTTGTTTTGCAGCATCACCGCCCATACTGGGCACCATGTACTCTTTACCCAACTCTGACACCGGGGGGAGCTGCTCAAACACGTGCTCACAATATTGTACCATTTTCAAGCACGTGTGGCCCGCTAACACCGCCACAGGCTTCTGGGACCGAACCCGCATGCCTGTCAGGTCGTGGCCGCTTTTCACGAGGTACGTTTCGTAAGGCTTCAGGGCCACGTTCACTGTCTTTCCAGCTCCCCAAAACGCCTTGCTTCTTCCTCTCAGCTTGACGCTTTGAAAAGGGGTGAAGGAGATCCGGTTGGGGCTGTCGCCGTTGACCACAGCTACGACTTTGTCGTATTTCTTAGGTCCGAAAGGTGGTGTGAAGACCACGTAGTCCACGCCCTGCTCGTAGATAGGCTGGACCACCGTGCCGTCTCCTGACTTGTCACCGCTGTTGAAAGACACCACGGTGATGTCCGCGCTGGACGAGATTCGAACCGCCGAGTTGGGGTATCCGCCCGTCCGAAGCAGCTGCGCTTCGTTTGGCAGCCGGACCCACGTGTGCTGATTCGGGGATAGGTTAAGGGTCTTGGTGAAGCGTGCCTTATCCGCCTGTGGGATTTAAAATAAGCATCATTTTTCGTCGTCATCATCAGAAAGGCAGTAAACGTTGCTATGTCATCTGAACTAGAGGATGTTGCTATTTTTCTTCAACTTTACTTGAGTATTTCTGATTTGCAATACTTTCATTTCGTCTCCACTAAATCTCGAATCCAAATATTGTACTTTTACTCCACTACGTTTATTTAAAAACTTAGGTTTTAATGTTACGTTTCAACATTACGCCGGATAGACGCCCTGGGCGAACGGCCAGTCGGGCAAACGGTGTGGTATTCAGGTAACTATTCACGGTTGTGTAAAAACATGAAATCATTAGAGCAGGGGTTCCCAATTTCTTTTGGCTCGGGGCACCCCTATAAATATTTGTTTCATCCGAGGCACCCCTACATTATAACTTTCACTCCCAGCACCTTATATTTAAAGCATATTGTATATCGTTGTCGGGTGGAAACCTTGTATGTCCAAAACCGTTCGTTTTGTATTTATCATCTATAAAATGTACTAAACTAGTGAAAACAGCAGATCTATAAGCACGATGTGAGGCGTTGTGTGCTTGTCGGCTGTTTTCATTAGTTTTGTGCGACGGTCTTGTATGATGCAGAAGGGCAAAATAAAACTTGGAGATACAAGATTTCTGCCCGACAGTGACGATATTTTAGTGATTATGTTGCAAGGAAAACGTTGAGATAATAGCCATTTTGGTTAGAACTGACTGAAAATTACTTTTTTTTTTTTTTTTTTTTTTTTTATATTATCAAATTATCTCGCGGCACCCCTGGACTGCCGTCGCGGCACCCCAGGGTGCCCCGTCACCCACTTTGAAAACCCCTGCATTAGAGTGATACGATGAATGGAAAATGGTATTATCATGAGCAATTCATTTGCTGCTCACCTTTATGGTGACTTTGGCTGCAGAACCCTGGGCAGCGATTACCAGCTGGAGCTTCTGACCCGCCACTCGGCCCCATCGATAGTTTGGAAGAAATGTTGTGAGGAACTCTCTGCCCACAGTGCAACTCTGGCACACTGGAGGAGAGAGGAGAGGAGAGGAGAGGAGAGGAGAGGAGAGGAGAGGGGAGGAGAGGGGAGGAGAGGAGAGGAGAGGAGAGGAGAGGAGAGAGACATTAGAGGGAACACATCATTGTCATGTAATTTTAAGTCATTCCAGAGCGGCAAAGTTGTGTCAAATCAAAGTGTACATTAAAGGGGAAGACCATCCATTTTCAATATTGAAATATGACATTAATATACCTTAGAGAAGTTGTGTTGCCTAGAACTGGAGGATTGATTTGGGGGTTTGTATTGTAAAGTACAATGTGTGATGTCATCAAGTTGTACTTTACAATACAAACCCCCAAATCAATCCTGCAGTTCTAGGCAACACAGAAGAGAGGGAACCTTTTTCTATTTCCACACAACTCCTCTAAGGTATATTAATGACACAGTTCAATATTGAAAAAGGGTGGTCTTCCCCTTTAAAGGAATAGTTCACCCCCAAAATGACCTTTTTTCTATTGATTACTCACACCATGGAGAATATGTCTTTGTATTTGTCGCTTTCCCAACACAAAAAAAATGGATTATAGTAATGTGGGTACATTTACTATAATCAAATTATTGTCTTAGGAATGCGACAAAAAATATTGAACTCAAGTCTCCATGGTGTGTGAGTAATCGATAGAAAGAAAGTCATTTTGGGGGTGAACTACTCCTTTAAGGCAGGGCAATATATCGAAAATGTACCTTCATCGAGGTATCAACATGCGAGGCATACCGACGAAGATGGCTTGCGATGAGGTATTGGTGTATGTGGCAAATTAATTAATAAACACACTATGCATGCACATGCAAAAAAGCAGTCCATCTGTAACCAGGTGTGGTTATTTCATTTTTGAGTGTGTGTGTGTGTGTGTGTGTGTGTGTGTGTGTGTGTGTGTGTGTGTGTGTGTGCAACAGTTTAGTCGATTTTTTTAATAGCTGCCCCTGTTGCTAGATTTTGGCTGCCCCTGTTGCTAGATTTCGCGGGCTCTCTCATAACTAACACAGTGGATTGTCCTTAGGCTAGTGCGGTCATTTCTTGAGCTTCAAAGTTAGTATTTTTTTATTGGATTGTGTTTACACAACGTCCTGAGACGAACCACACCGCTGTTTTGACCTCACAGGCACCCTTACTTGTCAAACAGACCCCTCCCTCCCTCCCTTTCTAGCCTCTCCTCTCCCTGCTCTGGTGCAGAGCAGAAGCCGTTTGACAAGTAAGGGTGCCTGTGAGGTCAAAACAGCGGTTTGGTTGATCTCAGGACGTTGTGTAAACACAATCCAATAAAAAAATACTAACTTTGAAGCTAAAGAAATGACCGCACTAGCCTAAGGACAATCCACTGTGTTAGTTATGAGAGAGTCTGCGAAATCTAGCAACAGGGGCAGCCGAAATCTAGCAATAGGGGCAGCTATGAAGAAAATCGACTAAAGCAGGTATGAAGGGGTATGATAAAAGGCACATTTAACCCTATATGTGTTTTGGTCTGGATGACTCCTTTAACATGTGTGGTCACTCAGAAAAGGTTACTGCAGGCTACGGACACGGAGACAGACATACAGACATACAGACAGACAGACAGACAGACCCACACACGCGGCCACGTATAGGAGCGTTGTGACCACCGCTCAAAAACGATATAATGCAATTGTTTTTACTAATATCGTGAGTAATATCAATGTCGAGGTATTCAACAACATTATCAAATATCGAGTTTTTACTAATATCGCCCAGCCTTAGTGTACATTTTAAGTTGAATACAGGTCACTTTGCCAAAAATCTAACTCGCCAAATCAACTTGCTAGGACACCTCGCCAATGAGCAGGGTTGTCAACATTGGACTGTCAGTCCAGGAGAATCCAGGAGATTTATTTTTCGGGGGTGCGGGAACTCCCCAACAGGGGTCAGGTGGTCCGCTCCTCAAAACGTCTTAACAAATATATATTTGCCTGTGTTCTGTTGAATTTTGTGCATGTTTGATACTTTTATCAGGTTTGCTTTACTAACATGGGTACAATTTCAGCCTTACAATGCCAAATGTATGTAAATAGGTGTACAGATTTGATGACTGAAGCACAGAAAGACATCCTTAATAATGACTTATCATCTGGGAGTCCTCCCCCAGAAAATATTTAACATAGTAGATGTAGTAAGGGGAACATAAGAAAATCTGTGAAGTAAATCGTTACCAAGAAATTTCTTCACCAATGTGTTTCTAAAGTTGTGTAATAATATGTACTAAAAGGTTGAAATTCAACTCCCGGGGGAAACCTCATAAAAAATGATTTGTGTTTGTGTCCCATTAACTTTATATACAGGAATGATGATTCATCACTAAACCATCGTTTTGTGGGTTAGCCCAAGGAATGTTTTTCATGCAAAACAAATGCTTGCAATGGATTCAGCATTAAACCCTAGTTTAACCCCTCACATGCTACTTAAAGCATATTTATTTTTTGTATTTTTTTCCTGTATAGCCTAGTAAATGAATGGGACACAAACACAAATCAGTTTTTTTTATGAGGTTTCCCCCGGGAGTTGAATTTCAACCTTTTAGTACATATTATTACACACCTTTAGAAACACATTGGTGAAGACATTTCTTGGTAACGATTTACTTCGCAGATTGGTCAAATAGCTTATAAAATCCCCTTAGCCTTAACCTGACTGCGCCCGATGATGGCTGCAGTGCGTATGCCTGGCTGCATATCGCTCTGCTTACCTTCATCTGGGATCCCTCGGGCAGACCCGATGTAAGGGGCGGGCCATTTTTTCAAATACTTTAGCAGGTGATTGGATGGGAGTGCCAACTCCAACCACTCATATTGGCCTGTCTGCATCCACGTGGTCTGCAATCAGACTCTATTGGCTCAGAGCCACTCAGAGCCCGCCCGTAGCTGCCGCTGATTGGTCCGGCCCGGGACTTTACGAGCGTTATCAACTCCTCCCGAGAGATCTCAGATGGTAAAGTAGGGCGGTAGCCTACGCACTACTGCCACCATCTGGCTCAGTCAGGTTACCTTAGCCTACTATTGCCAATCATCATGGCAAATCCAGGAGCATTGACAGGCCTGCCCAATGAGCGTGGACATTTGGCGAGTTGGATTTTCGGCGACGTGACCGGTTACCTTTAAGAAATATTAAGTTACACTGTACCTGTGAACAGCGTAGCAGCAGCAACACACAGTAGGAGAAGCGACCTTGTGCCCATGGCTGAGAGAGAGAGAGAGAGAGAGAGAGAGAGAGAGAGAGAGAGAGAGAGAGAGAGAGAGAGAGAGAGAGTTTCCATTCTCAACTATTACAGTGTGATGAATCAAGGTCCTACTGTATATTACAAATCTTAATTTAAAAAAAAAATAGATGTCATAAAAAACAGATCTTTAGATGTTGATACAACAAGGCTTGAGTGGTTCAATACATAAGTAAGTACAAATATTTGTTTCTTGCAGAGGCGTCAGTTCAGAAAAGAGGCATTACATTTTGTATAACACGGTTCTATAGTGAAAATAGCAGATCTACATGCTCAGCGTGTAGATCGGCTATTTTCACAATGTCTGAAAAAAACGAGTTTTGTCAGTTCTTTACACAGGTTTCTACGGTTTCTTGGGCTGGATATGGCAGACTGGAATGGTTGTTCAAGTGCAGCTAAACTTAGCATGTTAGTAAACATGCCACAATTAACAATAATGCATTGCACCTGTGCAGCTGACCTGCGGAACCTGGGAATATACCATTTTGTCAAGCTGGGGAGAATACAAGTGTGGAGAATATAATTATAATACCTTGTTAAAGTGACCATTTTGTAAAATGTTGTATTTGTAGTCATTTTACTGTAATTTAACAACATAATAACCAGCGCAGATAGACAAAGAGACATTCATGGATTTATATTTAAAGGTAACTTTTATTTTCCCTCCTGAACCCAGGGTATGGCAGCTGCATACCCCTGCCATACCCAATTGACACCCCTGGTTTCTTGTCCACAAGTTCATTTGATCTGTAACTCTATAATATAGATGCACAACGGTTGTGAGTGAGTAGCAGTAGCATTTCATACATCCTCTACCAAACCCTTCCACTCACCAGTTCTCAGAATTACATCCCACTAATAGTTCCTAAGGTCTACTCTACACTGACCTATAGGCAAAACAGCCTTTGGCTTTAGCGCCCCTTTTAGTTGGAAATTAACAACAACGCACTTTAAAACTCGAATCCATGATTTCATTGGGACAATTTAAAAACCTGCTAACCTCCTATCGTTTTAAATTGTCATTGTTTTAATTAAGCTGTCTGTGATATTGTTTTCTTACTGTTCCTTGCCTGTTTTCATACATTTGTTTTATCTTGCCGTTTTAATTTCATTAATAGCTGTAGCTTGTTTTTTATTGTAATCTCGGCATCATTGCAAATGAGGGCTTGCCCTCAATGTATCCCCGAGAAAATAAATAAAGGTTGAATGAATTAATGAATGAATACAATACCTGGAGAAGACCGATCTCAATCCAATGATATGCAGACACAGAGAAACGCTTATATACTGTATGTACGCTGGAGAAAGGGAGGGGGGTGACACACGTTCTGTAAATACACATTGATGGACAGTCAGATGAAAAGTATATATTGGATATTGGGGTGTTTGTTGATTCACTATTTGATCACACAAAGGATACACGCAGGGGGAGAGAGACAGAGAGAGAGACAGAGAGAGAGACATAGACAGACAGACAGACAGACAGACAGACAGACAGACAGACAGACAGACAGACAGACAGACAGACAGACAGACAGACAGACAGACAGACAGAGAGGATAAACTCACTACTCACTACTAACTAACAACTGACTGTTATCATCATCTCAATGTTTGTTACTCACTTATTTTCATTATCATCATCATTGTTGGTGTAACCAGGTGTAATAATGTGGTTTCTCTCATTCCAGGTGTGCATTAGGCCTACATTCATAGCCTGGCGGGGCCCGACGTTATCTGTGTTCATTCCCCATTCACACACACCTTCGACACGCCGATGGCAGAGGAAACCATGCAAGTCACCAACCTGCTCACCGGGAGCAACTAGTGGTTCAGAGTCTTGCTCAAGGACTCTTCCACACTAACTCTGAGGGAGCCCGGGATCGAACTGGGAACCCTTTGTGTTCTAAGACGGCAACTCTTACCCCTGAGCCCCTGCCCCCTCCCCCCAGTGTATCCCAGTGTGACCATGGTATGAATATGTTCATACAAATACTTAATAGATGCATAGACATTCACAAATACAGAGCCTTCCTACTAGTCTTTCTGACCTTTCAAAGCGCTTTAAAATGTATTTCAGTTGTATGTAGGGCTTTCACGAATAGTGATTTTTTTGTATTCGAATTATTCGACCTCAAAGTATTCGAATAGTCGAATATTCGACAGGACTGGCCAAAACTGTAAAATATTAAGTAAGCAAGAGGCGAACATTGTGAAAATGGCCGATCTACCGGTACACGCCTCGCATTGCGAGGCGTTGTGAGCATGTAGATCTGCTATTTTCACAAAATGTATCTGTGGAACAGACACACAGACACACAGGAGAGGAAGCCATGCGAGGCACCAACCTGCTGATCAGGAGCGTTTAGCGGGTCCGTGTCTTGCTCAAGGACACGGTGGCACGCGCTTGGGCCATATGTCAAACCGACCAGCTCCATCGGGACACGCAGACATGCTATTTTGCTAAGAGATACATTATATATCTATCTATAAATGCGACAAATCTCTGTCTGTCTGCGTGTGTGTCTGTCTGTATGTAATCCGCGTATCTCGAGAACCGTTCGTCCCACCGGCTTCAGATTCGGCACGCGCGTTCCCCGCCGCGGCGCGGAGTGCAGTGCCGGGCCTCGACCCGACCCGACGCGCGGTTTTCCGAAACCGGCGCGAAACGTTCAGAATATCCTTATGCGGAGCTGATTGTTGACAGGCTGTTCCGGAGGAAATCGACGCAAGCGCTGACTCATTGTGACATCACTTCATAAAAGGCTCTGACATCACGTACGCCACATGAGTCAACAAAAAATCTCTGTGAATGTGTATGTATGTATGTAATCCGCGTATCTCGAGAACCGTTCTTCCCACCGGCACGCGCGTTCTCCAGATATGGGCATAAAATGAATCCCCGTATGCGGAGCTGATGTCTGACATCAGAGTTTTCAGCAACCGGTACTGTGTGTGCAGAGATCTCCATATATGGGCATAAGGGGACAAAGGCAAACAGATGGTCAAAACGGGTTTGCATTAAAGGGTGGGGCATTCATGGGGTCCGCTCCAAAAAGAAAAAAAGAAAATAAAAGAGACAAAGACAAACATAAGACAAGCAACAAAGCGTGGGACTGGGAGGATGACTTGAATGATGCAGATTTAAGCAGGCTGCGTATTCTGCTTAAAGAAGAAACAAACAAAAAGCGACAGAGATCTCATATATGGGCATAAAATGGACGCAGATAAACAGATATCTCCATATATGGCATATATGGGCATAAAATGGACGCAGAATCACAAAGATCTCCATATACGGGCATAAAGGGACACAGTAAGACAGATAGAGATCTCCATATATGGGCATAAAATGGACGCAAATAAAGACAGATATCTCCATATATGGGCATATATGGGCATAAAATGGACCCAGAACTATATCTGCAGTGATCTCCATATATGGGCATAAATGGACACAGGCAAACGGATTATTAACATAAAAATGTTAATAAAAATGTTAATTAAAAATGTCACTTTTCCCAAATGTGGAGATGGCTGACATCATAGATATCTGACATCATAGACCACATGAGACTGACCATAGTATCCATAGTCCATAGATGCGCTTTCCAAGATATGGGCTTAATATTGATGACATCAGGGATCTCCATATATGGGCATCAAAGGGACAAGGACCGACATGATCTCCATATATGGACATTAGTTTATTAGTGAATTCCTTTTCCCCTTGAATGGGGAAAATTCAAATTTCAAATGTTGAGACCAAATTCATTAGAGAAATCCGCGTCACGGCAACCACACTTGCAATTTCCAATTTCATCTTTCTAGTTTATATTTACTTTGATGCTCAGTGTTAAGAAAGTGGGAAGACATTTTTACCTTAAAATTAACCTTTTTTATATATATATATATTTACAGTATATACCAGGCCTGGAATGTTGTCATTTTAGCGGTAAGGCCACTTAGCCTTTGGTGGTGTTCATTTTTTGAGGGCACAAAGGAGAAAATGCCAGGGCAGGAAGGTCATCAAATAAAAGCCAATTGAAAGAGTCTAGATATTGACAAGAAAGAGACAGAGGAGAAAGTGGTACAGTCAGCTGGGGCATTAAAGGATAATGATAATGATAATGATAGTTACCTACTCCTCCCGCAAGGGAAATTCGGGTATCGCAGCCCAACCCAGCTGCTTTTTTTTCCAGCTTAACCCAGCTGAACCCAGTGCAGCCCACAAGGAGCGCGAGGGGGGAGCAGTGATAGCTGGAGCGGGGAATCGTACCTGCGACCTCTGGGGTCTCCGGAGTCCTAGGTATGGAGTGTGTGTGTGTGTGTGTGTGTGTGTGTGTGTGTGTGTGTGTGTGTGTGTGTGTGTGTGTGTGCGTGCGTGTGCGTGCATGTGCGTGCGTGTGCGTGCGTGTGCGCGCAAGCAGGGGCGTCACAAGGGTGGGAAAGTGGGACTGAGCCCAAGGTGGAGGGGGCCTTGAACCAAGGAAGCTAAGGAAGGAAGGGACATCACGTGACAACAGGGATGCGCCATGTCCGGCCATGGAGCTCACCATGGGTGCCAGTATCGCGAGACTATGTTCTGGGAACCAGATCTCGCAATACTTCGGAGACAGAAACAATTATTATTTACTGTTATTATTATTATTTCATTATGCACTGTGTACATCGAAAAGCAAGTGATTGTAAAAATACCTTTGATATATTTTCTTTTATGTTCCTGAACAGATTATATGACAAAGGTCTCAGTCGTTCATAAATAGTGTTACTTCCAGGTTTGTTCATGAGGTGATCTCAGCTGATCTGGCCGGCTCCATTCACTGTCATGTCATCAAGGACCCCACACACCCCCACAATGGACTTTTTGTGATGTTGCCTTCAGGGAAGAAGTATCAAAGCATCAAAGTGAGCACTAGTAGACTGAAGAACAGTTTCCTACCCCAGGCTGTAAGACTGCTAAACAAGTCTATGAAATGAACATTTTTGTGTTGTTACGGCCGTGTATGTTGTCCATGGTTCTTTTAAACTGTTTTTTGCGACCGTCAGGGAGCAGTTTACTATGAAAACCTCCACCGGCCGTCCGTCCGTCCGTCCGTCCGTCCGTCCGTCCGTCACACGTCACACCTTTGTCCTGCTCATATCTCTGCATCAGTATGACATCACACCACATGTGTACACAAACCTTTGTGTACGTTGCTGTGGCAACAGTCTGTTGTTGCTGGTCTGTTAGTGTACGTTAGCAACCACCTTAGCAACCATGGTTTTACCCTAGCAACCAACTGTTTACCCTAGCAACCAACTGTTTACCATAGCAACCATGTTTTTTTACCCTAGCAACCAACTGTTTACCATAGCAACCAGATACGCAGAGCAGGGATCTCCATATATGGGCATAAACAGGTGACATCACACTGATGTCAGATACTCAGAGCAGGGATTTCTCCATAATATATGGGCATAAAAGGGATTCTGTTAGGGATCTCCATATATGGGCATAAAAGGGATTCTGTTAGGGATCTCCATATATGGGCATACAAGGGATTCTGTTAGGGATTCTGTTAGGGATCTCCATATATGGGCATAAAAGGGATTCTGTTAGGGATCTCCATATATGGGCATAAAAGGGATTCTGTTAGCTGTTAGTGATCTCCATATATGGGCATAAAAGGGATTCTGTTAGGGATCTCCATATATGGGCATAAAAGGGATTCTGTTAGCTGTTAGTGATCTCCATATATGGGCATAAAAGGGATGCTGTTATGGATCTCCATATATGGGCATAAAAGGGATTCTGTTAGGGATCTCCATATATGGGCATGAAAGGGATTCTGTTAGGGATCTCCATATATGGGCATAAAAGGGATTGTATCCCAGATGATGCCCTGTTAGGAGATCCACACTAACAGAATCCATATATGGTCCTACCGACAGCTGCTATAAGCCAACCCTGGCGATAAGGTCTGAGTCGAAGAAATGCTTCTTTCCTGGCAAGAATTGCCCCTTTATACTGTAGGGCTCGTTTGTGTATTGTATGACATCACGCCACATCATCGGCTGAGGACTGTGTGATGTCATCATATCTCCATATATGGAGACATAAGTTGCTCATGCCCAAATATGGGCTGGTGAGGTCAGACTTAGTGTGATGCGTAGGTTATCTCCATATATGGAGATTCAACTTCAATGAGTAACCATGGCAAACTGTCAACTGCCCGTATGTCTTGATAATTGGTAAAACAAACTTTTGGCCTATTTGTGGAGATAAGCGACCAACGGTCGCTTATCTCCCGATTAGGGAGTCTTACTGGTAACTTTTAGATACATTTATTATTGTTATTTATGTACTGATTTTTTAATCAAGTGTATTATGGAGCACCCTCAACACAAGCTTTTCACAGTGCATGTACTTGTACATCCTTGTGACAATAAAATAAACATCTTGAAAATGTATTTCATCACACTTCCGGTGCGAGTTCTGGCACCCATGGTGAGCTATGGCGCGAAATCCCTACCTCCTATTTACCTTGCCTTGAACCCCCCTCCCCCCTATGAAGAGCATTCATAGGGTGCCCAGTGAATCCTTCAGGGTTCCCACACATTTTTACCAATTAATTTCCAAAACTTTTCCAGAATATTTAACCCAATTTCCAGGACTATATAACAATAATTCAGCTCAATAACAAGTCACTTACTCCTATGTGCAATGCCCAAAGACAGGTAGCGTATGCCAGTGGTTCTCAACCTTTTCAGACTGTGACCCCCGAAATAATCATATTTTAACTGGGGACCCACCACCCTGACGAGCAGTAAGAGTTGAGGAATTTTGTATAACACTGTTCTATTGAGAAAATAGCCGATCTACATGCTCACAACGGCTCGCGTTGCGAGGCGTTGAGAGCATGTAGATCTGCTATTTTGACAATTTCTGCCTCTAATATTTGACAATGTTTCATTTGTCATTTCAGAGGTATTAACAAAATCAATAACCAAAGACAACGCATAGCTATTTTTTCCAAGACCTTCCAGGACCCTTGATAAATTCCAAAACTTTTCCAGTACTGAAAAAAAAAAATCTAATTTCAAAATATTTCCAGGAATTTCATGACCGTGGGAACCCTGATCCTTGTACCCAGGGCCCAGAATTTGGCGTGACGCCCCTATGTGTGCGTGCGTGTGTGTGTGTGTGTGTGTGTGTGTGTGCGTGCGTTGTTTATCATTGAGGCAGAGCAGGGATGGAGGCGGCCAAGTCAAATAAGAACCTTCATGACAAATCAACACCACAGTCGAGTTCGGTTTGATAACAATTAGCATAATTCTTTATTACCGTAAAGGCGTCATGATGAGGTCAAAATCAAACAACAGCAGGATGTGTGCCCTGAGCAGTTCCTTGTCATCTCTGGGTCAACAACAGTTTACTTGGTATTTTAAAATACCATCTAATGTGAACTCTCATCAAAGGCAATCAGTCAGTCACACTGTTGTGACATCGAGCACACAACCCGACTTGTTCTGTGGAACAGTGGTTCTCAACCTGTGGGTCGGGACCCACAGGGGGGCCCCCAAATTATTTTGGGGGGTCCCCAGATGATGAACTTAATGTGCAACATTGTTCTCCTCACTCAACAGTAAACAAACCAACATAAAGTTTAAGTGTATAGCACAGTTCTGAAGTGACAATTTAAGGACGTTTTAATTAGCCTCGTAAACCGCCCTCTGCCAGGAAGTTGGTCGTTTACTAGGCTACTTTTTAATACCTCTAAAATGACAAATTAAACATTGGCCAAATATTAGAGGCAGAAATTGTGAAAATAGCAGATCTCGGCTATTTTCACAATAGAATCGTCATATACAAAATGTAATTCCTCAACTCTTGTGCTTGTCAGGGTGGGGGGGTCCCCAGTTAAGAAATTATGATTATTTTGGGGTCGCGGCCTGAACAGGTTGAGAACCTCTGCTGTTGAGGATGGTCCTGATTAGGCTGAACACAGCTCATCTGACAGCTAATGCCTTGTTCACACACTGGCAGATACAAGACGTACAAAGCTACACTGAAGAGCCACGGACCACCACTTGATGAGATTTAGCCTCTCAGACCCAAAACGTACAAATAGCCTATGTTGTTATCATTGGATAAGATGCTGTGTTGATGTGGTACCATTGGAGATAACGGGCAAAACTGTTCATCAAAATAAAATTAAAATCTGTATTTGTTTAGACTTCTTGTAAATGAAATAATACTGATGTTTAACAATAATTTAATTCTTGAGAACAATTTACAGTCTAAAGGGTTCATTAGCAACTCTCCATCGTTTAGCGGGAGACCACCCGGAACCCCCTCAAGGACCACTAGTGGTCCCCGGACCACTGGTTGAAAACCACTGCCGTAATGTTGAGCAAACTCACAATACATTATGACGCAATGCGCTGTGAGCTCTTATATGTAAAGTACTGAGGTAAACTTCATCAAAATAGTCCTTATATTTACTCAAGTGTAAATTAATATTTTTTCCATTTCAATGTGTTTACTGCTATTGTTCTTTCTACTCCACGACAATTGACAGCTTTTGTTACTAGTTAGTAGTTACTTAATACAAACGATATATTAACTGATTAATGATATTGTTCTTTCAGGTGGAAACCTCATACGTCCAGAACTGTTACTTTTCAGGATTCAAATTCAGAAATAGCAAAAATAGACGATCTACAAGCTCAAAGTGCATTTCAAGCTTGTAGAATGTCAAATCAAATTGGGCATTAATTTACCAAAAAACACAATCTTTTAAATAAAATAAAGTATGTAGACAAGCTTTCATCTTTGTAAAGTCCAAATGTTCAGATCTTTGTTCGCGTTTTGGTTTTCTTTGAGACTACTTTCTTTGCCTTTTGTCAAAATAATGTGACAACTAAGGGTAGGCAAAATAAGCCATGGGCTTCAGCCAGGGGCGTCACTAGGGGTAGGAAAGTGGGACTGAGTTACCAGGGCCCAAGGTGGAGGGGCCCTAGTAACTTTAGCTATTGAAAAATAGCAGATATACAGATCTGCTATTTTTGAAAAGTCGTGAAAATGTGTGCAAATCTTTGAATATGTATTTTTTAAGCGGACATAAAATAATTTGAGATGGGGGTCCGTGGCCAAATTCATATCATTTTGGGGGTCCTTCACATGAAAAGGTTTGAGCATCACTGACATGGAAACTTTTTCACAATTTTTCAAAAATAGCAGATCTACAAGCTTGCAGCGCGGCACTCGGTGCCGCGCTGTGAGCTTGTATATCTGCTATTTTTCAATAGTTAACATTCATGGGGGGCCCGCAGTGAATCCTTGTACCCGGGGCCCAGAATTTGGTGTGACGCCCCTGGCTTCAGCCTACACCTTTTTGGACCTTAAAAAAAGGTGTAGCTTAACCTTTACAGGTTAAGCTATCCAGCATCACAAATTGACACTCTTCTCTACTCACAAGCACCACGCGTCTGGAACCGACAGAGAACACAGACACAGCATTATCCAGAATACTTTTATTGGTCTCATGTGCATGTAGGAAATCTCATAAGAATGACCTTTAAATAAAACGCAATGTACAGCTGTATATGTAATATTGGACAAAAAAAAAGTTTATACAAGGTGTCAAAATACTAAATGAACGTGTTAATTTCTCTCTTCGTGTTCATTTTTAATTCTGTTTGTTAACCAGCGTTTATATCTTTCCCACATTTAACTCTTTTAAACTTTAGAAAACTGTACAAACGTAAATCTACAGCCTGCGTGACATCACTCGCTCTACCTCTCACATACACACACATACATACTGTACAGGGGCCGCGCTGTCACTCTGGATTGTGTGTGTGTGTGTGTGTATAGTACACATACACATAACATCTGCCTATTGGTGATGGTGTGTGCGCACATACATGCATGTTGTGCGCACACATGTGAGTATCAGTCAGTCAGTCAGTCATGTGTGTGTATCCGTGTGAGTATCAGTCAGTCAGTCAGTCAGTCGTGTGTGTGTATCCGTTCCAATCGGTCTATAGAACAGCAACTGTCTCTCTGTTGGTCTCTGTGTGTCCGTGATATGATCTGCTATGATCTGCATCACAGATCTCCCAACTTTGAAAACGTTGTCAAAATTATAATTTAATTAACGTAGTGGGTGTACACGACTACATGTACAATGAGTGTGTGTTCCTCATAGATTCAATATTTTTTTAAATATTTCTCTTGCAGTATCATGTAGTAAGGCTTTTGATTGTGTAGCATTTGTTTGGTTTTCCTTTTTTTTTGCCACGTCAGAAGATGAAACCAGCACAGGGACAGTGGTGGTTTACAGTACCATGTATCTTGTCACAGGTTCAAGTCTCATCACGTAGAGTGTAAATGGCTTGGGGGGGGGGGGGGGGGGGTTAGGCTGGGCTTGGACTGAACTCACTTGAGATTTGGGTTTTTAAGTTGATCCAACAACAACTCGCCTGAATACATTCAACTATTAGGCAACATCAATGATGTGAGGAGAGCCTAATTTATAAATTAAGCTTTAGATTCCAACTCACTTTGAGGGGATCTTTGCCAATTTGAACTTCTTCCTAAATGTTTCAAAAATAGCCGATCTACAAGCTCACAAACTGTCGCATCCCGACGTGCTGTGAGCACTTATTGTAGATAGACTATTTTGGCTACTTTTGAGATAGAGCTTCAATGAATGTTTAACCAGAATCCTACTGTTCTATTGTGAGGAGGACATACAAGTATGATATAATGTGGTTGCTTGCTTGCTTTATTTATTGTCATGTGTGCATGTCATGAGTACATGCAGCCATAGCGTATGTACATTATTTAATTATTTAACAAGAACAGAGAACTGAAAGACAACACATATGAACGCCAGAGACGAGTCTCCACAGGATGGCGCCATCTCAACGCTGCAAAGTCTGACGTGACACCTCCCGTAACCTCTGGTTTTATCCACCCAATCGGCTCAATTGACCGGCGTCTGTCCTTGGTCTATCCTTTTTTTCTCTCCACACCAAATATCTTCGCTGAAAACAGCCAATTTTATTAAAGGTTTATTTGGTTAAAAGTACTTCTTCTAGCGCCTGCAGAGTGAGTAAACACCAAGGGAAGTGTTGTCAGATTCCCACATCCTC
Source organism: Nannobrachium achirus (assembly GCF_963921795.1). Lineage (NCBI taxonomy): Eukaryota > Metazoa > Chordata > Actinopteri > Myctophiformes > Myctophidae > Nannobrachium > Nannobrachium achirus. The sequence goes on along the minus strand of NC_137811.1, from coordinate 67,741,682 downwards.
CTCACAAATAGAAAAACGGTAATCAGGTTCATAAATCGATTAAGTTGCCCTTTAAATAAGACAATCTACAGGCTAGTGGGTCTGCCAGTTTGTCACTGTGTTTTGTGTGTGTGTGTGTGTGTGTGTGTGTGTGTGTGTGTGTGTGTGTGTGTGTGTGTTTGTGTGTGTGTGTGTCACACAGAGCAGAGTGTACTGATATGCTGTAGCTTGCTAAGGTCCGCCAGTAGCTGTTTGATTGACAGCTTGAGTTGCGGGAGGCGGGCCAAAGGGTCCGGCGGTTCTAGGCCTCCTGATAGGTCCAGCCAGGATTCTAGAACTGCCAATGAAGAGGGAGGGAGGAGAGTGATTGTCAGCACATGAGCATCAATTGATTGATTGAAGACTTTATTAGAAGTTTGCATAGGAAAAGGTACAGTTTCATGACGGTACAGTTCACAGGTACAAGGTCAACTAAAAGGAGATCCTAGAAAAGAAATAAAAATAAAAAAACAGTCCAATTTTGTTTTTAATAAAATAGAGTAGGTAAATACAAAGAAGGGTCAGGGGAGGGTAAGGCTGGACTAGGTTTGTATTTACCAGTTGCGAATGGCTGCCACCTGTAAGTGTTTTTTTAGGGTGATTTTAAAGGATGCTTGGGATCCACACTCCTTTAAGGCCTTCGGTAAGGCGTTCCACATTTTGGTGGTATAGCAGAAGAACGAGTTTGACCCTTTGACTGACTTGACTCTGGGTTGAATGTGATCTGTGGCGCCACCTCTGGGGTTGTAACTGTGGACATCCTTAACGTTCTTTTTGCCAGGTACATGGGTGTCATAGTGGTGTAGTGTATCTTGTACACCAGGCCCATTGCAAGATGCTGTACTCTGTCATCATCAATACCATATTATTCATATTATTATTATTATAAATATTACCTGCTGCCAAATGCTAGATAACTTATACTTTGTCGTAAGGAAATAGCCGTTGTACAAGCTTGATGAGCTGTTCTCAGACAATAGATTAACCTCTAGAAAGAACTGTTTCCGCTGACAAAGTGTTTGCCCACTGTGACGACCTCATACTGACGTCCTTAACAACCTTGGTGCCAAACACGAGTTTGAGTTTCCCAGAGTTTTGGCCGCATCTGTCCCTGTGCCACGAGTTTCCCCGAGTTGGCTTTTTTTTTTTGTTTCTCTCCCTACTTCCGGTTTTGTCATGATCACGAAATGCATGTTTGACTCCCAGAACAGCTCCATCTTTCAAACATTGCAGCCGTGTTTGTTTACATTTGAAGAAAACACTATAACCACCTCTCTCTCCTGAATGCCTGAACGGATTTCCGAGCAGATTTTCTTTTGTTTGAAAGCTGTGAATGGCGTGCACACGTGTGGTACATGATCCGTACGTTATCCGTGCTTGCCCCGTGCACCATCGTGCACATTAAAAGGTAAAATGTTGGAAGATATTATGGTCGCCTTAGAATCCTGGCAACAAGTGTGTTAATATGAAGTTCTTACCATCCAGTTCTTTCTCTATGTAGTCCATTCTGGAAGCCAGTTGGTTCTGAACGTCCTCGATGTGGGTGAGCAGGTTCATCTGCCACTGGACACACGTTCTGGTCCTGGAAGATAAAAAGATTAAAAAATAAATCCTCTAAAAATATAGTAGGTAAAAGCAATACTAAAAAGTCTAAAAAGTCAACTGATTCAGAGAACCCGCCGAGCCTCTGGCAGGCTGTTCCAGAGGTTAGGACCATAATAGCTAAAGGCCGCTTCCCCGTGCCTTGTTGTGCTAGCTTCTGGAACATTTAGGAGACCGGTGCCAGCAGACCTACGGGGCCTGTTGGGATAGATCAGTTTAAACTTCATTCGTAGACTACAGTCCATTTAAACCCACCGGGCCTGGAAATGTAGGAATTATACAACTTTTGGAGGCTCAGGTTCTGTCTAAAACACAGCTGATGGCCTGGTATGGACGGCTCCTTTTTGGTTCCATTTGTACACACTCAGAGACTCACGAGATTTACAAATATGGCATCAGGGGCTCAGTGGCCTATTCCATATCAAACTGGGGGTTCCTTGAAATGGACAAAATGAAGGACCAAGGTACTCTGAGAAACCACGATTCTGTGGAGCAGTGGTTCTCAAAAGCCCCTTTTCCACTGGCCCAACACCACACCACACCACACCGCCCACTTGTGCCAGGTTTTCCAATACAAGGACCTGGGTAGAGTGGTGTGAAAGTGGTACTAAATGTGGTACTAAAAAGTATCCAATCTAATGTAGGTCTGAGCTAGGCCAAACACTTCATAATGACTGATCACTCACTGACTTTTCATTTAGACCACCAGGATATAGTTGTAATACATGATAATAGATTGTATTGTGTTAACCACTATTATAATCTATTAGAGTGTATTATAATTTAGGATAGTTGTAATACAAATGTATATTGTATTATAATCACAGTTAAAAGGGTCAATTTGTTTCTTAACGATAGGGGTACTTTTGTGTAATGGAAAATATAGATATTTTTATGTGGTGTGGTGTGGTGTGGTGCTAAAGCGGTAGTCGAAAAGGGGCTAAAGTGGATTCCAGGGACTCTGTGGCTTCCTTTATGGGGGTCTAAATTGACCCATACAAGTCTGTAACTCTAACAGTGTACAAATGGAACCAAGAGTTAACTCTCAAATACCTTGAACGCGCCCGAGTCGTGTTAGATTTTAACCACTTTAACTCATACAGTGCCAGGCGACTTTTAGAGCAACTTTCTCACTATGGAGTTCCCTGCCAAGCGACTTTGGGCGACTTTTACTTAGAAAAAGTAAAAGAAAAAGACCCAATTAAATCTAGTAAACATGATTTCAATCGCGATTTTGCATGTTCCACCCCCCATACAACCCCATCTTTCAAACATGGCAGCCATTTTTCTTTACATCTGAAGAAAACATTATGGCTGATAAATCATGAATGCCTGAACGGATTTCCAATCTTTTTTTTTTGTTTGAAAGCTGTGAACAGCCTGCACAAACATGGTGCATGATCTGTGCATGGGCGTGCATGATCTGTGCACTATAAATTACATGGGAGTCTATGGAGGCTTCTGGCACTAGTGCCACTCGAGGGGCATTTTAAATTGGCAGTAAGTGAGTTAACCATCATTGTATGCTTTAACCTTAGAAAAATAGCAGATATACAAGCTCACAGTGCGGCACCGAGTGCCGCGCTGCGAGCTTGTAGATCTGCTATTTTTGAAAAATCGTGAAAATGTGTGCAAGTCTATGAATATCTTTGACCCGATCTTTGACCTGACTACTAAATC
>NC_137811.1:67563382-67735882 GCF_963921795.1 Nannobrachium achirus | reverse complement strand
CCTTCACCAACCAGTCGCGGTCGTGGCGGTACTTGGCACTGCACCTTTGGCCTGTGGGGAATAATGTGGACGCAAGAGCTTTAATAATATAGAGGAGAGGTTCCCAAACTTTTTAGCTCAAGACCCAAAAGACAAAAAAATTACGTTCGTCCGGGCCCCAACTAGTGAAAACAGCACATCACAATGCGTCGGTTCATGACTAATTCATGGTATTTCTTCGATTTTTCTATTATTTGTAAAAAAAAAATCATTGCATTTTTTATTTTATTTTTTTTTAATTAAGAAAATCTTAGCTTTTTGGGGAATGCTTTTAGAACATGTTTTGAAAAAATTAAAAACAAAATGTAAGAAATTATGTCTAGGGTACCAAGCAGAGGGCCACAACATTGCAGGGGGCGACGGTGGCGTTTCCGCTACTCCAGCAACAGTTCAGATATCGTCACTGTCGGGCAGAAACCTTGTATCTCCAAGTTTCAAATGTGTACGTTTTTTGGTAAAGCAAAGCCCTGCTTCATCATACAAGATCGTCGCAGCGAGGCGTTGTGTGCTTGTAGATCGGCTGTTTTCACTCGTTTAGTAATTTTTTAGATGATAAATACAAAACGAACGGTTTTGGACATACAAGTTTTCCACCCAACGACGACGATATACAAGTGTTGTTGCTGCTCTTATACCATCATTATTACTGGGGTTGGTGGGGGCCAGACAGTAGCCCCCTGCGGGCCGCCTATTGGGGAACCCTGCTGTTGACCTAATTTAGGAATTCATCATGGGAGAAGTGTTACCTGGAGGATCTCTGCAGATGTAACAGATGTACTGGTCTGGGATGTTGTCCTCCAGGAGCCCCATGCACGCACTATGCTGCCAACACATGCACTCCTCACACTACCACACACACACACACACACACACACACACACACACACACACACACACACACACACACACACACACACACACACACACACACACACACACACACACACACACACACACACACACACACACACACACACACACAGACACACACACACACACACACACACACACACACACACACACACACACAGTTAGCATGAGGCAGGTCAGTACAGAGGGTCAGTCAGACAGTCGGGGTGTTGTTTGGGGGAAAGGGGTTGTGGGTAAGGCTGTCACGATTACGACATTTTACATGACGACTAATTGTCACTCAAATAATTCGCGATTAACAATCTAATGGTGTATTTGTCGTTGACAATTACGTTTCTGTTTGGCTTGTAAGCTTTGAAGTTGCACATGGCAGATATGACACATGACCTAAATATACAAGGAAATACTGACATATTTGGCAACTTTATACTTAAAGTTGTACTATGTAACTTTTTTTATAAAACAAATCTTAAAATTCTCCTAACTATTAAATCACAAAAGTTTTAGAAGATCCGCGCCGTGAATTTCAGCCTGTAAAGCCTTCTCTGTATGTAAACTGAGATCCTTGCCGTGGACCGGATCTCGCGCCAAAATTGCGTCATCACACTACCGGCCAATCACAGCGAGGGTTATACAACTGCCGGCCAATCACAGCGCATCTTGAAGTGGGGTCGCTATGGCAGCCATATTTGTTGTCGCCCGTTTGTACCATCCCTTCTCTAGGTAATTTCGCCTACCAGGCAGGGTGAAGGAGTCCGTATCTCTGGAATTACTGAACGCACAGGAACAAGGGACCCCTTAAAAGATAGATCTCAGCGAGGTGGAGGCAGACGCGGGGGTCTGAAGGTACGAAAAACGTCCGAAAGACGCGGACGCGACCGCGGTTTGCTATAGGGCTAATGACCACTAGTTGGGCATCTTACACAGTATGGCTTTAACATTGATAGTGGAAATAGCCAATCTACAAGCTCGCGATGCGACGTGTTGTGAGCTTGTAGATCTGCTATTTTTATGTGTTTGAAAATGGAAACTATTATGACAAAATGATGGGATGGGACGAAAAGCGATATTATCGTGTATCGTGATATAAAACACTCACAATAATCGTATCGTGGAGATTTAATTTATCGTGATATCGTCGCCCGTCATGCACTGGGATCAATTCACCTTTTATTTGCCGAGCTGCAGATCCGGTACCACTTAAACCCTCTATAATTGGTAAAAGGTACTTATAATATACATACTTGATTCCATATTTTTTTCACTATCAAATGCCGATCTACAAGCTCACAACATGTCGCAACGCAACACGCTGTGAGCTTGTAGATCTTCTATTTTTTGGCAAATGTTCCGCCCCAGGATAATGGATTTTGATTATCGAGAGAATATTGTAAATCACTTTTTCTTTTGTCACAATAATCGTGATATGAAATCGCCCCATCCCTACTGTGCTTATGACAAATAATTGCGATTAGACGGCGATCATGCAATGTAAAAAACTAAAACATTTTTGGAACTCGATTCATTCATTCACGAAATCTGTATTGGAAACTGAATTTGATTTATCCCCATGTGTCTACTTACTGAATGAGTTGTCAAAGATCAGAATGGAGACCAAAAAAATACATATTGCTGATTACTATAACATATTTTGCCAAAAAATGGAAAGATGTACTGTCACCCACTTTTGTGATGTTCCAAGAACAAATGGCTCAGCTACTGCCACTGGAGAGATTGACATTTGAAAAACACAATCGAGGACGGGTATTCCAAGACCTCTGGTCCCCACTACTCTCCCAAATAAGTGGTTTGACTTGGAATATACGATGTGAGTCATTCATTTGCTGATGTTGTTGCTGTACTTTTTATTGTTTATTTTTGTTTGTTTTGCTTTGTTTTGTTTTGTCTTTGCTTGTGTCATTGTCGTGCACATTTGTCAATTTAATAAAAAGAATAAAAAATAAATTAAAAAAAAAAGACAGCGATCATGTAATAACTGTGACAGGACTAGTTGTTGGGGGGTCACCTGGATCATGAAGCCGTTCTCCTCGTCCATCTGGCACACGCAGCGCACAATCTCCTGGCTGGCCTCGCTGAGGTCCTCCTCCTCCTCTGCTGGGACGTCCTCCTCCTCCAGGTCCAGCTCCAGCTCCTCTGCGCTGTACGGCAGGGACTCTGTGGTGGAGTCCTCCGGGAACTCACACTCTGACAGATCTACCAGATCCAGAACAAGCAATGAACACTCCGACAGATCTACCAGAACCATAACAAGCAATGAACACTCCGACAGATCTACCAGAACCATAACAAGCAATGAACACTCCGACAGATCTACCAGAACCATAACAAGCAATGAACACTCCGACAGATCTACCAGATCCTTAACAAGCAATGAACATCCACATGGAACAGTCCATCCAAAACCCGTTGCCTGAGCAGTATTGTCTGAATACTATAGCCGTCCCGAGTAATTCAACTTAGTTAGGAGTGATAGAGCTTTGGAACAGCATTCCCCTTCTCCGTCAGATCTTCCTCCTCCGTTGAGTGTTTTACACTCCAGGCTCAAGACTGCTTAACAAGGCTTAATTATTTTCTCCCCCCCCCCTTCCTTACAACTGTCTACTATGACTGTATGTTGTTTATTATTGATTGCTCTTGATATTGTTCTGTACATCACTTTGGTACAGTTAAATTGTTCTTACAGGCAGTGCTATATAAATACATTTGATTTGATTTGAAGGCATCAAACTTGGTACAGTTGGTGCAGTAACGTTTGTTATTGTTGGTGTAAAATTCATCATATTCATCATATAAGCATCACCATCATATAAGCCAGTGGTCCTCAACCTTTTCAGGCCGCGACCCCCAAAATAATATTTTTTTAACTGGGGACCCCCCCACCCTGACGAGCACTAAGAGTTGAGGAATTAACATTAATTTTGTATAACACGGTACTATTGTGAAAATAGCAGATATACATGCTACGATCTACACGCATGTAGATCGGCTATTTTCACAATGTCTGCCTCTAATATTTGACAATTTGGCCGATGCTTAATGCTTAATTTTTCATTTTTGAACTATTAGAAAGTCCTTAAATTGTCACTTTAGAAATGTGCAGATACCCTCTATACACAAATTAATCATCTGGGGACCCCCCCCAAAATAATTTGGGGGGCCCCGACCCACAGGTTGAGGACCACTGATATAAGCAAAGCAGTGGTGGATAGTGAATACAGAACTAGTGGCTGGGCATGGACAAATACTGGATACAGAACTAGTGGCTGAGTGAGCATGGACAAATACTGGATACAGAACTAGTGGCTGAGCATGGACAAATACTGAATACAGAACTAGTGGCTGAGCGGACAAATAGTGAATACAGAACTAGTGGCTGAGCGGACAAATAGTGAATACAGAACTAGTGGCTGAGCATGGACAAATACTGAATACAGAACTAGTGGCTGAGCATGGACAAATACTGAATACAGAACTAGTGGCTGAGCGGACAAATAGTGAATACAGAACTAGTGGCTGAGCGGACAAATAGTGAATACAGAACTAGTGGCTGAGCTGAATACAGAACTAGTGGCTGAGCGGACAAATAGTGAATACAGAACTAGTGGCTGAGCTGAATACAGAACTAGTGGCTGAGCATGGACAAATACGTACTCTCTCCACTGAGGTCCACCTGCAGGATGGCACGGGGAGAGACAAGGTGCTTGGAGGAGGAGGAGGACGAGGCAGGCGGGGGGAGGGAGTTGCCGTGGCGATGATGCAGAGAAGAATGCTCCAGCAACGACAGCGACAGGGCATCGTAGTTGTGGTAACCTGGAATAGGAGCGTGCGCGCGCACACACACACACACACACACACACACACACACACACACACACACACAGGCATTTAGATAGTTAAGTACAACAGAAAATCTTAGCGTTAATAGTTTTAGGGGCGGTGTGTTGCGTTCCAGCCCGGGTATCTGTGAGAAATCATTCAATCTGAATAGTTCAATGACATCTCTCCGAGTCTCTGTCTATGACAGTCAGTCTATGAGCTGGTTAGCATGACGTCAAATGTGGGTTGTAGGTGTTTTACTTACAGTGCTGCTTCGACTTTTTCTTCTTTTTTTTCTTCTTCTGTTTCAACTTGAACGGGTCTCTGTCTCTCCGATCTCTTCTGTCTTTCTTCCTCCCTGTGGACGGACAGACAGTCAGACAGACAGACAGACAGACAGACAGACAGACAGACAGACAGACAGACAGACAGACAGACAGACAGACAGACAGACAGACATCCTTCCATTAGCAATCAGGGAGACTGACAAGACAGAGTCAAACTCAAAGAGACAGCTGGACACGGACACACACACTCACATATTGAGACACATGGGCAGACGCAAGCGCCCACACACACACACACACACACCCACACACACACACAGGTATGGACGTACAGACCTATGCTCAGGTGCTTCGCGTCCATTTTCAGTCTTTTCTCCATCTTGATTAAACCTGGTAGAGAATTCCGCAAAAAAGAAGAATCTCACTCTTAGGTTTTCCTGAAAGTTGGCAGCCCTGCATACAGGCAGTGAGTGATTGACAAACAGCCTCAGTGTTTAATTCAGACACGCAATGAATTTGTTCATGTTTTCGGATTGTTTAGGTGCGCATGTTTGTACATGAAAAGAACATGTTAAATGTCTATGCAACCACTGAAAACAGCTACTATTATTTTAATTCTGGTGAAAACCGGGACAATTTTGTAGTGAATGTTGAAAACTAGGACATATTAGTGTTTTGGAGATATTTGTCGGTGCACCGGGACACGCAGCTTGAAAACGGGACTGTCCCGGCCAAACTGGGACATCTGGTCACCCTAAGCATGAAATAATTCTAGAATTAAATGTGATGAAACTGCTGGTGCCTACCTGGCTGTAGGGGGTGGGCCAGCAGGTGGGGGTGGGGATGGGTGTGGGGGTGGGGATGGGGGTGTGGCTGGGGGTAGGGGGGCTCCAGTCTCAGCTCCCTGGGGGGGGGAGGAGGGGGGGACAGCGCCAGGGAGGAGGGGTGGTGAGGGGGGAGGGGAGGCAGGGAGGAGGGGCGGTGAGGGGGGAGGGGAGGCAGGGGGGAGGAGGAGCACAGCTCGGCGCTGTTGTCCGAGCTCACGGACGCCGACGAGCGCTTCTTCTTGCCGGCCGAGCGGACCGCCGAGCGCACGAACTCCAGCTGGAAGGCCTGCGGAGAGATCGCTACGCACGCAGACACACACACACACACACACACACAGACACACACACACACACACACACACACACACACACACACACACACATACTAGATTTAGAACAGTGTTTCTCAAACGTTCAAATTTCACTAACTGACAGTGTACAAATTTACAATTTAAGCATTTAGCAGACACTCTTAGTCTAGAACGACTAACAATAAGCAAGGTAATCCATCAATACATCAAAAGCATAGAAATATCAAACAAGACAAAAATAACATAGGTAGACCGAGTACCTAATCAGTAAAAAAAAAAGCTTTATATACGTAAAACCTAAAAAATGCTATCTAGCTTAGTTTCATGTCTGGTCATTGAGGGTAGGGCGAGTGCTATGGTAAGTGCCATGGGCTAAGGTGGAGTCTGAAGAGGTGAGTCTTCAGGCCATGGCAGAAGCTAGGGAGTGAGTCTGTCTTTCTAAGTGCAACATGGAGTGTATTCCACAGTTTGGAATAAACAAACACACACATTCGATTTAGAGAAGTGGTTGTCAACAGTGGTTCTCAACCTCACAGGTATTGTAAGTGGGCCCCCAAATAATTGCCAAGGTTTGATTGATATTATTTTCATTTTCACTGTGACAGCGAGAAACAGGAAGAGGACGAATAAAGTGTCCATGAATGAAGAACGAAGCTGACAATAATTACATCTGTTTGTGGAATCCAAGGTCGTCAAAAACAAAAAGCCTGCTCTCTTTTCTGGCCTGTCCCACCTCAACCCTGCGCTCCTCTCTCTCTCTCTCTCTCCTTCTCTCAATGTCCTCCCTCCAAGAACTCTCAACCAGAAGTACCTCTGTGTAACAATGTCACTCTTCTTGAAGGAGGAAGCAACAATACAGGAACTCACACAAAGGGCTTGTCATTGCACCCCCTGGCCAGGCCAGAACAGGCTTTGTTTATACAGGTGGCCTGTGGCCCTCTGTGTCCTTATCAAAGGAGTAAAGGTAGCTCTCCACCAAACAGACTACTACAGATTGCTACAGAATAGAGAGAATTTTTTTTAAATATCGAAAATACCCTAAAAATAAAGTGTTTAACTGTTCCTCATTTTGCTGGGGACCCTCTGGCACCTCCTCGAGGGCCCCTGGGGGTCCCCAGAACTTCACAGATTGTAAGAAACAAGCAAAACGCCCTAATGGCGATTAGCAACCGTCAGGTTAACCCTAACCCACAGAGAGTGGCCCGCTGATCGATTGCGCTAAGGGACACAAGTCATTTGGACAAACGGTTCCAAAGTTACAGGAGAATGGAAAAGAAACCTGCTTCAGCAATGCTGCCTGTGGGCGCCGCCATCGTGTGTGTGTGTTTGTGTGAATAATAGGGACTTTAAGCAATGACGGCTATGGCAGTCCGCTACGGTAACCGGAAACGGATCAGTGCACGATAGATAAACCTGCTTGCCGTCGCAGCCGTTCCTACTACGGCAAAAGCTACCTTTACACGTAGTGTCTAAAAATGTTTTTTTTTTTTTTTGCTTTTTTTTTTACTGGTACGACGATCGCGTCATAGCAGCTGTACTTCCTCCTAGCGGAGCCGTCCTGAAAACCGCCCAAGCTTAAAGTCCCTAATGTCTGCTGTGAGTGTATGCTACTTACACGAGGAGGAAGACACGGTGCGTCTCCTCTTGGAGTCGAGCAGCTCCCGGGACGAGGAGGAGGGTGGCAGGGAGGCGGAGGAGGCCCGGGTCCACACCACCCTGTCCGGGGACGGGGTGTAGGGGGCGGGGGAGGCGCGGGTCCACACCACCCTGTCTGGGGACGGGGTGTAGGAGGGGGCGGGGGGGCTGCTGCTGCTGCTGTGGTAGTACTTCAGGTGGTAGTCCAGCAGCTTGGCCTTGCGGAAGGACTTGGAGCAGCCAGGCAGCGTGCACTGGAACTGCTGGTGCTCCTCGCCCGACGACGACGGAGGCTCGGGAGCGCGGAGAGACGACAGGACTGACGGGGACGAGAGAGGAATGTCACAGTTATTACATAATAATCGTCTAATCGCAATTACTGGAGATGATCGGAATTATTTTGCATAATTGTCATAATCGTTTCCATTTTGAAGAATTTGAAAAATAGCAGAAATAGCAGATCTACAAGCTTTTTTTTCTGAGCGATCAAAAAGCAGGTAAATTAAATGTTGTTTATAGGTGGCATTCAAAGTGTTAATAACGTTCTGTAAAGTTGAAACTATAGGATACCAGGTAAAGGAAATTAACTGGCATCTGTCTAAATAACAGGCTATATAAGTGGTCGAGAAAACACATTAACTATGACAAACACAGGAACTACTTTCAACCTGGCATTCCTATTTTCAAGAAGGGCCTGTCTTGAGGGGAGCCTCCCAATGCAATGCTTTGTTTTCAAGAGTCAGTAGCATTAGAAAGAACCCAACGTGCTACCACTTCCATACAGAAAGGGATGACGACTTTTTTCACCCCACTATTTGCCATTCCAGGTGTGTTTGTCTTATATGTAACGCCAGTGCCGCTATTCCAAAGCCCCCTCGAGTACAAGAATTGAGATGAGTAGATCATGTTGAGCTGGTTATTTTAAAAGTACCTCTCAAGTCCAAAAAGTGTGGGCGCCCCTGTCGTAGAGGGTCAACTAAGTATTAATTTAACAAGTATATATAAACTTTATTACAGGCTCAGGGCCCACAGGGTAGAAAACAATACATTACATTACAAACATAATAAAAAAAAATAAAAACAGAAACAGAACATTTCCCTAGCCCCACCGGAGTCAAAAAAGGCACTCATGCCAGTGTCCTCTTATAGTAGACATGTACCGGACAGAGCTACGTCCAGGGTCTGACATCAGTCCAATTAATCCATTTAAGGAGCGATCCAGTCTGCACATGAACTTATAAGTAAGGTTCCTTAATAGAGCCATGAAGGTGGTGAGACCTAAAGAAACAAAGAGCTCACTGGCCCTTGTGCTCCTGGGTTTCTTTAACAGGATTCGAAGGCAGTCATTGTAGGCTACTTGCAGCTTCCGTAAGCTCTCTTTCTTATACTTCACCCACAGAGGGGCAGTGTATATAGAAGGTTTAAGTTGTCATTAGTCAGAAACATCAAAAAGATCCCCTGAACAAGAGGCACTTAAAATGTCACAATCACATCACATCATCAAAACCAAGTTGCCTTCATTCAAATGTTCTACGGTCATTCAAAGTACCGGTCTATGCTATGGAAAGCACAGGGCGGAGTGAGGGGATGGTGGACGTGCATACGGTACGTACTGGGTTCTCTGGCGTGTCTGTTGGCTTTGGGCGTCCTCATAGCAGAGCTCCTCACGCCCACAGCTGGAGAACAGGACCACACAACAGGTTGTAAACCTACAGTATATTACTATTACTAATACTGCTACTATCTATCGTCACTACTGATATTATTACTATAGCCAGTGATGCAGGCCATTACTGTATGTCTTTCTTACTATCATTTGAAGAGCTTGAAAAGGTCATTCATGCTTTCATTTCATCAAGTTTAGACAACAGTAATTACCTGTACTGAGAACAAAAATCACACTTGTGTGAACTGAGCGGTGGAGGCTGCGTGTGTATGTGTGTGTGTGTGTGTGTGTGTGTGTGCGTGCGTGCGTAACTGCGTATGTGTGTGTGTGAATGTGAGTGTGCCTGGTCTGAGGCTGAACAACAGCGCCCCTCCCTTAACATGTGTGGTCAGAAAAGGTATTGCAGGCTACATACAGACAGACACGCGCGCACGCATACACACACGGCCACGTATAGGAGACGGTGTGACCACCGCTCAAAAAAGCTATGTCCCATGTAAAAAAGAAAGGAACAAATAGAAAGGAATCTGCTATAGTCTGTTAACCAATATTAGGATACACAACCTTAAATAATACACCCATCCTTGCTTCAATTCACTGGTTGACTGAGTTTAAGAATTGATGCCTATTAGTTTCAATTTTGGTTAACTCAGTGAGGAATATAATTAATTTTAAAATGTTGTCATTTAAAAACATACAATGGTTGAGCCATCTCTGACTTGCTTGCTTTTATATAAAGAACCATCAATAAGTCTCAGGTGGTCTGGATTTGAACCGCCGACCCATGGGCCATTGGCCAACCTGCTCTACCTCGAGCTACAGCCGCCCCAAAAGTACATTCAATTGCCTTTGTGTAGGAGATGTGCAATACAAATAAACACTGGCCTTGCCTAGAAATGTTCTGAGGTTTCTATTCCTGTGGTGTACAAATATAAACCGGTTTAGGCGTTCATATAATTGGTCTTTGCAAACGCTCGCCATCAACAACACGCGATGGACGGGCAAAACAATAAGGTTATATTCACACTGCAACGCACTGTATTGGATGCTTGCTTTATGTATGTTGTTGTACAGCAGTGGTTCTCAAATGGGGGTACGCAGAGGTACTACAGGGGGTACATCAGAGAAAATGGAAACGTTTATTTTTCTGTTATATTTAATGATAAAACATTGACAAATGTATGTGAACGTGCTGCTCTGGAAGGTTTTAAAGCTAATTAAGTATGAATTTTGACTAGCACAACTGTTACTGAATAGAAAACAGGCTTTCATTTTCAACATATTGACATTGACTTTTTATGTTGGTATGTTCTAATCAAAAGGGGGTACTTGGATTCAGCAATCAGTAAAAGGGGGTACTGAAGTCCAAAAAGTTTGAGAAACACTGTCGTAAAGGATGCAGTGTTCACTGTCAACTTGAAGCAGTGCTCTTCCGAGCACAGGTCTCCACCAGGCCGTGCGTCCTGGTGGTGCTACTGTATAATAGGCCAATGTAAAAAGGGTGGCATAAGTTCTTCACCTTAGATCTTTCATGGAAATCGGACGCTGCATGCATGATTTGAAGCATTGTGTTCCAAAAATGTGTTTTGCTAAAGTCTACCTGCTGGCCAATGTGAAAAAAGGTAGCATTTGTTCCTTGACCTAGTGGTAATATGTGTGGCAAATTTCACGGTAATCGCAAGCTGCGTTGATGATTTGAAGCATTTTGTTCAAAAACGGAGCAATCCTGCAAACTTTGGAAGCTAATATTAGCCAATCAGGATGGAATATGAAATATCAGACGGATCGGACTTGATCACATGACTATAGAGATACTGTGTACCGATTTGCGTGATTTTTGGATAAAATCTCAAGGAGTAATATCCAAAAATGTGTTTTACATAAGTCGGCCCAAAGGTGGCGCTAGAAAAGGCCCATTTGAAAAATTTAGGGCAGAGGTTCTAGATTGGCATCCAGGGAATGTGTGTGCTCACTTTGGCAGCGACCGGGCCAACGGCGACTGAGATTAGCTGCACACAAACGGCGAGGACACACGGATTGACGGACGGACGGACGGACGGACGGACGAAGGGGAAAACATACTCTCCCCCAAGCCTTCGGCTGGTGGAGACAATAATTGACAATAGCAGCTTGCAGTAATTAACACAACACTGAGCGTGCATTTAACAACAACGCCACCCGGTATCTTTGTCGAGCTGCTCAGTTTCACTACAGTTACCTGTGATAGGGGGCGGTGACTTCTCTTCTAGGAGAATATGATTGGTCGAAGGGCTGTCAGTCACACGGTTCTGTTCCATGGTTGGTTGGCTTGGCTGGGCTAGCGTTGTGGGCGGGGCCCAGGTGCAGTAGTTGTGGTGACTTGAATCTTCCCTCTCCGTTGATGCACCTGGTGACACACACACACACACACACACACACACACACACACACACACACACACACACACACACACACACACACACACACACACACACACACACACACACACACACACACACACACACACACACACACACACACGTTACCTCAATTCAAATCACTGGTATATGATGCAGTTAACCAGTCCACAAGGTCTGGGTATTTTGGACAAATCTTTTTTTCAACCAAAGATATCGATATTATGCTTTCAAAAAATAAATTCTGACAGTATTGTTGGTATATTTAATTGTGTTAGTATTGTGTTAATATTACATAAGAGGGTGTGGTTTATCGTGATTATTGGCACGCCTGCGTTGCTGCAGAAGTGAGAGCACTTCAGCTCTTTGCGCGACCATCACAGCTAATTCCTTTGTTTGATAAGACCCGTGTGGTATCGCTCATTATTCGCACGGGTAGAAAGCCATTTCAACCTGTTGTACATTATTGATGTTAATTATTTGATTGTCTTGTGTTGACTTCAGTGTCTCACTTGGTGTCTGGGAGGATGCAGGCTGTGCCGGACAGGGCTGGTGGTGGGTGGGATCAGAGGACGCAGGCTGGGCCGGACAGGGCTCGTGGTGGCTGGGATCGGAGGGCGGGTCAGGGGTGGGCGCCAGGCGCTGCGAGCGCCGCCTCTGGCTGCAGGTGAGAGAGCAGGAGGGGGCGGGGTCAATATGACCTGGAAGGAGAAAGAAAACAAGAAGTGGAGTTAGAAGTATTTTTTATTGCCTGGTATGTTTGTTTGCACACACAACGAATTTTTCACTCCAGACTCCTCATGTTCCAAGTGCGTCTATGTCAGATGTTGTTGGGAGTTCTATAGCAGTCTATCACAGTGGTTCCCAAACAGTGGCATGTTCTACGCTATATGCGTAGTATACCATCCAAGAATATAAATGTTAGTTTGAGAAACCAGTTAGATTGGGAAAGGAGCGCTTGTTTTAGTTCACCTGGATGTGGAAGAAGCCCATGTCTCAGTGGTAGAGCAGTGGTAGACTGCATTAGTCCCACGCTGGTGAATGCTAACCTGGTGAATGCTTCTAGGCCTAAACCTAACCCTAACCTCAGTAAAACTATGCCTAAACCTAACCCTAATCCTAACCCTAACCTCAGTAAAACTATGCCTAAACCTAACCCTAATCCTAACCCTAAACTCAGTAAAACTATACCTAAACCTAACCCTAACCTCAGTCAAATTATTACTAGTTCCCCGAAGGAGGCACCGCCTGCTCCACCTTGTGCCCAAAAACGAGCACTCCTGTTCTCAATCTAACTGAATCTCAATTACCAACTGTGACAATATGTACCGTTATTAAATCGTATACCCTCCACTAATCACTTAATTTGTTGACCACTAACACATGTCATGCGTGTGGTAGGGAATAATATTATGGTAAACCCTCTGAAAAAACCTAGACCACAACACTGTTCCCAAACCTTTCTATGCCAAAGGGACTGCAAATAGCCACAGCCTCTGACTGCGGCCCACAATTGTGAAATGGCTTTAAAAAAAAAAGATAAAACACAAAGAAAAAATAGCCGATCTCCAAAGTGAATGAAGTTGAACTGTGGAAAACGACAGCCTCAAAAACAAGCTTGTTTTTCTGCCTGCACCCTGAGCCAACTCTCTTTCCCTCTCTCACCGTGTGGCGGTCCCTCCAAGCTCTCCAAAAAGAAGTCCCTCTCTGTAACAATGTCACCCTTCTTAAGGAGGAAGCAACAATACAGGAATTCACACACAAAGGGGGTGTCATACTCCCTGGCCAGGGCAGGGTTTGTGGCCCTCTATCTCCTTATCTAAGTAGGTAACTTCTGATTAGCCAACAACAGTGGTTTGTGGAGCAAATGGAATCTCCAAATTTCATGAAATGATAGATCAAAATTTGACATTATCCAATATATCCATAACAGCAAGCTCACAGAGAGTCACATTGTGAGCTTGGAGATTCATTTCTGAATATTTTCAATGTTTTGAAAACAAAAAATAATGGCATGCTCAAGAAAATTAAATTAAAAAATAAAAGAAGGGTTGGCTGGCTGTTGGGGGAGTTGGGGGATACAGGGTATGGGGGGATTATGGTAAATGGTATATGGTGCATTTGTATAGAGCCTTTATCCAAGGCGCTTTACATAGATTGTGCATTACATTCACCCATTCACACTCACATTCATATACCGATGGCAGAGGAAACCATGCAAGGCACCAACCTGTTCACCGGGAGCAACTAGGGGTTCAGAGTCTTGCTCAAGGACTCTTCGACACCAACTCTGGGTGAGCCCGGATTCGAACTGGGAACCTTCCGTGTTCTAACTACGGTTTCTCTACCCCTGAGCCACTGTCGCCCCCATTATGCTGTGGGTGCGTCACAACTCCTCCCTCTTTTGACCTTTTCTTGCACTTAAATATGCTTGACTGTCCCTAGATAAACCCTTGTATAAAGTACATACTGTGAAGTTGGTTACATCAAGTAAAGCCCTTTGCACACAGGCGCGTTTATAAAACGGACAATTTCACTTTTTAAAAAGAAAACAATGATTCTCTACGACCTCATGCACACCGGATCCGAATTGGCCGTGCGACGAGTGGCTGCGGCCGTGCGTCTTTTTCTCGATCGAACCCAGTTCGATTTGTGCGTCTTGTCGCATGCGGTAAAAACTCTTCACTCCTTTTATGACTCCTTTTGGGATCCGCAGCGCCGATTCCGCACAGCATTGCACACCAAATCCAATGCGTTGTATTCATGCAGCAATCGAAAAAAACGCAACTGTCCTGTGTGCAAAGGGCTTAATGTGGCAGCAACTGAAAAAATGCTGTTGGTGTATATAATATACCAAGTCTTTTTGCAGTCTCTCTCTCTATTATTGTCACTACCAATACTGCTGCATTGTCTGAAAGAAGTTTTACTCTTATGTACCTGTACACAAGATAAATAACAATAAAGCACAAGCTTGAACTTTCACGTACAGTCGCATGGGGCCAAATGCCTGCAGGGCGCTTTTTTTTGGCTAGTAGTTAGAAGAGAGAACAAGGTTAAGGTGCCTCCACACCGAAAATACAACAGGAGACTTGTTCAAACTGTTCACAGACTGCAAAGAACTGCAAAAAACTAAGCACATTGAATTTTCCAGCCGACTGTATGCCGACTGTAATTACTGTACAGTTTTGCGCATGCGCACTGTGTTGCCATATCGGCTCGTTACAAGCGACTTTGATCCTGTTTTCCTATAATGTTGCTAGTTGTGGGTTACTTTTGTTTGGGCATGTTTCTGAATTGTAGTTGCTTATTTGGCCTTGCTTTCAACATTCTTTTCGAAAATAGCTAATGTAATAGAGCTCAATAGGTGAAACCGGACGCTTTCTTTAGGCCATGTTTTCATAGACCTGGTCGCTTGTTTAACTCACAAAATCTGGCAACCGGGGAGCAGAAGCGGAGATGCTTCCTGTCCGGAGTTTTCTTCTCCTCACACCAAAACAACACACATCACTATTACTAGCGTTGCCTTGGAGTTGATTAGTATAGGAAATTGAGAGTTGAGAATATGCTACTTAGTTAAAATGTGCAATGGGAAAATGTCTCTGGCTTATTTAGGCTTGGTTTTGCTGCAGCAGTAGCAAACTAATGGTCCATTACAACTCACTACAATTCACCGACGTCCAGGGGCAACTCTACAAAACTGAGCAAGTCCAGTCTTCCAGTTTTCCGTCGATAGCGTTCCCGACCCGCTGCCGAAAACCTACCGATGAGCTCCCGTTCGGCAACAGACGCTTTCCACCGCTATCCGCCGCCGATTCGGCCACGAATCTGTTTGGTTAAAAGTGGCCTTTAGACAGAGATCAAGTCGTTCACCGCACCATTAGAACATACCTGTGTTGTGTTTGTTGTCTGTGGTGAAGGGGGGCGTGTCAGAGTCTGACTGAGGCTCGTCCTTCACTGAACTTCCACTGCTCACACACCCTACTACCGAGACACCCTGAGAGAGAGAGAGAGAGAGAGAGAGAGAGAGAGAGAGAGAGAGAGAGAGAGAGAGAGAGAGAGAGAGAGAGAGACACACACACAGACACAAGACACATGAGTTTGTTTTCACAGTGTCAACACCCTCAATATCAGGGATAAACGGTAAATCGTGTGTGTTCATTTATCCATTTGCAAAAAAAAGAAAATGCGTATAAAATGTACATTTGCACAGGATTTTACTGTGTGTAGCATCCATTCATACATGAATTAGTCTTTCAAGACAAATGTGGTGGAGCACAGGAGAGAAGAATCAGGAGATTTGTTCTAGAGGGGACCAAGTATAGACGGTAACCGAAGAGTCGCTGGAAATAAACTCCCAGAGATTTGTATTCTTGTATTTGTTTTACTGAGAGTAAAGTTAGAAATAACTTTAGGATTATGCATTTCTTTCTGAGGTTAAGATTAGGAATAGGGTTAGGCTTTGGCACAGTTTTACTGAGGTTAAGGTTAGGAATAAGGTTAGGTTTAACCATTTAGGCATAGTTTACAGAGGTTTATAAGGATATTAAGGATCTCAATGGAAAATAACAAATAAGTCTTGCCTTACCCAAGTTTCCTTTTAGATGACATTGTATCAGTGAACTTGTACTGTCATGAAACTGTACCTTTTCCTATACAAAACTTCTAATAAATACCTCAATCAAAAGGCTTAAACCATCAGCCCAGGCGAGTTTCTTTCCGGCGACTCCCCTGGTATTCGTATAGACCCGTGGGGGAGCACATAGGGTTTAAAACGCAGTTAACCACCCATAGTTGACTACCTGGATAGTGGGCGGGTCTTTATGCTCTCCCTCTCGTCTTTTCCCCCCGTCCTGCTCCTCGTCCTCGTCCGTCTCTTCATCCTCATCATCGTCCTCATCATCGTCTTCATCGCCCTGGATGTCAGGCCGGAGGCGGCTGCTGTTGTTGCTGGTCCGCGGCTTACTGGAGTTCCTGGAGCGCGTGGCTGTGGCCGCCTTCACCAGAGCCACCCAGTCCTGGTCCAAGCAACGCAACATTAACACACACAAATACACACATAGTTCATAACACAGCAGAGGAGAGGATTGAATAGTCCAAAAATGGAAACAGCACGTAGGCACCCTAAAACATATGGGCTACAAGGATAACACCAACAAGTCCTGGAGACTAGTTTCCACTGTGGTCCTATGTAATCAATTCATCAACATGGCATAGCATATTAACGCATCAATACATGTCACCAAGAAATGCAAATAGCTAAATTTGCAGAGGAGAAAAGGAAAGGAGAAGAGAAAAGCAGAGGGAACAGCAAAGAGAGAGGACCATGGCCCCTCAGAAAGGCAGCAGTTAAAAGTTTGCTGACCTGTCCCTTGGCGTCCTCTGGCATGGACTTAATGTGGATTCTCTTCACACTGCGCACCACGCCATCATAGAACTGGACACGGTACATACCTGTACAACACAGGTGCAAATACACATTTAAAAGAGATTTTCAGGGTTCCCACACATCTTTACCAATTAATTTCCAAAACTTTTCCAGAACATTTAACCCGATTTCCAGGACTATATAACAATAATTCAGCTCAATAACGAGTCGCTTACTCCTATGTGCAATGCCAGTGGTTCTCAACCTTTTCAGGCCGTGACCCCCGAAATAATTATATTTGAACTGGGGACCCGGCACCCTGACGAGCACTAAGAGTTTTATTGTGAAAATAGCCGATCTACATGTTGTAGATCAGCTATTTTCACAATTTCTGCCTCTAATATTTGACAATTTGGCCAATGTTTAATTTGTCATTTCAGAGGTATTAACAAAATCAATAACCAAAGACAATGCATAGCTATTTTCTTCAGGACCTTTCAGGACCCTTGATCAATTCCAAAACTTTTCCAGTACTGGAAAAATATTTTTCTAATTTCAAAATATTTCCAGGAATTTCATGAACGTGGGAACCCTGGATTTTCTGAGTAGCCCAGGGAGTACTGCAGAGTACCCCAAGGGGGGTTACACCCCGCCACTCCGACATGTCTCCATTCCGACACTAACCCTATCTCTAACTCTTACCCTAAACTTAACCCCTATGGAAGTGTCGCCACTCCGACAATAAGAAGTACATTTCGGAGTGGCGACATGTCGGAATGGAGAGCGACACCCCCCAAGGGGTAACCCCATTTGAGAAACACTGCGCTAACTATTTGCTGTAGTTAGATTTAGGCCAAGTATAGGGTGACTTGGAACCCTCAAGGGAAGAGAAACAGAGGCCAGCCCCAAAAAAACCTGGTGTCTCCAGGCAGACACTAACAGACCGTGATACACCTGGTCACAGATAGAAAAGAACGCCAGTGACCGAGAATGGCCTATACACTGGTAAGGGTGTCAGGCATAAGTAAGTATAATTAGGCCAACTGTAGTTAGCTAGTACTCACCCTCTTTGTTAACAGCTTCTATCTTTGCAGGGTAGTAGCGACAGTCTGTCCAGCGAGCCAGAACCTCCTCACCACCTCGCAGTGCCTGTATAAAAGGCAAATGTATCACTTAAAGACAAGCCAGTCAACCCACGTAAGAGTTCACGGTGTCAGACCAAGTTTCAAGTTTGCGCGACATCAACGAGCCTTGATGCACGGCAAGATGTTGTTCAGAGCATCTCAATACATGAGACATCTGTGTTAGTTTGTGAGTAATGTTGGGTATATTTGTAAAGGTTCTACCTGTAAGGGAAAGTCTGTGGATGTTTGTGTGTGACAGTGTGCGTTTGTATGTCGTACAGTCTTGTCGCCGTCTTCCTTCAGCCCATCCTTGCGGAGGGAGGGTCTTTGAAGAGGACGGAGTCGGCTGCTGTCCCAGGAGATCCACTCGTCGTAGCGATGGCTCCAGCGCTCAAAATGCACCAGCAGCTTGCCGTCCTCTGGCTCCAGCTTCTCTATACGGGCTGGGTACCTGAACCATACAACACCCGCACACAGCGTTGAGTGAACCTAATGGAATATAAAATAAATAACCTCGTAACACCCCCCCCCCCCCCCCCCCCCTTACAATCAAATATATATTTTTTTCTTTTTCACAATTTTGTAACCCATTTTTTTCACCCAGTGCCAATTGCCTATGTAATCCTGGGCTCTGCTCTCCCTCTGCCACGCCAGGGGAGACAACGGACTGACCTCATGCTTCCTTCAATGCATGAGGAGTCCAAGTTGCTTCTTTTCACCTGACAGTGGAGATTTTCCCTGGTCTGGACGTAGCACGTGGAAGGAACACGTTATTCCAACCAGTTCCTTTCCCCTCCATCAGGCGCCCCGGCTGGCCAGGTGGAGGCATTATTGAGACCAGGATTACTGCATGTTTTTGTGAGGGTATCAACCCTAGGAGACACGGGGAGAACATGCAAACTCCACACAGAAAGGCCCCATCGCCACTGTGGGCGCTGATGATGCGGAGGGAGGAACACGCCGTCAGTGCCCACAGCGTCCCCCGGCGGGAATCGAACCCAGGACCTTCTAGCTGTGAGGCAAAGCGCTAACCACTGCGCCACCGTGCCCCTCAATCAAATATCTTTGATGAAAACAGCACATCTAGAATTTCACAAGGTAATGCACATTCTCCGTTGTCAAATTGTAGATCCGCTATGGTCACCAAATGCTGTATGCATGTCTCATTTGGCACAACTGTACAGTTCTAGTGTGAACTAGCCTTGTTACCATTTTGGGGGGATTACTATGGCTAGTTTGACCACTTACTGTAAGTCTTACTTTATCGTACGATGGTCTCACACAGCGAAGATAGACAATCTATTCTACACAATGCATCGTTTTTCCTTTATTGGAACATTTTGGTCTAGAATGACATGCACAAAACTTGAAAGTTGAAAGTGGTTGCAGAGTTCTGGTGGTGTTAAAGGGATTTCCGTTTCCTCCTCAAACTTTGGCGTTTACATTCCGCTGGCAAACACGAAGGAGTGAAGATCAACAAAACAATGGAACATTGTATTATGGAGCTGTCAGAGGCTATATTCAATTAATCAATAGTCCAAAAGCTGGCCTGTATGCTGCAATTAACCTTGTTCTCAGATGTTCAAACAAACTACACATACAGTGTCTATCAGGAGGACTATGTATAAGTTGCATAAGTTTCAAAAAGACTACTCCGGCTTGGCTGCAGGCTTTCCTTGGTAGATATTAAGATAGTCAGGGAGTTAAGTTAGGTACAGAGCTTTCTACCAGAACTGTAAGCATTTCTACACATCAGAGAAGCTTCACTATACGATGCCCTATTGAGAGGTCACTATCTCCCACTCTGCATCACTGCACCATTTCTTATGTTTCCATAATACGACAGCTGCTGGAGTTGGACTAAAATTATGTTACAACAATTCAATCGTCATACGTATCGTCATGCCAATTAAATTAAATTCATACTTTGCGACCACACTATGTCGAATATTGTGTATATTATTTCTAGGGTTATGGTCCAATTTATAATTCTATCTATGCTAATACTCCAGTGTTAATGCCATACCATTTCTTCAGGTAGTCCTGGGCTTCCACTTTGGCTCCCACCTCAAAACTGATTCCAGGTCTGTTGGGGGGTTTTCTGCTCATTTTGCCTGGTTCACCACAGACAAAACAAAACACAGATAAGGCAATAGGACTTAAGTCAATAGATCACCCTCATACTATATTCCCTGGTGATACTAAAACAGTAGATTTCTATTTTTTCATGAGAATTTACAAAAGTATGTAAATATAACCACCATGTTACGCTACTATGTCATTCTGAAGTGAAGATTTCTGTATTCTTTTTTCATCATGAGCTGATTTATTTAAGAAGATCACCAAGAAATCAAACCGAGGGTGCCTGGCACAGGCGTTAGTCCCCCAGACAATATGCTGCCTTGCAAGTGCAATGACCTGCATTCAAATGCAACCCATCATTCAACAGGATAAGTAAACCATGTTGTTAACCAAATCATCATGAACTTGACTTGATTCACTGTAATGGCTATTGGTTTTATATATCAACAACAATAGTTGGCAAGCAAATCATCTCTCCTTGGGTTTTCAGTGAGTTTCTTTGCTTGTAAACCCAGATAATACAGAGCATTAGAGTTCTGCTCAGAGGTAATTGATTGATTGATTGACTGAAGAATGTATTAGAAGTTTGCATAGGAAAAGGTACAGTCTCGTGACAGTACAGTTCACACGGTCAACTAAATGGAGATCCTAGTAAGCTTGTTGGCCTATTTACACAGGAAACCTTTTATGTATCTCATATAACATTGAATAACAGACGGATAGAACACAGTACTATGCAGCGGATATCGTCAGAAAAAGACAAAAACAGTGCAAGAAAATATATAGATATTTACAACAGAAGGGTCAGGGGATTGTGGACTTGCTAGCAAGGTGTTGGCAGTCTGTGTCTGTGTTGTACTGCATGTTTGTCATGTGAGTATGTAATATTGTTATGTACACACTATGTTGTCACTGTTATTTAACAGATACGACATATGTCGTCAACTAAATTCCACTTGGGAAAATAAAGTCTATCCTATCTCTAGCTCTCAACAGAACTCCAGGGGGATTAGTCTCTCTAGCATTGGAACTGAACAGTTATTCTACCACTACTATAGACAATGTTATGTTAACTGACTTCTTCTAACAGCTGTCTGAAATGCGTCTGCTATCAGGAGAAGCAACCGCTGAGTTGAATGTCTTGTCTGTGAGGGCAGCGGTCTGGTTAACCAGTTAACACTGAGTTAGCCTAGCCAGGGTTACAACTGCTAGGCTAGCTAGCACTAACCTGGTAGACAGTTCAGTCTCATCCCATATACCGTACATTCGTTAATTGATTCATTCGGATCAATGTCTGTCGAAGTGATCAGCTGCTTTTAACACAACACACTTTAATTCTATTATGTTGTCAATGTGTCAAGGGATCGACAGATGTCTTAATTTAAGCAGGGCTGTTGGTAAACGGATCATCTACAGTGCACACTGACTGTATTAGCAACACATTCCAGATGAGACCCTTTGTGTGACTGGTGTGCAGCCAGCACTCCTCCAGATGTAATAGACGTATACTAGTACTACATGCCAGTTTATCACCATGCTAATATTAATCCTGGTGCAGTCTGCAGATTAGCCAATTGAAATGCCAGTTAGCACCATGCTAACCTTAATGCTGTATCTGTGTGTGTATGTGCAGCTTATAGCCACTGAGCTGCCAGTAGCAGCTTGCTAACCATACTATGTGCAGTGTGCAGGTTAGTGTACTGATCTGCCAGTTAGCACCATGCTAAACCGTTAATGCTGTTTGCAGTAACGGTCACTGACTGCCAGTTAGCACCATGCTAACGCCATAAGCTAGCTCTCCAGCAGGGCAGCCAGCCAGCTAACAGGCAGACTAAAGTTTGTGACTGTCAACCATTCATTGGCTTGCAGGGTTTTGTCTGCGAGTGCAACGCGAAGTCACCTCTCTCTGTGTGTGTGTCTCTCTCTCCTCGTGCCATGCAGGTGTTATTTTACCTTTGCGGACACATTGGAAACGACTCAACGGGACGCAGATTGTTGCAGAAGTCAACCTTCAACCAAAGCAACGATCCGTTCTTCTCTCTGCAACAAGAAGGAGACCTCAGCTCAGTCATCGGTAGAGAATGGGACGTTCGCGAACGAATCGAGTCTTTTGAACGGCTCTTTGAAATGAACGATGTGATCCGTTTCGCAGTATAAGGAGCCGTTCCTTTCTAATGAACTTGATGACATGTGGTGGGAAAAGTACTCAAATTCTTTACTCAGGTAGAAGAAGTATCAATGCTGCTGCAAATGCAATGTAGAAATACTCTACTGGTATAAAAATGTACTTAAAAAGACGTTTAAAGTACTCATTTGCAGAATATCCCATTTCACACGTTTTCCATTAATAATAAAATGAAGAAAAATAATTTGAAAATAGCAGATCTACAAGCTCACAGACGCATTAAGTGAGCTTGTAGATCAGCTATTTGCAAATGGCAGAAATGTATCGGCCAAGGGCCGTTGAAGTGATTTGCAGTCATAATCAAAATCTACCAGTAAGACTCCCTAATCGGGAGATAAGCGACCGTAGGTGGCTTATCTCCACAAATAGGGCAAAAATGTGTTTTGCCCAAATCTTCCTGATCCATGTTGATGACATGAGTGTAGACATGCTGTGTAGTGATATTCGTGATTTTAGGGCAAAAACTGTAGGAGCAGTGTCCAAAAAATTGTTTTAAAAATCGGCCTGAAGGTGGCGCTAGAATAGGGCCATGTGAGAAATGAGGGGTGGGGTCTCCGCGTTGCCTTGGCGGACGAATAGGTACCGGCCCCGGCTCTCCCGGACGCTCCTAGCCCGAGTTATGGCATTTTATGTGCGCTGCAGTGGCAGGGGGTCCTCCACTGGGGGCGCCACCACTTTTGCATCCGTTCTGGAGCACCAGGAGTCGGTGGTCCCCGGGAATTCCCCGTGAGCAGCCCCGTTAGGGTGGTCATTTGGTCATTTTTGCACATTTGGTCATTTTTTACATCTGGGGGTCCCCCAGGGACCTGGGGGTCCCTGGGGCTCCGGGGGTCCTTGGAGGTTGTAGTTTGGCAGGCAAGGAGTGTGTGTGTAAAATCTGGCATGGATCGGGTCAACGGGTGCGGAGATATAAGCAGGGAAAAAGTGTGACGTGTGACGTGTGAGCACATTTGGTCATTTTTTACATCTGGGGGTCCCCCAGGGACCTGGGGGTCCCTGGGGCTCCGGGGGTCCTTTGAGGTTGTAGTTTGGCAGTCAAGGAGTGTGTGTGCAAAATTTGGCATGGATGGGGGCAACGGTTGTGGAGATATGAGCAGGGCAAAAGTGTGGCGGACTGACTCACTGACAGACAGACAGCCCGGGGAGGTTTTGGTAGTAAATGCGACCTACGGTCGCAACAAAGTAACCAGTAACTAAAATGAGCCAGTCTTTTGAACGGCTCTTTGAAAGGAACGGGTCTCAGAGATCCGGTACCGACACCGGCTCACTTCAAAGAGCCATAAATCCCATCTCTACCATCGGCACCAAGTACGTGAACGTCACCCCGTCCGGTCCCTCAGCGTACGTGGGGGTCACGTGATCGGTGGATCGTTTGCCAACGGGTCTGAGCTGCGTGTATCTATTCTGCATCTAGCTTGAGGCGAGACCCAGAGTGAACATTTTTAACACAAATATTTTCTGGGGGTCCCTGGAACAACATATTTTGAGATGAGGGTCCGCGGCCAAAATGCCAAATAGACCTATCATTTTGGGGGTCCTTGATTCGACATGACTTCTAATTAAATCAACAGTTTTCTGGAAAAAATAAAAATAAAAAATAATATAGCCTATAGTCTATATTATGTTGCGTGTCTGGTTCTCAACCTTTGTCATGTGAAGGACCCCCAAAATTATATGTATTTGGCCGAGGACCCCCATCTCAAAATACTTTGTTCCAGGGACCCCCAGAAGAAGCAAAGATTTGAGTTATTCTGCATCTAGTTTAAGGCCCAAGACCAGTTGGGAAACCCGCGCACGCGGAAGTCCATCATAGTCCATCATCCATTCACTTTGCAGTCTGCAGATCCTGTCTAGAGCGGATACGAAAATGGCCGATGAGTGGCTGTGGAAATCATGGTGGAAATGACCGGATATAGTAAGGCGGGCTCCGTACCGGATCTGAGCCCTGAACTGGAAATGGAAACCAGAAACCTTGGCGATGCGAGGTTAGTTTTGAGTTTAGATGTAAACAGAGGAGCTTGCCTTTACCAAAGATAAACAGTCTCTGGATTTTTGCACTATGTGGCTAAATGCCGATTAAAAGCTGTATAGATTGTGGTTCATGTGTGATGCGTTTTGTAAATAAATAGATGTAAACTCTACTCTAAAGTGCTGGAAATGGTGAAGTGGTAAAGTAGGTTATTACACATACTTAGGTGAATCTGAGGACTGACTGACACAGAGTCCACGTGTTTTAAGAGTAAGTAAACAGTTTTGTTTTATTTGCGTTGTAGTCTTGCAGATGTGGTATTTTTGCTATTTTAATTTAGCGTAGGCCTATTTATATTCAAATAAAATGAATTAAAATCACATGCCATGCCTTGATGATCCTATCTCTGTCTGTTTTGTGAACCTTAATGCAGGTGCTATATTTTGATTATTAATTTCCCCTGTTGTATTTTATTATCACTATTACTACAATGTATTAGTCAATACAGTATGTAGTCAGTAACAACACAGTCATTTCATTTTTTTCTATTTATTCATATTTCATATTACAAGATCTTGAACCAGTGCTTGAGTGTTTCCCATAGTCTTGTGTTAGCAATGAAGTATCCTACACAGTGAGTGTAACTAGAAAGATGCAATGTGAAATTGCGAGTGTGGTTGCTGACGGTTGCTGACTATATTCTACAGTAAGCTTACTGTCATGTGAAGCTCGACCAATTGATTCCCTACTGATTCCCTAAAGTTCCCTAAATTTACCCTGGAAGTCTATAAACAGTTACCCTAGAAGTCTATAAGGTGTCCCTAGTAGGCTACTATAATGTGTTGCCCACACTAACATTAAAACAACATTGAACTTGAACCTTTGAACACTAGTCTGTGTAGGAATGGGAATTGATAAGATATTCACATTATTATGATAGCATGATGATACTATTGATAATTGATACCATGGCATTAACCATTCTGCTTATCGGTCCAGTTCAAAGTAATTGCCCCATGTGTAACGGAGGTGATCCGAACCTCCCCACCCGGGTTCGTACCCGTACCCGGGTCTCCCACGCGAAAGTCCAATATCTTAACCACTAGACCAAAGAGACATCTCTTTGGTCCGGGGGAGATACTAGACTTTTGAGGCTTCAAGGCTGGGGCTGCGACTCTCTCCGTCACACTCACCCCCCTTTGACCTCCTCCTACGGGGAAGCCCGAATCCGGGTCACGGCACCAATGTAACGGAGGTGATCCGAACCTCCCCACCCGGGTTCGTACCCGGGTCTCCCACGCGAAAGTCCAATATCTTAACCACTAGACCAAAGAGACATCTCTTTGGTCCGGGGGAGATACTAGACTTTTGAGGCTTCAAGGCTGGGGCTGCGACTCTCTCCGTCACACTTGCAACTTTGATTAACGAAGCCAAACAGAAATGTCATTTTAATATTCATAATGTTCCAATATCCAATGACAGAAACACAATTAAATCATTAATCACAGTTATTTAAAGGGGAAGACCACCCATTTTCAATATTGAACTATGTCATCTAACATCTAACATATAATTAGAGAGGTCAGTCAGTCAGTCAGTCAGTCAGTCAGTCAGTCAGTCAGTCAGTAGGTCACAAAAAGTAAATGCTTTTCCACTACAAACCACCCACCAACAGGGGGTGGTGATGTGCGGACTGAAGTATCAGGCTAACACACACCAATCTCACAGTTAGGAATGTTGCAGTGTCTCTCTCTCTCTCTCTCTCTCTCTCTCTCTCTCTCTCTCTCTCTCTCATATATGTGGTTTGCCTGCATGCACGGGTCACTAATGCACCGGGTGCATTTGATGTGTGTCTTATCTTCCGACAGGTATGGCAAGCGCATACATCCCCATACTTCTATTCACCTAATTTAGCTGTTAAATTATTTGTATCCATCAAAAAATATACACTCCTCCATGGGTTGCTCCTTACATTATGATGCTCCCACATATTCTCACACACGCACCAGTTACAGTTAATTTCTCCATAACCCACACTCTGCACATATATTGGAGCACATATCTTCAAACGGGTAAGGTCTATTAATATAACTTAGAGGAGTTGTGTGGAAATAGAAAAAAAAAGTCCCCTCCTTTGTAAAGTACAATGCGTGATGCCATCAAGTTGTACTTTACAATACAAACCCCAGAATCAATCCTCCAGTTATAGGCAACACATAAGGGGGGGAACTTTTTTTCCTATTTCCACACAACTCCTAAGGTATATTAATGACATAGTTCAATATTGAAAATGGGTGGTCTTCCCCTTTAAGTGACAATTACTCGACAAGTGAAAGTGTTTCTTCTTCCTTTAACAAAACTGTTTATTGGGTTCATGAATTCAAGTCTCCATGGGATCAGTAATTGATAGGAAGAAAAAGTCATTTTGGGGGTGAACTATCCCTTTAATCCCCTTGTAAATTGAGACAAACTGTTGCGGATTGAGGAGAGATGGTTAAATAACAGAAGAGAAATGTTACATACCCATTTAGAACGGGTACACATTATTGTGTGTCATTATTTTATGCTTTAACTATTGAAAAATAGCAGATATACAAGCTCACAGCGCGGCACCGAGTGCCGCGCTGCGAGCTTGTAGATATGCTATTTTTTTTAAATCGTGAAAATTAGAATTTTGACCCGATTCTATAGGTGTCTTTTGAAAAGCCTGTGTTTCTATGTCAGCAATCTGGCTAGCCATCGTCAAAGAAAAGGTCCTTTTCACTTAAATGTCTGTTCTTGAGAGACTACTATGTCAGTGGTTCTCAAACCTTTTCATGTGAAGGACCCCCAAAATTATATGTATTTGGCCACGGGCCCCCATCTCAAAATATTTAGTTCCAGGGACCCCCCCGAAGCAAAATTTGAGTTACAAACGTTCGCTTTGAAAATACATATATTGAAAGATTTGCACACATTTTCACGACTTTTTCAAAAATAGCAGATCTACAAGCTCGCAGCGCGGCACTCTGTGCCACGCTGTGAGCTTGTATATCTGCTATTTTTCACTGGTTAAAGCATTCAATAATTCTAGGCCTAAAAGGGGATAGGAAAGAAAGAGAGGAGAAAAGACAGAAAGAAAGAGAGTGTTTTGCTACTGCTTCTGCTCACTCTGTTTGCATTTCCCCCCTCAGAGGATGAAGATGCGCGTGCTGGCAGTGGACGCTGTGAGGATGATGATGACGGTGCGTGTAGGGATGGGACGATAATCGTTATTATCGTGATAAAAAAAACACAATAATCGTATTGTGGAGATTTAAAATTATCATGAAATTATCCTCCGTCATGTACTGGGATCAATTCACCTTTTATTTGCCAAGCCGCATATCTGGTACAACTTGTCTTAAACCCTCTATAATTTGTTAAAACGTAAATATTGTACTTGATGCATACTTTTTTTTTTTCACTCTCTACCAAATGTCTTTGCCAAAAAATATCTACAAGCTCACAACGTGTCGCGTTTGCGCCGCGTTGTGAGCTTGTAGATCTGCTATTTTGGGGCAAATGTTCTGCCCTATTATAGGATAATGGACGTTGGGGATATTTTGATAATCGCGATATTATCTTAAATTGTAGGGGTGGGCAATATAATCGATATGGCAATACATCGTGATAGTTTATTTGCCAATACTGTATCGATACTTCAGGCCGTAGTATCGCGATACTTTGAGGAAAATAAAATATGTTCCCATGCATAGGAACCAACGGTAGAAGTCCGGTCCTGACACTCCACTGCTTATAGATGTCGCTGTACTATTGTAGCTACTTCCCCTTCCCATGGTTCAGTGAGTGAGGCCTCTCGAGAAAATGTCTGCAAACAACGAAAACAACATTAGAGCAGCACCTTCAGCTTTTAAAGCTGATATATCTCAATACTATCGCAATAGTATCGCATCGCAAAGATTCGCAATATATCGTGATACTATTGCATTGTGACCCAAGTATCGTGATACGTATTGCATATTGCCAATATCGACCCCTAGTAAATTGCATTTTCTATGTCACAATAATCGTGACATGACATTTTCATCTTGTCTCATCCCTAGGTGCGCGTGCAGGGTGATCACGCTGTGAGGCTGTGCTCTTCGAGGAGGTCCCTGCGTTGGACAGGACGTCCGCTGACACACACCTCCTCCTCCTCCACCCGCTCCTCCTGTTCTGTCCCGCCCCCTTCCCCGCCCCCCTACGAGGCGGTCATCTTCGACATGTATGGAGTCCTCCTGCCGTCGCCTGTCACTTTGGCAACAGGTTATAGCAAACATAATAATATGTCTGTTTACACACACAGCTCTGTTAAAACGCTTTCGCACACCGGTTTAAAATGTAGTGACAGGTGAACAATGAAAACAAACACTTAATTTCTTTTGATTGATTGAGAATACTTTATTATTCTGAAATACTTTATTATTCTGAAATGTGGTCCTATGTATTCAATTCATCAACATATTATCATAAGAAATTAACAAAATAATGCATGTCATCATCAAACACTATACAATGATCATAAGAAAAGATGAAAGCACCTGCACAATGTTTGACTTGCACAGTGCAAGAAGGAATGTATTGATTAAAGTACATAACGTTTTGGTCACCAAGACCTCCAAGCACGTTACACAAACACAAAGTTAAGGAGTAGTTCACCCCCAAAATGTTTTTTTTTTCCTATTGATTACTCACGCCATGGAGACTTGAGTTCAATATATTTTTTCAAAATGAAGCTTTTTAGATTATTGGTAATCAGATAGCCTTCTCGAATATTTGATTGATTGTAAATGCAATCGATAGAATAATCACTAAGAAAATTATTGATAGGTGCAGACCTAAAATCAAATATTTTCTGCAATTGTTCCCCCCCAGAGTTTGAGTGTCAGTACGGGGTACCTCAGGGTACGCTGGGCCGTGCCATCAGAGCGGGGGGGCGGGGCGGGGTGTGGCAGCGCTTCATGAGAGGCCAGATAGGAGTCCAGGACTTCATCCAGGCCTTCGGCCAGCTCTGCTCTGAACTGGTGAGTTCATTTCATTTCTGTTGGGAGACAAAGAGTTTCTCTTAGTTTCTGTTTATTCCCTTCATCAGAACATCATATTTTGTGAACACTGTGAACAGAACATTATGATTTCTCAAACATTTCTCAAAAACGTTGTGCCGGAGAAGATTCGTCTTAAAAAAGTTCACAATAATTCATAAAAACATAACTTATAAAGCAGCAATGCCTTGAAGATAACATAAAAAAAGGGAAAAAAAGAAAAACAGAACAACCACAGAAAATGCTCACAGAAAATATAAACAGGAAACAAAAGTTAAAAGTATCAATGGTGCTCATGAAAGAAAAAGAAAATACAATTTTCCTGTTTCTAGCGAAAATGTAACTAATTCGGCGACAGTAACATTAGCGTTTTCTCACCATGAGTTGATTCTTCATATCCATATGAGTCAAACCGCTGAGATAATTCTTTCATAATTGGAACACAGTTCTTATATGATGCGATATGAAAAAGGTCTATGGGAATTCAGAATGGGGGAAGAAAACCGCGAACCAGGTAGGATGTGTAAATTACGTCACACTTCACTACTCTATTCCGCCCCCCAGGCAGGTTGTCCAGTTCCTATTGGTTCCTTCTACTCTGCCCTCATCAGTGGGCCAATGAGCAGGCCTATTCCTGTGATGTCAGAGGCGGTACGCAGCATCCGCAGCAGTGGTCTGAAGACCGCGCTGCTTACCAATAACTTCCTGCTGCCTGATGGACGACCCTTCATGCCCTTAGATCCCAACACCTTTGATGTGGTGAGATTACTTCGTCTTTCTATTCAATGGGGATCAAACCACCTAACTGCACAAGTTGGAGTTAGGTGGTTTGAACGACAGTTTGAGGAGCCAATGGAGTTAGGATTTTTAGTCAGAAGCGCCTTTTAAATACTTTTCATTATTTGCGACAAGATGTGAAAGACTTTGGTTAGAGAGTAGTCTAGCGTGGCCAGACTGTTGCCTAATGCGATTTGCAAATGCTCCCGGCATACAGTCTGGGGCACGGAAATAGAAACGATGAGTGCGAGATAAAGCGGATGTGACGCACCCGCTCCCTTGGTGCAGTAGCAATAACATGTCCTACTGGAAGCGTACTTGTCTCCTTTCTTTATTTTTGGGGGCGTTATTTCGTCTTTCTCTGGTGTTGTTAGTGTTAACTTCCATGAGTTTTCAAATGTTTTCTTAAACTATACACGCATAACAAGAATATGCCGCTCGAATGACTCTGTCTGTGCTAGTGTGCTTCTGTTATGTTTCCAATGGGACTACAGTTCATTATAATGACTCTGTCTGTGCTAGTGTGCTTCTGTTATGTTTCCAATGGGACTACAGTTCATTATAATGACTCTGTCTGTGTTAGTGTGCTTCTGTTATGTTTCCAATGGGACTACAGTTCATTAGAATGACTCTGTCTGTGCTAGTGTGTTTCTGTTATGTTTCCAATGGGACTACAGTTCATTAGAATGACTCTGTCTGTTCTAGTGTGTTTCTGTTATGTTTTCAATGGGACTACAGTTCATTAGAATGACTCTGTCTGTGTTAGTGTGTTTCCGTTATGTTTCCAATGGGACTACAGTTCATTAGAATGACTCTGTCTGTGCTAGTGTGTTTCTGTTATGTTTCCAATGGGACTACAGTTCCGTGCAGCAGTGGCTACTTCCGATACTCGCCGTTCGGGAGCTGCCGTTCCAGACGCTATATAGCATTCGGAGATTTTGGAATAGTTGTCTGGCTACACAAGACTAGTTAGACTAGGAATGTAGTAATAATACATGTGTGTGTGTGCATGTGTGTGTATGTGTGTGCGTGCGTTTGTGCGTATGTGTGTGTGTGTCTAGGTGGTCCAGTCAGTGACAGAGGGGCTCAGTAAACCAGACCCACAGATCTTTGAGCTCTGTCTGAACAGACTGGGCGTGGCCCCACAGCACGCCGTCTTCCTCGACGATCTCATCTTCAATATAAACGCTGCCGCCCACCTCGGTATCACCACCATACAGGTACTCACACACACACACACACACACACACGTACGCACGCACGCACGCACACACACACACACGCACGCACGCACGCACGCACGCACGCACACACACACACACACACATAGGGCTGTCACAATTATTACATAATCGTCTAATCGCAATTATTTGACATAATCACGATTATTTTTCATAATTGTCATAATCGTTTCCGTGTTGAAAAATGTTCATATATTTTTTTAAGTAAAAGAATTGTGGAAATAGACGATCTACAAGCTTGTAGATTGGCTATTTCAACTATCAATGTTCTTTTTTAAGTATAAAGTTGTCAAAGTTATCAGTAATTTCCTTGTATATTTAGGTTATGTGTCATATCTGCCATGTGCAACTTCAAAGCCTAAAAGCCAAACAGAAATGTAATTGTCAACAACAAAAACACAATTAAATCGTTAATCGCAATTATTTGAGCGAAAATGTATCGCCATGTAAAATGTCATAACCGCCCTACACACACACACGCACGCACGCACGCACGCACGCACGCACGCACGTACACGCACACCGTACGTACACACACACACACACACACACACACACACACACACACACACACACACACACACACCACACACACACACACACACACACACACACACACACTCACACAATTATACCCCTCTCAGCATTCCTACCTTTCCTACTGTCTCAATCTCCTACACTGTCTGTCTCCCTCAGTCGCAAGGCGACGCGTTGTGAGCTTGTAGATCGGCTATTTTTGGGCAAAGAGATTTGGTAGGGAGTGAAAAAAAAAAACACTACATCAAGTACGTATATTATAAGTACGTTTTAGAGAGTATAATACAAGGTGAATTGATCCCAGTGCATGATGGAGGACGATTTCACGATAAATGTAATCTCTACAATACGATTATCGTGTTTTTTATCACGATAAACGATAATATCGCTTATCGTCCCATCCCTAGTCAGATGTTACGTGATGATATATCATCAGGTGTCAGATGTTAAATGATGATATCTCATCTCACCAGGTGTCAGATGTAGGGCTGTCACGATTATTACATAATCGTCTAATCGCAATTATTTGACATAATCGCGATTATTTTTCATAATCGTCATAATCATTTCCATGTTGAAAAATGTTCATATTCTCTTTTTAAATAAAAAATAGTGGAAATAGCCGATCTACAAGATCACAAGTTGTGATCTTGTAGATCGGCTATTTCCACTACCAATGTCCTTTTTGAGCGGTGGTCACAACGCTCCTATACGTGGCCGTGTATGTGGGTATGTCTGTCTCCGTCCGTCCGTCCGTCCGTCCGTGTCTGTCTGTATGTAGCCTGTCTGTAGTACCTTTTATGACCACACATGTTAAGGGAGGGGCGCTGTTTTCAGGCCAGGCCAGACGCACACACACACACACACACACACACACACACACACACACACACACACACACAGGGGGGAAGGGGGGAGGGGGGTGGGCGGGGGGGGAGGGTAAGAGGGTGCTGTTGAGACTAGCCTGGGGGGGGGGGGGGCAGAATTCATAGATCTAGAACACATAGAATTCATAGATATAGAACACAGAATATGTACAGTACAGTACAGTTAGGTACAGTAGAGTACAGTAAACCACCGCTCAGTTCACACGGGTGTGATTTTTAAGTATAAAGTTGTCAAATATATCAGTAATATTTTTGTATATTTAGGTTATGTGTCATATCTACCATGTGCTACTTCAAAGCCTAAAAGCCAAACAGAAATGTAATTGTCAACGACAAAAACACAATTAAATCGTTAATCGCACTTATTTGAGTGACAATTAATCGTCATGTAAATCGTGACAGTCCTAGTCAGATGTTACATGATGATATCTCACCAGGTGTCAGATATTACATGATGATATCTCACCAGGTGTCAGATGTTACATGATGATATCTCATCAGGTGTCAGATGTTACATGATGATATCTCACCTCACCATGTGTCAGATGTTACATGATGATATCTCATCAGGTGTCAGATGTTACATGATGATATCTCACCTCACCAGGTGTCAGATGTTACATGATGATATCTCACCAGGTGTCAGATGTTACATGATAATATCTCACCAGGTGTCAGATGTTACATGATGATATCTCACCAGGTGTCAGATGTTACATGATAATATCTCACCAGGTGTCAGATGTTACATGATAATATCTCACCAGGTGTCAGATGTTACATGATGATATCTCACCTCACCAGGTGTCAGATGTTACATGATGATATCTCACCAGGTGTCAGATGTTACATGATGATATCTCATCAGGTGTCAGATGTTACATGATGATATCTCACCTCACCAGGTGTCAGATGTTACATGATGATATCTCATCTCACCAGGTGTCAGATGTTAAATGATGATATCTCATCTCACCAGGTGTCAGATGTTACATGATGATATCTCATCTCACCAGGTGTCAGATGTTAAATGATGATATCTCATCTCACCAGGTGTCAGATATTACATGATGATATCTCATCTTATCAGGTGTCAGATGTTACATGATGATATCTCATCTCACCAGGTGTCAGATGTTAAATGATGATATCTCATCTCACCAGGTGTCAGATGTTAAATGATGATATCTCATCTTATCAGGTGTCAGATGTTAAATGATGATATCTCATCTTATCAGGTGTCAGATGTTAAATGATGATATCTCATCTTATCAGGTGTCAGATGTTAAATGATGATATCTCATCTTATCAGGTGTCAGATGTTAAATGATGATATCTCATCTTATCAGGTGTCAGATGTTAAATGATGATATCTCATCTTATCAGGTGTCAGATGTTAAATGATGATATCTCATCTCACCAGGTGTCAGATATTACATGATGATATCTCATCTCACCAGGTGTCAGATGTTACATGATGATATCTCATCTCACCAGGTGTCAGATGCAGCAACAGCAGTGCAGGAGTTGGAAGAGCTGCTGCGTCTCCCTCTACGGACTGTGACCCCTGACATGTCATCCCAACGGTCCACTCAGCCAATAGGAGGTCAGCCATCTGACTCTCAGCCAATACGGTGGCACCCGGCAGCCAGCCAGCCAATCAAAGAGCGGTTGGCAGACTACCTCAAATCACAGCGACACCTGGACATTTCAGGTATGGATGACAGAGTCATGTAATAGTGAATCATAGCGGCATTCTGACATGTGCTGCCCTCCCTGCGTTCTCATTGGCTGAATGCAGGACTGAGAAAACTTTACCTTTCCAACACCTGCGACGGAGGCACGCCGTCTCCATCGACCTTGATTCCACTGTCATGCGAAAGAGTCTCATTGTAACCACTTTCTTAATTCTTAAACCCTCCATACTTATTTGGCCTGGGTTCAGGTTGGCTCTGTACCTGTCCTGGTGCACTCATTTTTTCCCTCTATCCAAAATGTTTTTGCTAAAAATAGCCAATCTACAAGCTCACGAGTCGACGTGTCGCAAATCAACTTTTGGTGGGCAGTTGTTTCCCCCCCAGAGTATGGATGCTAGGGTTTAGATTAGAATGTTGAGAACCATGGTAGAACCATGGAATGTGTAGATAACATAGCCATGATAGAAGTCCAAATTGTTTATGCAGTTTCTCTCCTCTCTCTCCGTATCTACACTCTCAACAGGTCTCAAATTAAGTGCGGAAACAATTCATAGAACAAAACCTCTGCCAATATTAAACCGCTAAAAAGTATGTGGATCTCGGGAAGTTAAAGTGAAGATACTTCTGTGGCCTACTGGCAGTGCGCACAAGAACTTTGGCACTGATAAGTCCAGCAGTTTGCGAGATTAGCTCAGAACACACACACATACACACACTCGCGCAAGCTCACACGCTCTCACACACAACACAGACAAAACGAGCAGACAGAATTGTAACTGGAACACTATGAAATTGATCCCTAACCCTGATAAATGATCTTTGTGGGGTTCTCTCTCTCCTGACTAGTTACCAATTTGGTATCCAAACTTGAAAAAGTATGTTGTTTTTACTAAAGAGCTGGAGAGATGGAATGTAGAGCTTTTGACACTTCTGACATTAAAATATGGCTTACGCCTCCTTTAATGTCCCTGTTATTGTAGAGGCAGTATCCCTACAGCAGATCAGGCCGACGTTACACCTCTTGTCCTCTAGAGGGCAGCAGCTCCTCATCAGAACCCAACAGGAAGAAGGGCCTTTGGGGGCAACCTGCCTTGACACGGAACTCAGGTCAGCCTTTACTCTGGTTTATGCATACAAAAAAAAGAAAGAAAAATAAATCTACCGATCTTTTTATTGATTTGCAGTTGCCTTGACTATGTAAGCTGACCTAAGGCCTTTGCACTCAGGCGCGTTTATCCGCACGGATAAAACGGACGTTTTTTTTTTTTTTTTTTTAAGAAAACAATGATTCTCTATGACCTCATGCACACCAGCTCCGAATTTGCCATGCGACAGGTGGATGCGGCAAGTGTGTTTTTTTCCCGATCAATGATCAATCCCAGTTCGATTTGTGCGTCTTGTCGCATGCAGTAAAAACTCATTGACTCCTTTTATGAGTCCTTTTCAGATCCGCAGTGTGGATTCCGCACAGCCTTGCACACCAAATCCAATGCGTTTTTAATCATGCAGCAAACGAAAAAAAAAAAAAAAAAAAAAACGCAATTGTTGAAAGTCGCGCCTGTATGCAAAGGGCTTAAGCTCCAGTAACGCACATAGGCCTACTCAGTTTCACGTTAATCAAATTTGCAGTGATTGATTGACATTTTGATGAATCAATTAATTAAATATGTGTTAATATGATCTTAACAATTTAACAACCCAAACATTAATTAATTGAAAAGAAAATTAATAAACAAGGATTAAGGGCTCGTTCACACTATGTATGGTTTTAAAGGGACCATGGTCTACTTGCTTCTTTCTTTGGTCTAGTTCATTTGGAGAGGTGTGAACAGCACCTAAGTAGCAGTCCCAAAAAAATGGTTGACAATGTTTGTTATGTATCATCATTCATTACATTTTGGCATTTTTATATCTAGTTTGATTGAAAAGAGTGGAGATACAACATACAATACAACTCTCTGTCTCTCTGTCTCTCTCTCTCTCTCTCTCTCTCTCTCTCTCTCTCTCTCTCTCTGTCTCTCTCTACCTCTCTCTCTCTCCAGGGTTTTGAAGACTCTCAGTGGCTCTGGTCTTCCTGTACCAGTCCTTATCCATCACTGTCTGGATCCACGGTGAGACTACACACACACACACACACACACACACACACACACACACACACACACACACACACACACACACACAATATTGTTGTTTTTCTGGCGCTATATCACTTGTATGTACTGTATTATAGACGGGTTTCTTGTTTACAAACATTGAGACTAAATGCACAGCTGAATGTATCATGTAATCAATTCCCACCAATCCCCAAACCTGTTGTTTTGGGGAGCGCTGGTTTCATTGGCTAATTTTGGTACCGAACCTGCGCACGCATCTAGTTTTATCAGTGTAACGTGGACCAGAAACCCGTCCATTAAATGATTGTCAAAGGACCAGATTTACCTGTTTTTGCCTACCCTATTTCAAAGTTAACAAAGATTTCAAAACAAAACAAAATAACACCAGTGACTAAATAGTGTTGATTTCGTCGACTAAAACTATGACGACATGTATTGACAATTTCGTCAATAAATAAAAGCTAGATTAAAATGTTAGGGTGGAGAATCCAATACAGCTAAAAGATTCAGATGACTAAAATTTGACTACGGTTTAGAATTTTATTTAAAAGACTGACTAAAACTAAATCGAAAATATGCTGCCGAAATCAACACTATGATCAAGTGTGCATGCGGATGACGCCACATTAGCGGGACTCATTACGAACAGTGAGGTTTATCAATGCAGCAGTGGTTCTCAAAGTGGGGTCTGGGTTGGGACTATTAAAAACAAAGCAGATACACAAGCTCACAGCTTCCTGTCTCCACCGTACCAATGAAATAAAGGCAAAAAAAAAGCCCTTTTAATAAAAAGCTAAATGTGTGTGTCAGTGTGATTGGTGGTCCCTTCCAGGTGATGGAGGTGTGTGGTGGGGTTGGGCGGAGTTTGACTGACGACACCCTGTTAGACAACTCCCCCTCCGACAGGAGAGCCGTCTATGAGGCCATGATTGATGCCCTCTGCCGCATCCACAGACACACACTGCACACACACCTTACTGGCCTGCCAGGTACACACACACACACACACACACACACACACACACACACACACACACACACACACACGCTATTTGATATATAATTATATAATCGTTTACCTGTTCAAAAATGTTCATTATGTTCATATATGTTTTCAAAAATAGTAGAAATAGCAGATCTACGACTGAAATGAGACATTTAAAATGATAACATTGTAAACCCTGCACTGAGATGCATGTGAAAGTCTGCAAATAAAATGTACGTTTAAAAAAAGAAATAGCAGATCTACAAGCTCACCGTTGTGAGCTTGTAGAGCAGCTATTTCCACTATCAATGTTCTTTTTTAAATATAAAGTTGTCAAATATGTCAGTAATCTTTGTATACCGTATTTAGGTTATGTTTCATATATCTGCCATGTGCAACTTCAAAGCCTACAAGCCAAACAGAAATGTAATTGTCAACGACACTACTACTAGGCCCCAAATTATTCATCATGTACATTAATGACATATGTAATGCACTGCCTATGCTTAAGTGTGTACTGTTTGCCGATGATACCAGTCTGCATAGGTCTGGTAATGATCTCAAGCAGCTCCTGCAGGAAGTGGAAAGAGAATTGGAGATTCTAAAGAAGTGGTTTGATATCAACAAACTATCTCTGAATTAAAAAAAAAACAAATATATAATCTTCACTAGCAGAAACATTCATTCATCAGTCACACTATCTATAAACGAAGTTGAAATTGAACGGGTCTATGAGCATACATTTTTGGGACTAATTATAGATAATAGACTTAACTGGAAAACCCATATAAACAACACAAAAACAAAAATATCAAAATCAATTGCAATTTTATATAAAATCAAACACATAGTGAATAAAAAGTCTCTCTACATTCTGTACTGCTCCCTCATACTTCCATACATAACCTATTGTGTGGAAGTATGGGGGAGTACATATAAAACCCTAACCACACCAATCTATATGCTACAAAAAAAAGCTATACGAATTGTAAACCAAACTGAGTACTTGTCACACACCAACCCTCTCTTTATAAACAGTAACACTCTAAAGTTTGAGGACCTAGTAGACCTAAATACAGCTCTAATCATGTATAAAGCTTATAACAAACTTCTTCCACCTACCATGCAGGAGCTCTTCGAAGAAAGACAATCTCATTATGAACTTAGGGGTCTTGGTATATTCAAGAAAGGAAGTGCTAAATCTAACATAAAAGGCAGGTGTATATCGGTGAAGGGTGTTAACTTATGGAATAATCTAGATAATGATCTAAAAATGTGCACAACTATTAACAAATTTAAAAAAATGTTCAAATATAAGGTATTAAATAAATATAGAACAATATCATAAATATGTTTTCCAATAGGTATTGTATAGAAAAAAC
The DNA here is from genome assembly GCF_963921795.1 of Nannobrachium achirus. Classification (NCBI taxonomy): domain Eukaryota; kingdom Metazoa; phylum Chordata; class Actinopteri; order Myctophiformes; family Myctophidae; genus Nannobrachium; species Nannobrachium achirus. The sequence goes on along the minus strand of NC_137811.1, from coordinate 67,696,603 downwards.
TCATATGAATGTTGGTGTAAGAACATTGGGGGGTAAAGCTGTAACCATACCCTGTGGCCAATTAGCCACTGAGGTTTGGCGAAGCTTGCCATTGTATGGAAGTGCAAAGTGTGGAATCATGCTGTATGGTCAAAAAGCCACATGGTATGATAAAGCACACCATGTGGGTACTTTTGCCAGAGTACCCATCAAAGAATGTAACTATTCTGCTTTGATTAGTTATACTAAACATATCGCAAACCATCACAGTGACGTCTGCTATTAATATTGGTATTACTATTATTATTATTATTACTAGAAGCTCGGCCGCCCTTCGGGCGGCCGAGCGTCTAGTCGGCGCCCTGGCCAACTCGGGAACAATGTAAATAGGGGATGAATGCCCCGCCCTTTAATGCAAACCCCATTATACCTGTTGTCATAGGATCTGTTTTGACCATCTGTTTTGACCATCTGTTTTGACCAGCGTGTGTCCATTTATCATTTATGCCCATATATGGTTGATATCTATCTGTCTACGTCCATTTTATGTCCATATATGGAGATCTCTGTAGGACCCGTTTTGACCATCTGTTTGCCTGTGTCCATTTATGCCCATATATGGAGTTATCTGTCTGTCTGCGTCCATTTTATGCCCATATATGGAGATCTCTGTAGGACCTGTATTGACCATCTGTTTGCCTGTGTCCATTTATGCTCATCCCATAATACCTGTTGTCATAGGACCCGTTTTGACCATCTGTTTGCCTGTGTCTATTTATGCTCATATATGCTGCGGTGGGGAGCGTGCATATACTCTATCTGTGTCCATCTTTTATGCCCATATGCCCATATATGGAGATCTCTGTATCTGCCCATATGCCCATATATGGAGATCTCTGTCTGTGTCCCTTTTATGCCCATATATCTGCATCCATTTTATGCCCATATGCCCATATATGGAGATCTCTGTATCTGCCCATATTCCCATATATGGAGATCTCTGTATCTGCCCTTATGCCCATATATGGAGTTGCAGTGATGTCACAATGACTCAGCGCTTGCGCCCGGCACTGCAGTGATGTCACAATGACTCAGCGCTTGCGCCGATTTTGCGCCGTTTTCCGCATAAGGAGATTCCGAACGTTTCGCGCCGGTTAGGGAAAACCGCGCGTCGGGTCGGGTCGAGGCCCGGCACTGCACTCCGTGCCGCGGCGGGGAACGCGCGTGCCGAATCTGAAGCCGGTGGGACGAACGGTTCTCGAGATACGTGGATTACAGACAGACACACACGCAGACACGCACGCAGAGACTTCTCGCATTTATAGATAGATGATTACTATCCGTATTAACAATATTATTATTGATCTTATTACTGCTATTATTTTGCCAGTGTTATTATTTCTCTAGTTTTGTTATGTTATTACTTCAGTAATTATTATATAACAGTTTTGTTATTAATCTAATCTATTATTGTTATTATTTCTCCTATGTGATACTATTTTTTGTTTTTAAAAATACTTTTTCTTACTTTTCAATAAGGGTAGGCATAATAAGCCCAGGCTTCAGCCTATTCCCTTTCGGTGCCACTATTGTCAGTGGACTACATTGTAATAATGTATTTTAATTTTTTTTCTTTAATGGACCGAAATAAAGATTACTACTACTACTACTACTACGACAAAAACCCAATTAAATTGTTAATCGCAATTATTTGAGTGACAATTAATCGTCATGTAAAATGTCATAATCGTGACAGCCCTACACAGTACACACGCCCAGCTTCAATAAAAAGACGAAAACATCTAAATCCAGCCTGTTCATGAACTCTGTGTGCGTCGTCTCCTCTTCTCTCCTCTAGTTGTGTGTGTTGAGCAGAAGGTGAGGATGTGGACTCAGCGCTACAGAAAGCTTCAGAGTTCAGATCTTCAGAGCTCCAGTCAAACATGCTCAGCTCAGGAGGAATCTGGAGAGACGGTCATGGAGAGACTGAGCACCTGGCTGCCCCTTCACCTGCCCTCCAAACACACACACTGTCACACACTGCTGCATGGAGACTACAGGTACACACACACACACACACACACACACCAGAGCCCTGCACGGGTCCGATTTTGACATCCCGCACCCGCCCTGTCCGTCATTAATCAGATCCGTGGACCGCCCGTTACCCGTCAATATTTAAAAATCTAAACCAGACCCGCCCGCCCGTCAAAAAATGGACCCGTCGCCCGCCCCGTTACCCGTGATTACATGCATTGAAGTAAATAGCCTACAGCCGTGCGTGCGTTGTTCCAATGGCATCGCACTCTATTTTCACTCCATAGTTGATCCTCCTTCACTCCATAGTTGTTCCCCCTGCACGCCGTCTGAAAATGCTGTTATTAAGCCTTTTATTAATAGGTCTATTATTATTTGGATAAAGTAGAACAACCTTTGATCATAATCATTTAAAATCGTATCATGATCTGTCTCGACAGCTTGTTGCTGCTGCTGCTTTCTGCCTCTGCTGCTTTGTGCAGTTGTATTTGTCATACGATGGTGTCGCGCATTGGAGATATCAGAGCTACAAGCTCACAACATGTCGGAACTTGCAGCTTTGTGAGCTTGCATGTCTGCTATGCTCGACACGCACCGTCATACGGTGAAGCACATATCCAGCTTTTCACAGCTGAAGGGAACTCCACTCGCTGTCTGTCTGTCTGTCTTGGTTCTCTCATCACTGTTTAGGCTACTGTCATGATGATAAACAGCCTGAGCTTATCTAAACCAAACCAGACCCATGTGACGATAATAAAAAAGGGATCGGAACTCCTAATAGTGGTGGAATCACGTGGATATTATACAATCATGCACCTTTCTGATCGCAGCAATGGATGTGGTTGAATTGGACAAGTTGATTGCAGGCAAGTCATCCTTCCTTAAGCCCCATCATGACATAAAACAAACAGTCCCTCAGACTTGTAGGTTTGCATATTACGTTTTAATGCGATGTAGGCTAAAGCCCAAATCATATTAGTTTGGGCAACTACATCGCGCTAGGCAAGCAGAATAGCAGATCACTCGCGGCCACTTTATTTGTGTGTTGGTGTCCTCCTCACTGTGCTGTGTGCGCTCAGCTGCGCTCCAGCCGGCTGCCGCCGTTCCATGTGTGTGACTTGACGTTTAGGTGGAAACAGTGCTGTATGCATGCCGTGGGTCTGTCCTGCTGCTCACTGTGTGCGCTCTTGTGACGTTGTTTTAGGCAGAAACAGTTGTCTGATTTTCACAGTAAAATGTCACCCGCCCGTGTTTAGTCGCGCACCGCCCGTCCCCGCACCTGCACATTTAACAATGACAATGACAAACATGACAAACATCTGTCTGTCTGTCTGTCTCTGTCTGTCCGTCCGTCCGTTCAGGGTCAGCAGTGTTGTGTTCCACAGAGACAGGTGGGAGGTTGTGTGTGTGATGGACTGGGCCCATGCTGCCATAGGAGACCCACTACTAGATGTGATCACATGCTGTGCAGAGCTGGCCGGTAAACGCACACACGCGCGCACACACACACACACACACACACACACACACACACACACACGTGCGCGCGTGTGTGCGCGTCAATCAATCAATCAATGTCCATTAAAGTTTAAGAACACTATGGTGGGGCAATGTTTCAATGAATGCACACCAATAGAACATTGTTTGATAACTCTTGAAGACATCACATGATATAAATGCCAACCAACAAGGGTAGATGTGTGGATCCTGATCTACAGTATATAGTGCAACTCATAAACAACTCCTTTAGAGTAGTTCTTCCAGTGCATGTGCACACGTGTGTGAATCTGTACATCGAAGCTATAGCTTAAGTTTAGTTTTAAATGGCCTGGCATCAGTCTATATACAGATTTGATCTAAATTACACTTTTACCATACAGGCTTGTGCAAAGGCTAAAATGTATATTTAGATGCCTTTAAAAGAGCAATACATTGATATTAAAACACAAAATGTACTTTGTCATTTTGTACTTTTAAATACTTAAGTATTTCTAAATGCATGTATATTTGATGCATTTTGAAGCATGCATTTCGTTTTAAAGGACTCACTAACTGGGAACCGATCGGTAAAAAAACAACTAAAAACCTTTTTTGATTCTGGGGGCACAATCTCCTTTTTGTATACAACAGGAACTCTGAGTTGGTTCCTCCCCTTTCTTAGTCCACTTCCCCCCAGGTGCTTCTGTGTTTATTCCTACTAACAGCAACATTACATGTTTTTAAGGCAGTAGCGCTGACAGATTTAGAAAAGTATAGAGATTTGACAAGAGCTGTATTTGACTGACTCAAGTATTGGGGTTGAGTACCTTGTTCACTACTGCTCATTGATAATCCTCTATGTCATCCATCCTTCAGGTGAGAGCGGGAGGGGCTTCCCCACTGGCCCCAGTCCCGAGGAGCTCATTGGCCAGTATTGTGCGGGCATGGGGCAGGACATGCGCTCCGATTGGAGGTTCTACATGTCACTCCAGTTGTTCTGCCAAGCCGTGTCGCATCAGGAGGAGGTAGGTGTGGGACTTCACCTGAATGTGGGATTGCCAGTGTGCCTTTGAGCAAGGCCATTAACACTTGGGATGCGACACACTAGTCTGAATGAGCGGAGGTTGAAAATGAACTCACATCTGAGCACCACAGCTTATTGTTGCAGAAAACTTGTAACTCCTTTTTCCCCCTGTAAATTAATGCCCCTTTGTCGTACAAAGGTAAAAGTAGTGAAAATAGCTGGTCTAAATGCAATGCAAATCATTTACAAGAGCTTGTGACTAAAGTACATTGGACAGGGTTTCCACCCAACACCGGCGATAATGATATAAGTGTATTGTAAGTCTCATAAGACAATGACTGTGTTATATCACATATTCAGTACTACTTAAAGCAGGGATGTCAAACTCAAATACACAGTGGGCCAAAATAAAAATAAAAAAGTCGAGGGCCAGACTGGTTCAATGTTTATTAAACGCAGGGCTTGCAGTTACGGGCCCTCGATACGCGCCAATGCACTAGCAGGGCATTGTGGGACTTGTAGTATTATGGTGGTGCGTGTGTAGCAGAGTGACTCACTGCCTCAGCCTGATGGCAACAAAAGTCTATTTCCCCCAGTCCATAGGGATATCCCTTTGGTCTGATGGTTAAGATGTTGGACTTTCATGTGGGAGACCTTGGTTCGAATCCCAGGCATTGCATGTGCAATATACCAGAGGGCCAGTTCTAATAGTAATTAAATATCATCCCACGGGCCGAAGATAATTCATTCACAGGCTTGATTTGGCCCCTGGGCCTTGAGTTTGACATATGTGACTTAAAGGAATTCAAACCATTGCCATCCAATAAATAAGCAAATATGTTCTTTCAAAGTTTCTGCCTTTCCCTCTCTCTCCACCAGGTGGCAGCAGAGTTTCAGGCCCTGCAGCACACAGTAGAGACAGACCAAAGACTACAGCCGGAGCATTCTGATAGGCTGGTGCAGAAGGTGGCAGAGGTGGAGAGGCTAGCCGAGTTAGCATGGGACTTTGCTACTCAGGAGGGATTCAGGCTGTTTAACTCTGACACTTAACACATGGGAAGCCAAGGTTTATAACATTTCTAGCTGTTGCTGCTGCCGTCGTTCACTTACGCTTTCATTTTGAAGAGCCTCGGAAGCTTCGTGCGTGTGCACGTGAGTGTCCACTGACGATTGAGGAGGATAATCCATTTGTTTACAAACGCTCGCGAAACTAAAATCCAAACCGGGGCAGACCATCGCGGTAAAGTGTCGCCGTGAAAACAATCGGATCTCTGCTTCCCTGGCGTTGTTTTCATCTCATTCATAGATAAAGCCCTTCTTATGTTTCAAAGTAGAATGTAAAGCAATGTAAACTGCCTCCGCATTTTCTCCCCCTGTCTCCCTGCCTGCAGCTGCGGGGTGACGTAATGGACTCGGGTCATTCAGAGGGCAGCTGCAGGCACGTACAGTTAACTCTTCGTTGCCTCGTCTGTCAACGAGATAACTCCTTTTGGCAGGGGGACACCTAGTGGCGTTAACTCGTCACTGAACGAGTTTGGCTCCCAAGTTGTTAACAGAGACACACACATTAACACTTTCCCAGCCTGGACAGAATGGCTTGTAGTGGACTAGCCGGAAATGTCTATTATTGTATTATGATCTGAGACATAATATTATGATTATAAGCATCAACGCAACCCCCGTCCTTCTAGGATGGCAGCGTTCTTTTTTCCTCTTCCATCGATCCCCCGGTTTAAACTCACCACGAAGTGTCTCATCTGCATTGGCATATAGTGGGGATTTTGGCCGAGTCGTCTTCCTCCCTGTGCGCTTCGCGTGCACAATCCGTGCACATCGAGGTAAACGAATGTAATCCAGTCCGTATGAAGCCCCCATCTCAACTTTTATCTGGTCGAAAACATCACCGAGAGATGCTATGCTAACGCCTCCTCCTACAATGAAAGTGAACGTGATTTTGGCTATAGAGAACGAAAAGCTACCAGACGGTTGAGAGAATGATCCTTTTAGATCAGCCGAAGAAGAGACTGAGGACAGCTGCCGGTCGTTTTTTTTTTTTTTTTTGATAATTATCATTTATTTCGGTTTTAATGACCTAGTACGGAAAATTCCAGTCGGCTAATTCGAGTACAGATGAAGTACGGTTTAATCCGGTTTTAATATTAAGTGGCTCCACGTGGCTGAGAAAGAGTTAAAAGCACTGGTTCTCAAAGTGAGGTCCAGTCCAGGGACCACCGGGGTCCCTAAATGATAGATCGTTAGAAACCAAATGGATCTTAGTGGGTCTGTACCTTCGACATGAATGGATGTACACTCTGTGAATGATTTGAACTTTAGTTCAGAGGGTTTTACAGCTTGGGTCCTAGAGTTTTACAGCTTGGGTCCTAGAGCAGGGGTCTTCAACAGGGGGTCCGGGACCCCTAGAGGGTCCTCAGAGTTACTACAGGGGGTCCTCCAAATTTTTGTGTGAGAGAAACTTTTTTTCTCCTTTCCAACCACTTTTTCCCTATAGCATCTACTTTAGCCAAAATTAGCCAATCTACAAGCTCACAACGCCTCGCAGCGCGAGACGTTGTGAGGGGGGGAGTGGAGTGGGACTGAGTTACTAGGGCCCAAGGTGGAGGGACCTGGAATTATTTCATACTTTAGCTATTGAAAAATAGCAGATAAACAAGCTCACAGTGCAGCACTCGGTGCCGTGCTGCAAGCTTGTAGATCTGCTATTTTTTTAAAGTCGTGACAATGTGTGAAAATCTTTGAATATTATGTAATTTGAATTGATCACACTAGCAATAGAAAATAAAGTGTGTACAGTCAAGTCAGGGTCATTATTGTAGTACATTATTATGGACAGGAGGTGGCGGTGTCGCACACATTATGCCTTAGGAATGGGTTTGGTGCACTGCATTGATTATGATTCCAAGACACTGAATGGAGTTGAATACTTATTTAATCAGGTTATTCCATGATGACACACATATGGTATTTCTGTTCTGAATAAAGAAATCTATTTGATATTGCACCACTTAAAACACTTTAAACTTCCCAGAAAACATGTTTTCCCACCTCAGGAATTGAAGTATTTCACTGTCTCCATTCAATTCTGACAGGAGACATGTTGATATATTGCTTTACTGCTATTGAAGGAATGAAGAAGAGGCAATTAGACCTGCAGTATGGGAGATGGAGTGAAATCAATATATATTTTTTTACTTCAATAAACCAGCCTGGTGATTCAGACTAAGTTAACCTACAATTTTTAGGGGGCATTGTCAAAAAGAACATTTTATCTTGAAACAATGTTGTTGGTCATGTTTAAAATGCATGTGTGCAATATCCACATGCATTAGATCATGCTTTACCAAGTCCAGTAACTCACTGTGAGAACCACTGGACAAGGAAAGGGCGAAAGGCCATGGTCTCACTATAATCATAAGGGTTCCTCTTGCATTTCAGTCTTGGATTTAGAGACATATTCTATGCAAGTGGAACTTTGGCCTAACATTGTCATCATAGCCTATACCAGAACTGTGGCTCTTGTAAGAACTTTGATTTTGTCTTGTCATGTTGTGACACACTTGATTAAGTAAGAGGCCATGAATCCCGTTTCATATTAGTCTACTCTCTCAACACAGGGACATGTCAACAGCCTGGAGTTATAGTAGCTCCATATAATAAACAGTGTATTATTCTGTTGTACACAATGTTAATCCATTTTGTGACTGTTCTCTTGAAGAAGAAAAAAAGACGTAATAAAACATAATAGCTAGGCCTTTATTGTTACTGAAATGTCACTTCTGTCTTTGTCTGGCTTTCCTTTGCCTTTACTCATTCATTTCAGAATGTTATATCTGCAGGCCTATTCTAGATTATATGGGGCAGTGGAATGTGGATGTGTGCAGTCCAGTCCAGTTGTGTCAATACAAATATAGTGGTGTAAAGTAACTAAGTATACTTACTTAAAGGAGCTATAGTCAACTTTTTCTTGAAAAACGGATGCTAAAATAAAAATAATGTTTCGAAAATATTTTATAAAAAAATAAGCTTCATATATGTGTTTCAATTAAAAAATGACCACAAAAAGCGGAAAAATAATGATAAAATAATCATTTTGGCCCTTTGTTTACATTTACGGGCCCTGTAAATGTAAACAAAGGACCAAAATGATTATTTTATCATTATTTTTCCGCTTTTTGTGGTCATTTTTTAATTGAAACACATATATGAAGCTTATTGTTTTATAAAATATTTTCGAAACATTATTTTTATTTTAGCATCCATTTTTCAAGAAAAAGTTGACTATAGCTCCTTTAAGTACTGTAGCCTACTTAAGTACAATTTTGAGGTATTTGTACTTTACTTGACTATTTCCAGTTTTCAGTACTTGAGTTGAACAAAGTACAGCAAGCAGACAGAGCTGAGTGAGCAGTAAAGTATGCTTGGTATTCAGACAGGTATTAGATCTTCATGCTTCAGATCAGCTGACAGTCTCTCTCTCTGCAGCCCTTCAGGTCACGTGTCATTATTCAAGTTTCAGGAAACCTTTTTTTTCCCCCTTCGGAAAATGGACCTTACGTCCCGCCTCCGCCCCTTTCCCATTGGCTACATTTGTACAAGTCCATGGATGTGATTGGCCGCGGCTGGGATACAGTCGGGACCATGGCTGAATTAAACAACGCCCCCTTCTTCAAACTCGGTTTATGTGTAATTGATATCTCTCTGATTCTCTTCCAAACGGCAACGGCTGGAATTTCACTAAAGTTAACGGCAATGATTATAGAACTGGACTAAAAAGAACCCAACGATCAAAGGCGAAGGTGAGTTGACAAAATAACACAACAAGTCAATAACCAAGTGAACGAGTCTTGTTGTTTACCTCCTCCTTGACCCAGAGTTTGAAGAACTTTCTTTTCAAACTTGCTGATCTCAACAAGGTGTCCACTGTCAGAGCCGTGTTATTTATTTAGATCGCAAAGCTCAGCCAGGCGTTTCGTGATCAAGTCGTTTTGGTTCGTTCAGATTGTTTGTTATTACGAGAATTTACGACACTGAATGACCGAAGTAGCATTTTGTAAAGTACTGTCTGTCTGTCGTCAGTTTTATTATGTGTGCGTGAACCCAGTTGTTATACTATTGCAGTGTTTCTCAAACTTACATTTCAAGGTCTCCCCTTACCTCTGACAGTGGAACCAAATGGGCCCGTTACCGTTAGGGTCCATTTGGTTCCATGTGTACACTGTCAGAGTTACAGACTTGGAGTATGGGTCCATTTAGACCCACCTAAAGGAACCCATGAGTCCCTGGAATCCACCTTTGAGAAACACTGTACTACAGTATTGTTATAGTACACTGCACTATACAGTATAGTCTCTTCATTGTATTTCAAAGACCCATGACTCTCTGGGGAAATGGACCTGCAAGCAAGGGTCCATTTCGTACCCCCTCACTTTGAGAACCATGCACTGTTGTAGTGTGCTATATAATATTCTTTACTGCATTATTATTGCCTGTTGTTTACCAGTCTGCCACTGCAGATCTTGCATAACAGCAACGAGTTGGGATTTTAATATTTACCAGAAAAGGTTGACCGCCTATTTGACACAGAGTTCAAAGGGCAAAGGGTCAGCATAGTAGCAATAAGGTATACAAACAACCATACAAGGGTCAGCATAGTAGCAATAAGGTATACAAACAACCATACAAGGGTCAGCATAGTAGCAATAATAAGGTATATAAACAACCATACAAGGGTCAGCATAGTCGCAATAATAAGGTATATAAACAACCATACATTTTGAGTCTGGATCTGCTATCTATTATACCAAAACAACCAGACATTACAGTTTACAGTTTACAGTTTAGGCATTTAGCAGATGCTTTTAATCCAAAGCGACTTACAATAAGCAGATAACATCACAATAATAAACAAGATAATATGTCAGTACATCATCAACAATATAACAAATGCAAATGTATATCTATCTAGAAAAAAACACAATATAATCAAAGTTCTTAAAAACCTAAAAACAAAAACAAATGCTAACTAGCTTCATGTATGGTCATTGATTTTTTCTGTAGTGCTAAGGGTTTAGGTGGAGTCTGAAAAGGTGAGTCTTCAGTCCACGGCGAAAGCTAGCGAGTGAGTCCGTTGTTCTAAGTGCGACAGGGAGTTTATTCCACAACTTGGGGGCCAGGAGGGCAAACTGTCTCGGACGAGTGGATTTTTGCCCTGGAGTTTTTAGCGAGGGTTCTGTCAGCATCCCTGTGTTAGATGATCTAAGTGAACGGGTGGGGGTGTAGGGGTTGATCAGGTTTTGGAGGTATGGAGGAGCCATACCTTTGGCTGCTTTGAAGGTCATTCAGTTTGAGATGATACATAGGGGTATTCTGTTGGTTTGACTGTGACTCATTGCCCAAGAGACCTTGGTAGTGTGTTTTTTTTATTTAAGGACTTTGCATTCGCTAAATAAAAAAATACTAGAGTAGTGTTTTTGAAGTCAGGTTGTGGTGAGTGGGTTTAATGCAAAGCCAGTTGAGAAACCCTGTTCTTTTGGTACTCATTGCTTAGGTCATGTAGAGCAGTGGTTCTCAAACCTTTCAGCCTGTGACCCCCAAAATAACCATATTTTAACTGGGGACCCCTCCAACCTGACGAGCACTAAGAGTTGAGGCATTACATTACGGTTCTATTGTGAAAATAGCAGATCTACGCGAGGCGTTGTGAGCATGTAGATCAGCTATTTTCACAATTTCTGCCTCTAATATTTGACAATTTGGCCAATGTTTAACTTGTCATTTTAAAAGTCCTTAAATTGTCCTTAAATGTGCAGATGTTGGTTTTGTTTACTGTTGAGTGAGAAAACAATGTTGCAGGGGGGTCCCGACCCACAGGTTGAGAACCACTGATGTAGAGGAACTTCTCTTGCTAAGGATTAGAATGCCTTTGCAGTTTGGGAAAGCGTGGTGATATGACTTAACATGTCACAAGCAGAGACATGTGCAATCCTGGAAGACAAGTAGTGCAGGCATGTAAATGTGGCTGTGGGTACAGTACACATACTGTATGCATGTGTGTGTGTCTCTCTGTGTGTGTACATTACTTGTCCATGTGTAACTTGAGCACTGCCATTTCCAGAGCCACTTCAGTGTTTGCACATTGAGGCAAACCCACTAGAAAATAAATATCACAGTGCTTTACCAAATAAACATATCGCTGTTTTATTTGTTTCTCGTCTGGTTCAGGCCAGGGGTGTCCAAACTGCGGCCCCAGGGTCAAATGTGGCCCGAGGACACATTTTATACGGCCGTGTCCTAAATTGTATTATAAACGGCCCACCAGCACCGTCAAACAAGAATATTTTTTAGAGTATAATGTGTCAGGATTCCTTCTTCCTTGTTGTCTCATTCTGAAGTGGTCAAAGAAAGGCTATTTTATGTAGGGCTGTCACAATTATTACATAATCGTCTAATCGTGATTATTTGACATTATCGCAATTATTTTGTCATAATCGTCATAATCGTGAATGTTGAAAAATGTCCGAAATAGTGGAAATAGCAGATCTACAAGCTCACAACGCGTCGCATCGTGACGCGTTGTGAGCTTCGCGACGCGTTGTGAACTTGTAGATCGGCTATTTCCACTATCAAAGTTATTTTTTAAGTAGTAAGTTGTCAAATATGTCAGTAATTTCTTTGTATATTTAGGTTATGTGTCATATTTACCATGTACAACTTCAAAGCCTAAAAGCCAAACAGAAATGTAATTATCAATGACAAAAACACAATTAAATCGTTAATCGCCAATTATTTGAGTGACAATTAATCGTCATGTAAAATGTCATATCGTGACAGCCCTAATTTTATGTATATTTTTACCTTGCACGACTCGTTACATTTGGCATCAGGCAATGTGAGTTATTTGTGTTTTGTTCAGAGCACACACCTGACAAAAGACCATTGATATAAAATATTGGTCGTGATAGTTCTCTTAATCGTAAAATTTTGACACACGTATGTGACTTTGTTATGGTCCGACCGGAAGTACATTTTGTCAGGAGATAATGGTCAGAGTTCAGAATTTAAATGAACATAGAATTATTTGCAGGCTGTAATATGCTTACAGAGGTGAGGGCACTTAAAGGACCAGTTCACCTCTGGGACAATTTACAAGATCTGGTTGTCCCAGAGGTCCTTTAATTCAACTCAATAACATTTACCCCCCTCCCCTGTGACAATGTTGGCACCCGTGCCTAAGGTTGCCTGTCCCTGGTGTAGCCTGTGGTGTTCTCAGTATCGCTCGCTAACAACAGCCGTACTATTAAGACACCCTAAGGGCGAGAAGCAAGGTCGCGATCTCCATATATGGGCCAAAAAAAGGGGACAAGGATGGAATTCAACCACGCTGGTGGTTATCATGAGACTAACACAATATGTCCATATATGGGCACATTCCCAAATATGGGCTTAATATTGAAGACATCAGGGATAGGCATAAAAACAGAATTAATTTGCAAGTGTGGTTGCAGTGACCATATATGGAGCGTCACATGACGCGTTGACTGACTGACTGACTGACTGACTGACTCACCCACTGACATGAGGCGGAGGCTTTGATACTAACTGCTCCCTACGGTCGCAACCAAATGTTGTCTAGGTCGATGATGATTTTATTTAATCGTGCCTTTTCAGGAATGGACGTCAAGACCCCTTCTCCTGACATCAGCTGAACATCGCCTTGCAGGAATGGCTGGCAGAGCGGCGTCTGGCGCTAGCCCATCCTCTGTAGCCTCAAATGGAATGGGAAGTTGTAGGGAAATGGGTTATTATTATGAGGAGGTTGGCAACAAGTAGATGAGCAGGTTATTTTAGGTGGCTTGGTATTTTTAGATAAGAGGAAGAAGCTCTTTCTCCTTACAGTAAGACAACTTGTATTCTAGTTAAGTTGTGGAGTGGGAGGGGGGAGGGTGTAGTTAGTAGTGAATGAAATGGAGTGTGGGGAGAGTGTGCTGTGCGGGGCCGGAGAGCTGGAGCTGGACCCTGACATTGTGAGCGAGGAGGCCGGAAAACTCTATTCAGAGCTACAGGTAAAACCTTTCTCCTTTCATAAATGTGCATTTCCCTGGAAATACACAGTGACTGTATTTGTATTATGCATATCATCTAACACGGCTCATTCAGTACATCTCACAGCTGAAACTGTTTGGAAAATAAATATTGTTTTATATCTTTATATATAAAAAGATTGTAAACAGCGCTTTTTTAAACCACTTAATTAAACCCTATATTCTTTGTTGATCACAGTAACCTGTCATTATCGGAGTCCCCCAGGGTTAGGCTCCCTCCTCTTTTTCCCCCCTCTACACTAAATCTGTTGGCTGAAAATAGCTGAGCTTGTATATCTGCTATTATTGCAAAATGTTCATCCCAGAATAGGGGACGTTAGGGTTCATGGTTAATCTGAATACATAATGCACAATTATGAAATAAAGGCTGTAATGAATATCACTTCACAATATTAAATTACTCTAAAGCCTAGGATACAATAAAGTTAATAATTTAGGGGGTGGAATCAACACCATCACTACTAGCCAGCAGACAAATGCTGGTACATTTGACTCTGGATAGGAGATTTAGCAACTCAACCAGAACCGACAACTTTGCCATCATTGAGGGCTGCTGTGCTTGTTTATCTCATAAAACCTGTGGTATGTAGTCAGTTAAATGGTGCAAAACCTATTGTTTGTATGTGACTACTACTAATTAAATAGTGCTGTTGGATTTTGGAATCCATCAGACAGCTACTGGACCAAAACATTTGTTTCCTGCCCTTCTTGCCAAGATACATGATTATTGGGGGGCATCTGGGTGGCGTTGACTAAAACACCCGCCACCACTGCAAAGGCCTTGACTCACTTGGCAGAGGGTTGTTCCCTTGTTGCTAGGGCTGTCACAATTATTACATAATCGTCTAATCGCAATTATTTGATATAATCGCAATTATTTTGTCATAATCGTCATAATCGTGAATGTTGAAAAATGTCCGAAATAGCAGATCTACAAGCTCACAACGCGTCGCATCGCGACGCGTTGTGAGCTTGTAGATCGTCTATTTCCACTACCAATGTTATATTTTAAGTAGAAAGTTGTCAAATATGTCAGTAATTTCTTTGCATATTTAGGTTATGCATATTGCATATTTATGCAACTTTAAGGCCTAAAAGCCGAACAGAAATGTAATTATCAACGACAAAAACACAATTAAATCGTTAATCGCAATTATTTGAGTGACAATTAATCGTCATGTAAAATGTCATATCGTGACAGCCCTACTTGTTGCTGCACTATAGCCTAGCGACTTCTTGGTTTGTTTGGCGGTGAGGGGAACTGGGGACAATAGCCGAAAATAGGCCATCTCCAAGTTCCAAGCTTGGCTGATAACCTATTTTCCAAGCGTGGACTCTTCAAAGAAGTATAAAGTGGGCTTAAACGCAGCAGCAGCCCGTACCGGCAGGTCGACAGTGGGGATTGGTAGCGACAGGAACTACAGTACACACACTGGGGGAATTGGTGTGAATTGGGGAGGAAAGAATAAATAAAAAGTTGCTTAAAGAAGCTTGGCTTGCCTGTCTGCTCTTTAGCTATCGTCTAGGACCGTGGTTCTCAACCTATTCAGGCCGCGACCCCCAAAATAATCACATATTTACTGGGGACCCCCCCACCCTGACGAGCACTAAGAGTCGAGGCATTACATTTTGTACAACATTGTTATATTGTGAAAATAGCTGATCGACATGCTCACAATGCCTCGCAACGCAAGGTGTTGTGAGCATGTAGATCGGCTATTTTCACAATTTCTGCGTCTAATATTTGACAATTTGACCAATGTTTAATTTGTCATTTTACAAATATTTAAAAGTCCTTAAATTGTCACTATAGAAATGTGCAGATACCCTCTATACACTTACACTTTATGTTGGTTTGTTTACTGTTGAGTGAGAGAACAATGTTGCACATTCAGTTAATCATCTGGGGACCCCCCCCAAAATAATTTGGGCCCACAGGGTGAGAACCACTGATCTAGGAGGAACTGACTGACTAGCTGGATAACACCGTCCCTTTGCTTCCCCCCTCCCCTCTCCCCAGACGGTGGTTGAGACCCATGGGGCCGATGTGGTGGAGTCTCTGGTGCCCATCCTGGTGTGGGTGCTGGAGGGCCTGGCCAGCTGCAGAGCCCAGCTCAGGGAGACGGAGCAGGAGGCAGAGAGGGAGAAAGCGGAGCGAGAGGCACTGCTGGAGCGCTACCAGGCCGAGAAGATACTGCGGAGGGAGAACCAAGAGGTGAGAAGAGAAGCTGCTGTGTGTGTTCAATTCATATTACTTTATATTTGTAAGGACCAAATGTCCCCACAAATATAGTATAGTAGACTAGAAAGATGGATGGAAATAAAGTCAGTACTATTCTATATTCTGGTTGCCCCTTACTAAATATGAGAAATAGACGTTGTAAAGACCATTTTCCTGGTCCTCACAAGACAAAATAGTTGTTTTATGATTGAAGAAAGATTTTTAGAGGATAGGTTTCTTAAAGGTTTTAGAGATTAGGTTTATTATAGGTTTAGAGATTAGAACTAGAATTAAACATGATTCATACTTAATTCCGCAGCACTGGTGTCGTGCAAGTCAATTAAATTGAATACATTTTCCAGCAATCGACTAATCATTCACTACTAGCATATCTTTACCTTTTGCTTTAGCTGTAACTTCTTTAGGGTGGCAGCGATTGACAATTCAGAGTTTTCGACTTATCGGAGTGTGTTTCTTGCATTAGTCTGATTAACCCAATTAGCCCAATTTCACTTTGTCCTGCAATGTTGTCGTGCAAATAAATCGGAAAATAGTCCATTACAAGCTCACAACGTGTCGCATCGGCGCTCCACGTTGTGACTTTCTAGGTCTGCTATTTCCGTTTCTTTTTTAATATACCCATTGTATAAATTAGTTTGATTAACCTGTTTTGTGCAGAGGTATCTAGAGCTAGATGACCAAATGAAACCTGTTCTACTGTAGAGGTATCTAGAGCTAGACGACCAAATGAAACCTGTTTTGTGCAGAGGTATCTAGAGCTAGATGACCAAATGAAACCTGTTCTGTGCAGAGGTATCTAGAGCTAGATGACCAAATGAAACCTGTTCTACTGTAGAGGTATCTAGAGCTAGACGACCAAATGAAACCTGTTTTGTGCAGAGGTATCTAGAGCTAGATGACCAAATGAAACCTGTTCTGTGCAGAGGTATCTAGAGCTAGATGACCAAATGAATCATGTTCTGTGCAGAGGTATCTAGAGCTAGATGACCAAATGAAACCTGTTCTGTGCAGAGGTATCTAGAGCTAGATGACCAAATGAAACCTGTTCTGTGCAGAGGTATCTAGAGCTAGATGACCAAATGAAACGTGTTTTGTGCAGAGGTATCTAGAGCTAGATGACCAAATGAAACGTGTTTTGTGCAGAGGTATCTAGAGCTAGATGACCAAATGAAACGTGTTTTGTGCAGAGGTATCTAGAGCTAGATGACCAAATGAAACCTGTTCTGTGCAGAGGTATCTAGAGCTAGATGACCACATGAAACCTGTTTTGTGCAGAGGTATCTAGAGCTAGATGACCACATGAAACCTGTTCTGTGCAGAGGTATCTAGAGCTAGATGACCACATGAAACCTGTTTTGTGCAGAGGTATCTAGAGCTAGATGACCACATGAAACCTGTTCTGTGCAGAGGTATCTAGAGCTAGATGACCAAATGGAGCAGGAAAGGAGGGCCATGAGGGGACGAGACAAGGAAAGAGAGCGGCGAGAGAGAGAACTGGAGAAGAAAGCCAGAGAGCAGGCTGACCAGTGTGAGTAGTTATTGTAGGTTGAACTAACAATGCATTGCATCGATTTATCTATAGGAAAATGGTTCTCACACATTTTCATTTCAAGGACACCCATAACTCTGAAAGTGTACCTGTAAGGTCTTGGTTCCATTTGTACAAAAGGTATCCCCTTTAGGAACCCTGGAGGCCCCTGGTCCCCACTTTGAGAACCACTCATCCAGGAAATTAGGGCTGCAACTAAAGATTATTTTCATAATCGATTAACCGGTTGATTATTTAAACGATGAATCAATTAATCGGATTATGGCACTTATTTAGCTATTACCTTAGACATTAGGTTGCTACTAAAAGACGAAAAATAAATACCCTTTTCTGACTGCATACTGATTAAAGAATGGCTACACATTTGCCAGGCTAAAGGGTAACGGTACTCTTTTCAAATAGGTCATTTAATAATAAATATTCAAGTAATATTCTTTGTTCTTGACCCTATATTCCTGCACGGCATTAATACAAATTCCAGCGATTAGTTGCTGATTCGATTACGATTACTAGATTAAATTACGACGAATTGAATAATCGATTCGATTACGATTCATTGAATTATCATTGCAGCCCTACAGAAAATGCTGTTTTTACTGTGACACTGCACGGCACAACTTCCACAGTTGATACTACGATCGCTGGGGGAATAATCAGATTATACCAATATAATAATTCAATTGAAGCATTCACATGATGCACCGCATTAGTCCAATTACGACTGTAACCCAGGTGTACATTATCTTACTCAGGATATGCAATTGCTTGTCGATACTTCTTACATTCTGTGAAATGTGTACTTGCATTTCATATAATATAAGCCTAAACACTCCTTGTGTTTAGGCATGTCAAAATTATTACATATTCACCCGATCACAATTATTTGAGATGATCACAGTTGAAATATTTTTGGCATAATTGTCATAATCATTTCCGTGTTGAGAAATGTTCACATATCTTCAAACATTCTCCAAAATTGTGTAAATAGCAGATCTACAAGCTCAAAACGTGTCACGATGTGTTGTATTTTAGCTTGCAGATCTGCCATTTCCACTATTCATACAGTATAAAGTATAAGTATAAAGTTACCGTATTAAAAGATTTTAGTTTATGAAGCCCAAAGAACAGAAGTTACAGCTAAGTTACAGCTCAATGACATTGTACTTATGACTGTAATGGTACAGCTCAATGACATTGAACAGCATAAGTCGCGTGCCGGTTTCCTCCTAAACCTCCAGGGCAGTTTTTTGTTTTCATGTGTTTATTGTTGATAGTGGTAATGGTGTAAATGTCTACATGTACTTGTCTTGTTCCTTGTTTTTTGTCAGAGTTGCAACACATTATGTACTGAAACCAAATACCACCAACCTGGTTATGTGGCAATAAAAGTAACTTGAACTTGAACTATTGTTGAAAATGAGCCTCTTGGCACAAGCACATAAAGCGATAACTGTTCATTCATGCTCACTGTGACTTTGTTCCTGTCAATATAAATAAAGTGGTCATGTCTTATGGCGCAAGGTGACCAATTCACCTTTTACTTGCCGAGCCGCATATCTGGCACCATTTAAACCCTCTGTTGGTAAAAGGTGTCATAGCTATGTGTCGCCATCGTGAGTAGTTGTTCATCAACGCACATACCACATAGCACAAAAAACTAAAAAACACAACATCCGTAATTCATGTAAGCCAGTGGTTATCAAATTGGGGTCCTTGGGGGAGCCACAAAATATGTTCAGATGGGGGTCTGAATCCAAATACATAAATATAGGGGCTTGTACTTCTTTGGTCACCCAAATACTGTGTGTTTACTTGAACTAGCCCTTACCCGTTCAAAGATATGAGCTCTGAAATGATGTGCAGTGTGTGGGTTATGGGATGTGCACTGTGCACACAGTATATGAGGGATGGAACGTAACTTTAACTGGTGCTTACATGATAATATGTAGGAGCATCAATGTAAGAAATACCCGTTTCGTTTAATTGCTACAGAGATACTGTGTATCGATCTGCATGATTTTTGGACAATATAACAGGGCCAGGACCCCCCCCCCCCCCCCCCCCCCCCCCCCCCCTGCGCGCGCGCACACACACACACACACACACACACACACACACACACACACACACACACACACACACACACACACACACACAGAGCTGGTTAAACATGTTGCCTCATGCTAGATGCAGAATAGATATGCCTCATGCTAGATGCAGAATAGATAGTAGATTACACCATAAAAATGCTAATATACAACATACGATTTGTGAAAGTGACAAACGGGCTTCACAGTTATGTCAGGTGTGTTCATATGCTAATGGTGATGCGATTTCAGATCAATTGCTCCAGCCATTGAGGAGAAACGCTGTTTCAGACAGACAGACAGACAGACAGACAGACACTCACTCACTCAGACATTCGGAAAATTATATGTTTGATGATCAGGCTGTGCTGTGTTTGATGCAGTGGTGGCTTTGGAGGAGCAGAGGGCCATTCTGGGCAGAGAACTGAACACACTGAAGCACACGCACAACAAGGTCAGAGTGCACTGTTTTAAGACCTTTAGATATGAACGCAATTCTGTGTCGCTTTAGATTTGAACCACTTTAACCATTATCTTATGCTTTAACTATTAAAAATCACACCCGTGTGAAGTGGAGCTGTGTGTGTGTGTGTGTGTGTGTGTGTGTGTGTGTTGTGTGTGTGTAGATCATGTGTACCGATTTTTGTGACATTTGAAGAAAATATGTAAGAAAAGGAGCAAAAAGTGTGTTTTGGAGAAAATTCAAGATGGCGGAAAATCTATCCTGGCGCAAATGGGCGTGGCCTATATGGGGAGATGCGTCTTGGCCCAAGGAATCCAGGAAAAAAGAATTTTAATTTTCCGATCCACGGTTCAAGAGTTACGGGGCAAAAACGTAAAGTGGGCCGTTATAGCGCCACCATGAGGCCGAGTGATGTAATTATTTTTCGATTCATTCTTAAAATCATTATGAATCTCCTCTCCGAGGTTTGAAACTGTAGCTCCTATGGTTTACGAGAGAAAAATACTTGAAAGTGATTTCTTGCATTGTCCCATTATAAGTCAATGGGGACAATTAAGCGTCGTTTTTTGCCGATTACGTCGGCATGGTAAGGCGGATCGGAACGAAAGGTAATAGAACACCATTCCCGGCCGAGCCGCACATTTTGATGTATATATTGCGCGAGTGGCGTAAATGGTGCGGCACTAGTTACGCGCCGAAGTCAGGCTACATACAGACACACAGACAGACACACAGACACACAGACCCACACAGCCACGTATAGGGGAGCCTGTGTTTCACACAGCTCCAAAAATAGCAGATATACAAGCTCACAGCACGGCACTGAGTGCCGCGCTGCAAGCTTGTAGGTCTGCTATTTAAAAAAAATCAAACCTCGGTTCGAAGTGGAGCGGTGAATCTGAGCAGCTATACCATGTGTGTGTGTTGTGTGTGTGTGTGTGTGTGTGTGTGTGTCTGTGTCTGTGTCTAGTCTGCACAATAGTGCCATAGAAGCTGTGTGTGTGTGTGCCTGCACAACAGCGCCCCTCCTTTAACTTGTGTGTTGTGTGTGGCCACTCAAGGTATTGCCAGGCTACAGACATAGCCAGCCACCCACCCACATAGCCAGCCAGCCACCCACCCACAGACATACCTGTATATTGGGAGCGCTTTCACCGCTCCAAAAATGCTGAACATTTGTGCAAGACTTTGAATATGTTGGACCCGATTCTATAAATGTCTTCTAAATCCTTCTTCTAAATCGGTGGTTCTCAAACCTTTTCATGTCAAGGACCCTCAGAATTGTATTTGGCCACGGCCCACGGACCCCCATCTCAAATATGTTGTTCCAGGGACCACCCAGAAGCAAATATCTGAGTTACAAATGTTCGCTTTTAAAAAGATATATTCAAAGACTTGCAAAAAAGTTTTGATTTTTCAAAAATAGCAGATCTACAAGCTCACAGCCGCGCTGTGAGCTGCCTTGTATATCTGCTATTTTTCAATAGTTAAAGCATTAAACCAGACTCCCTAAGCGGTAGATAAGCGACCGTCAGGTCGAATACACACACTTTAGAAGGCAATGTTAGCCAATCAGGAGGGAATATGGGAGTCATGAGTCATGTTGATGACATGACTTTAGAGCAGGGGTGTCAAACTGCCATTTCGCGGGCATTTTGCGGCCCGCGAAGAGGTCCAATGCGGCCCGCGACGGACCCCGGCGGCCATCTTGAAAAATTTTTTTTTTTTTTTTTTTCAAATTTTTTTTTGGACCTCCAAAAATGTAGTAGGCATAATACAAGTGTAACTATACAAGCTGAAACTCTGGAGTCTCAGGTGATCATAGCTGAAACCTCAGAACAATAGCCACACATATATAGCAACCATAACTACAGATAGCCACCCATTAGCTAACAGAAACTGCTTATGTAAATGCTGGAATGTTGGAATTTTAAAAAGATAATCTCTTTCACTTCAAATTGCATAAATTAGCTATTGTTCATAAGTACTGTAGTTATAGAACTGACTGCCAACAGACTAAAAAACAATGCTGGTATAATAGCCATTCACACTGAGTGTAATAGTTTGGAAAATCGTTTGAAAATGTTCACTGTGTGTGTGTGTGTGTGTGTGTGTGTGTGTGTGTGTGTGTGTGTGTGTGTGTGTGGGTGTGTGTGTGTGCGTGTGTGTGTGTGTGTATATGCATATGTTTATATATACACAGATATGTTTATTTTATATATATATATATATATATATATATATATGCACACTTAATGGCACTTAGCTGGATGTGTGTGCTCGTGCGCTGGCTGCGGCCCAGCTCAAGTCACCTTTTGACCAATGTGGCCCTCAACCCAAAATGAGTTTGACACCCCTGCTTTAGAGATACTATGTACCAAATACTTCTAGGCCTAAATGGGTTAATGTACTGACTGGTGTCCTGTTTTATGACTCACTGTTATCTCTTCCCCTCATAGTTATTTCACACCCTTTTGTTTTCCTCCTATCATTTTGCCTTGTAGTTGACGCTCTCGTATCGGGAACTGCTGGAAAAGAGAAAGGAATCAGGAAGAGAGTCTCCTTTAAGGTTGCACACTTTATTCTACTGTAATTCATATAGCACACATACTTGTATACTATTACTCTATCGTTTTGTGTTGTTGTTGCTGTGCTCAATATGTTGTCTTTGCAGACAGAAGCCTTTGTTTAGTTCTCTCTTATCTTGTGTTCATTTAATGGCTGAGCATTCTGTTCTTTTGAGGCTACTGTGCAGCCAGGATCAAGATCGTAACAATAAGCCATATATGTTATTACTGTAGAGTCGGGTAGAAACCTTGTACAGCAGTGTTTCTCAAATGGGGGGTATGTGTACCCCTAGGTTTACGCAGAGGTACTACAGGGGGTACTTGGGAGAAAATGGAAACATTAATTTTACTGTTATGTTTAATGATAAAACATTGGTTTTAAAGCTCTGTAAAACTTTAAACCAAATTAAGTAAGACTTTTGACTGTTACTGAATAGAAAACAATAGGCTACTCCCCTATTTTCAACATATTGACATCAAAACTGGACTTTTGATGTCAGTATTTTCTAATCAAAATGTTAATGTCAATTAAAGGGGATACTTGGATTCAGCAATCAGGAAAAGGGGTTACTGAAGCCCAGAAAGTTTGAGAACCACTGTTGTACAGTATGTCCAAAACCATTACTTTTCAATGGTTAAATATAGAACCCACAGTTGATAAATAAATCTACTGATGCAAACTTGACGTGTTGACACCTGAGTTCTCTGGGTGTTTCGGGTCTCACAACAGACAACCTCCCCCAGGCGACCCGACCAAGGCTGATCAGACCCCGACCTGTGTCCAAGTGTCATGCTACTATTACATGACACTATCATGTATAAAACAAGGTTTCTATCCGACAGCGACAATGTGGAATTAGGACATGCTGGTGAAACCAAATGTTTGGGAAGAAAAGATAATGGAAGTCCGTCTATGAACGATATAACTTATGTGCGGAGAGACACTTTCCCAAGGTGTATACTGTAGATGTGTTCTCCAAATACTTACAAACATTAAACCAGACCAAGAGTGATGATTTTTATATTCATCTTTATTGATTAATCTTTCCAGAGCTTGTGACAAATAAATAGAGGGTGGCGTGCTGTGGAATATCTGACACTGACCATGATACTACAGGACAGATGTAATCCCCAACTAACCCTAACCTTTTTATGAAATAAATACAAAACTCAACTCAACTATCCACACCTCTCAGTTGCCTCTTATAAAAGCAACAATGACATGACAGAAGCATTGAGTTATTGTGTTTTTAGCCAGGATGTTTTTTGAAATCACACTGTGTATCACTGTACATTTTGTCTTTAGGAATCATTCACGTCGCAAGAGTTCCGTTATTTCGACATCAGAACCCAGCCTTAATGATAAAGTAAGCCATCTCACATTTTCACACATTGTTGTATAGTAACTGTAAGATGAACTTGGGTTTCATCTGATGTTTTCAATTAACTCATGCTTTCAGACGACTACTCCTGCACATTCAGAAGACTCTGGAGTCAAGGAGACGGAGGTGATTGACATCCCAGTGAAGCCAACCATGTCCCCGTCCTTTATCAATGACATCATAAGCTCCACCCCTGAGCTGGCACAGTTCCATGATCTGGTGGATGCCAGGTATGTTATCTGTAAACATTCAGAATGATCTGTTGATGTCAGTGGGTAATCTCTCAAGAACACATTCTGTTGATGTCAGTGGGTCATCAGATTCCGTGCTGGAACAAAACAGAGGGTGCTTTTTTCCCTTTTCTTTTCTTTTTGATGATGGGTTTGGTCAGTGGGAGGTCAGTTCAAGTTTGTTGTTGTTGTTGATGTTTCAAATTCTAGCTCTTTGCATTCCAAGTTTTCATTGGCATAATATGCTCAGACATCACATATCCTGCATTTTGTCAAATTTAAAGGCTTGTGTAAGTGATCTTTTTTTGGTGTGACCATTTGTTAAAAGGTGGTAAATCCTATAGAGTGCTTGTTCAGTAACAAGTAGCTCTTTAGTAAACAGAATATTTAATTTGCTTATTTGCACATTAAAAACTACAAATTTGTTACAGCAGCATGATATTGGGTTGTGCAGGTGAGAAAACCCTGTATAATGTTAATCTCACCTCATTTAACAACAAAAATACAATAGAATGTTGAAGGCTCTGGGTGTTGAGGGGCTGTCTTGGTTGAGACGTCTTTTCAACGTGTGGAAGTCTGGGACAGTACCGAAGGAGTGGCAGACTGGGGTGGTGGTGCCACTCTTTAAGAAGCGAGTGTGCTTTTCCTCCCGGATCTGGCCAGAGGAGGGGGAGGAGCTTGTGCAAGGACGCGCTGTGATTGGCCAGTAGCGTAGTAGTAGTAGTAGTCCAGCCGATTCATGAGGAGCAATTGGATCTGTGCCTTTTGATGCTTTTGTGTGATGTATGATCATGTACAAAAAGAAAACATGAAAAGTAAAAATGTGAGATGTGAGGTAAGAGGTTTCTGCCCGACAGCACGCATACTGTATATTGTTTACCCTCCTTTAGAACAAGCACGCCGTCCAACACCAAAGAAGTGTCGCAGGAGGACGAGAGCTGCATGGAGGAGGAGATGAGGGAGGTCGTGGCCAAGGAGGAGGACCAGGAGGGAGGAGAGGAGACGCACAAACGCAAGGAGGAAGTCGACGAGAAGGAAGAGGAGCAGAGAGGAAAGGAGACGGACAAACACAAGGAGAAAGAACAACAACAGCAGCAGCAGGAGGAGGAGGACGACGAGAGCATGGAGTGGGAGCTGAGGAACACTGACTCTCTGTTCTCTGAGCTGTCCGAGCTCAGCCGGGACTACGTGGAGAGTGTGGACCAGGGAGCCAGTGTCAGAGGTAAGGGACTATGTGGAGAACGTGTGTCAGAGGTAAACGGACGTGCTTTACCCCACTTTCTCACTCGCGTGGGACTGTGTAGTAGGGATGGGATGATATGAAAATGTCATATCACGATTATTGTGACAAAATAAACCACAATTTAGTGTTTACTCTTCAGTGCGGACTTGAATGAGTCCAATGTTGGTGCCTGTCGAATCTCCATGGGGAGAGAGTCCCAGAGGGTTGGGGCTGCCACAATGAAAGCTCTAGTTCTTATTGGTGTGAGGGGATGGAGAGGAGCCCCAAGTCAGAAGACCTCAGGTTCCACTCTTGGGTGTAATCCTGTAAGGTGGTCTGACAGGTACTGTGGGGCTAGGGCATGTTGAGGAGGAGCAGTTTGTGATGCAGAACTTTTACCGGAAACCAGTTCGAGTGTTTGAGGATGGGGGTGATGATGTGCTGCCAGGGCTTGGTACGGCAAATGGCACTGTTTGATCATTCTATAAAGCTCATGGAAATAAAAATACCTTTGTGATCTCAGAAACTTGGCTGTCCAACAAATGAGCCATTCACAAAAATATTTAAAAAGAAAATGGGTGTAAAGGGGTGATAAGTAACCGGTCCAAATAGACCAGAAAAGCTCTCCATGCATTTTCGAGTTTGGTTAATGTTTAAGACATTTTACTCAATGCAGGATCTCCTTAATCCATCTGCCCTAACCCTGGATAGTATGAGACGTTTAGCAAAGCGGTGAAGGCCTTATCTTTTGTGTAGCATTGGGTGTATTTGGCTAAGCTGGAATTCCAAATATTATGGTAAGAGGGTTAAAACCTTCTGATAGTATTCAATTATTTTGGGGGCTACTTGCTGTGTTGGCCCACTCTTTATTCCTTTTTTTACACAGTATGTAAGATTATGATGTTTAGGTACAGTATTATCATTCTAAAACCTATTTTAGGCTGTTCTACGTACAGCCGACCAGGAAAGATAATCACAGATTGAGTCTGAACTTGGCTTTAGTTGCTCTGCCAATAAATGTTACAGTTTCTGCCCTCAAACTAAAGGTCATTGTGACAATGAAACTTGCCAATTGGATGGGGTAAGGAAATGCATGTCTAGCATTGGACTGAAAAGTGTACAACTTTTGGAGCTGTAGTATAATCTTTAGTGCCCAGATCACTGAACATTAAAATCCATCATTCACAAGTTGTGAGTACAAAGTTCAGACTCTGTATTCCTGTCACGCTGTCAAGTGTCAACTATAAAGTAACTATAACTGTCCCATAAACTCTACTTCCTATTCTACCCCAGAGGTTCTGTCTAGGGCCTGGCAAGGCTTTCCCAAGGGCAAACAAATGGATTAAAGTCCTCAGTCGTCACACACTGAAAATACCAGATATACAAGTTCACACCACGTCACAAGCTTATAGATCGTCTATTTTCAGTTATTAGTTATTTTTTAAGATGAGAGTATTTGAAGTGTTTAAACTAGCAATATAATCCATGTTCAGGAGCATAGCATATCTATACTATAATTTTGCGAATGTCTGTCTGAGTGAGTGAGTGAGTGAGTGTCTGTCTGTCTGTATGAAACAGCGTTTCTCCTCGGTGGCTGGAGCAATTGGTGGCTGGGGGGGGGGGGGGGAGTGTGTGTGTGTGGGCAGGCGGGCGGGGGGGGGGGGGGGGGGGGGTTAGCCATTAAACGAAACGGGTATTTCTTACATTGATGCTCCTACATATTATCATGCAAGCACCAGTTAAAGTTACTTTCCATCCCTCATATACTGTATGCACAGTGCACATCCCATAACCCACACACTGCACATCATTTTGGAGCTCATATCTTTGAACGGGTAAGGGCTAGTTTCATAAAAGCAAAGGTCAAAGCCTCAATCTGTGATTATCTTTCCTGGTCGGCTGTACGTAGAACAGCCTAAAATAGGTTTTAGAATGATAATACTGTACCTAAACATCATAATCTTACATACTGTGTAAAAAACATTAGGAAACGATGCACTAGTCACAAATCACAGATTAGGATTCAGTCAGAGATTTTATACAATGGAGGTGGCGTTGAAAAGACTTGTTTCTCTTCTTTCCACCGGAAAAATAACATTATATCCCCGATCATCCGTTCTTTACTTGGGGTCTGTAGAAAAAAGCTTGTTTTTACCAAAAAACACATATGGGAAGATTATTACGATATAAATAGACTTTTCTAAATCCATTTCCATGGAGAAAGATGCAGAGGGGGATTTACAGGTGACGTCATTTTGCGTTGCATTGGAGTGTTAACTTCCCTTTTCTAGTGAACATTGCACTAATCATAAATCACAGATTGGGACAAAGTGATTCAGTCGTTAGATTTGATTTGAAGTAGTATATGGTATATATTTGCAGCCAGTCATTTTCTGACCATAATAATCAAATGAAATAACCTGAAAAGTGCTTACATTTGCTGTTTTCAATTTCAATCTTATGGTCTCTCTCTCTGTCTCTTTCTCTTTGATTCTTCAGGCAGTGCGGACCAGTTTGAGGAGATTCTTTCTCAGTATGAGGAACTAAAACATACCCAGTGAGTTTCATGTGAAAACTGTTGTTGAGCTTGCTTGCTCTGACTAGCCTGCTGTAACTATCTGAGCATGCACACTGTGCTTTAACCCTTCAGTAGACACCCAACGAAGATTTGTTAGTTACTTATGTAGTTCAAGATTGTATTGTCCACCCTAGGTGGGGTTGGTGATAGGGCCTTTCTGTGTGGAGTTTGCATGTTCTCCCCGTGTCTCCTAGGGTAGATACCCACGCAAAAACATGCAGTAATCCTGGTCTCTATAATGCCTCCCCCTTGCCAGCCGGGGCGCCTGATGGAGGGGAAAGGAACTGGTTGGAATAACGTGTTCCTTCCACGCGCTACGTCCAAACCAGGGAAATCCCCCCTGTCGGGTGAAAAGAAGCAACTTGGACTCCTCATGCATAGAAGGAGGCATGAGGTCAGTCCGTTGTCTCCCCAGGCGCGGCAGAGGGAGAGCAGAGTCCAGGATTAAATAGGCAATTGGCACTGGGTGAAAATGGGTTACAAAATTGTGGGATAAAAATTAGAAGAAAAAAAAAAGATTGTATTGTCGCAAATGGAAAATGTGGTTTCACAGCAAGGCATAATATAATGCTCACAATGGACAAACAAAATGAATAGTTCATCTCAAGGACAATTTAAAGTGCTGAACATGATGTAAATTGTAAAGAATCGGTACATTCTGTAATTTGGAGGATTAATATTATTATTATCCCATTACCTTACTTACATCAGGGGTCTTCAACGTTTTCAGGCCAAGGACCCCTTAGTTGAGAGATAGATGAAGCAGGGACCCCCACAACCTTTTCAGAGATTCCATATAGTTTCATTGTGTGACAGCACGATCATCAGTGTATTTTGGATTCGCCTCAATGTGTGTTTTCAGATATTTAACCACTTGAAACCTCAATACTTAATAAACTTGACCTTTCACTCTGTACTTAGTCTGCTCTTTTTCCCCTCTACACCAAACCTCTTTGCCGAAAATAGCCGATCTACAAGCTCACAACGCCTCGCAGCGCGAGGCGTTGTGAGCTTGTAGATCTGCTATTCTTGGCAAAAGTTATCCGAATATGGACGCTAGGGTTCAAGTGGTTAATATAAAAAAGGTGAGAAAAAAAAGGTTTCTACCACACAAAGA
The DNA here is from genome assembly GCF_963921795.1 of Nannobrachium achirus. Lineage (NCBI taxonomy): Eukaryota > Metazoa > Chordata > Actinopteri > Myctophiformes > Myctophidae > Nannobrachium > Nannobrachium achirus. The sequence continues at coordinate 67,667,528 of NC_137811.1, read as the reverse complement.
TTTGGAGGACCCCTGTAGTAACTCTGAGAACCCCCTTTTTAAGACCCTTGTCTTACATGCAATGATCCCCTCCTCCATCTCTCTCTGTCTGTCTGTCTGTCTGACTCATTTTCCTTGTCCATCTCTGTCTCTGTCTCTCAGTGAGTTAGTGGACGCAGCCCGCAAAGCGTTGATATCCCGGGTTGAAGAGTTGACCAGCGAGCGCTCGGCTCTCAGCATGGAGGTGAGCTCTCTCCAGGAGAGCGTCTCCAGACTGGAGGGCAAGGCCAGGGAGCTGGAGGAGGAGGCCAAGAGGTGACGAGGATTTCTACTTCTATACTGTCTGCTTATTACATCTTGCGTGTGTTCTTTTCAGGGGCATAGTTCCGCCGATTTTAAAATCATTCCAATACGGAACTAAAACTTCCTATGGTTGGCCGCTAGTTGTGCTGTTTCCCCCCCCGGCCGATCGCAAAAAGAATTGTTCTCCATTGGACCCCATTCATTATCCCCTTTCGTTTTCTAACCTTAACATTTTCATAAATAATTGGGGCGGCATAGCTCAGGGGTAGAGAAACCGTTATTAGAGCACAAAGGGTTCCCGAAGGGTTCCCAGTTCGAATCCGGGCTCCCCCTGAGTTAATGTCGAAGGGTCCTTGGGCAAGACTCTGAACCCCACATTGCTCCCGGTGAGCTGGTTGGTGCCTTGCATGGTTTCCTCCGCCACCGGTGTATGAATGTGTGCGTGAATGGGTGAATGTAATGCACAATCTCTGTAAAGCGCTTTGGATAAAAGCGCTATATAAATGCACCATTTACCATTTACTTTATGGTTCCTATCGCTAGTTTAAAATGGCCTTTCAATCACCATGATATGCGTTTTGTGAAAATACGGTCCCATTCATGTTAAAATTGATGATAAAGTTGCGGGGGGCGTGGCCAACTAAGCTGATACCAGCCGGCTGTGTTCTTCTTCATGTGCTGTATTTCCGGAGGCTCCGACCACATTCTCCCATGTATCCCTGCGGTTGCACGTGACCGTTGGCAGCCAATAGCCTCCTCTGGTGCTTTTACAATCTATCTATGATGGCGACACCCATGCCAAGGGCCCAAAATGCGTTATTTGCACTGCAAAGAAAACCAATGGCTTCACTTTGTCCATTTATTTTACAGTCTATGGTTCTTTTTCAATGACGCTTTCATGCAACGGTGTGTAATTTCCTTTTACAGACTTCGGAAAGAACTGGAAGCGTGTCAGTCCGAAGACCCAGACGTAAGAAACCATTGAAGTATTATCGGCCATGATGTTATGACTGTATTTACACTATGATTGTCAAATTGCAGTATGACAAGTTTATGATGGGTTTGCATCACTAATTACTGTACATCACTGGGTATTTCCTTCCCTAAAGTGAAAGTGTTTGCTGAAATCAAGTTTAACTTCCCTTTTAGCAGTCAAAAGTATTGTCTTGTTAAACGGCTCTTTCAGAGATGCTGGAGTTGCAACATACTAATTTGATTCTACTGGGTAACACTCTAGAAATAATAATAATATCTCCAGTTGCGATAAAGAATGGAACAAACAAGGGTATGCGAGCAGGCACCAAATTCGGGGCCCTGTACAAGGATTCACTGCGGGGCCCCGCACAATTAGCCAGTAGCTATGCCCCTCCTAAGCCTTTGTCCAATGCTAGCTTAGAATAACTTCCTGCTTGCCAAGGTTTGGCAACAGCCTTGGCAAGCTGCCGGTTGCTAAGCTAGCATTGGACAAAAGCTTTTAGGGGAGGGGCATAGCTACTGGCTAATTATTTTGTGCTTTAACTATTGAAAAATAGCTGATCTACAAGCTTGTAGATGTGCTATTTTTTCAATAGCTAAAGTATAAAATAATCCCAGGCCCCACTTTTCCCCCTTTGTGACGCCCCTGTGTGCGGGTAGCAGACCACATAATCACAACTTCCCCCAATACCATGTTGAAAGAACAGTGTTCCGTGTCCTTCCTCTTCTCTGCCCCCTGTTTCCACTTACCATCTGCCATCGTGTGTCTCCTTCCATATGCTTGATGTCTCCGTGATGCACAGGGACTTTACCCCTGTTCCGCCCGAGGACCCCCAAAAGCTATATTAACCACATAATCCCTATATAAAAAAAGCCCTATATAAAACAATTTTATATATTCATTATACTATCTCTATTTTCACCTCCTACCTTCAACAACGGGTCCAGATCCTAGACCTACAGAGTTAATACAAACACTCAAAAGAGCCACCCAAAGAATGTTATACATCATTATGACAGCTCCGCTCACCTATGACAGTATACAAATAGAACCAAATGGACCCTAACGGGTCCATTTGGTTACATTTGTACACTGTCAGAGTTAACGGTCTATAATGTTTCCCACTCAGACCTCTCTGCCCACATCCATGCGTCGGTTCTCTCGTTCTGAGATGGCTCGTGTGGTGATGGAGAAGAACCAGTACAAGGAGCGCTTGTTTGAGCTGCAGGAGGCGGTCAGACGGAGCCAGACCCTCAGGTATGTGTATGTGAAAGGAAAAAACACTCACTCGTCTGCTTAGGATACTTGACTGGGACTGAAAGGAAGTGTTATTAACACATCGGACGCCCACGTGGTTTTGACGTCTTAATTTGCTGGTGCCCATGGCAACGCGTCATTTTACCTACCGGCGAGAGTACTGGCGAGAAAAGTAATCCGAGTAAATGTAATCCGAGTATGTCCTGTTTATTTCGCGAAAATCTTTTCTTTCAGTCAGGACCGTTTTTTATCATTTCTAAGCCACAGTGTTTGTGTTACGGCATGTAGAAGAGGCTGCCGTTTTGAGAAAAAAATGAAAAAAGGAAGAGAATCTGGAGAAAACAGCATTTTTGTGCAGCCGCTAAACAGGAAGTCAACGAGACACATCACGTCCGGGTGACGTAATTGCGCGCTGCATGTTGGGAAATGGAGTTTGTTTCATCACTGCGGTAGCCAAGTGCAGTAGCTACAGTACAGTATAGTTTACTGTACAACGCGTCAAACGCGTCGTGGGCCTCCAGCGACATCAAAGAAATTGACTTGTAGACACCACGTGGGCATCTGATGTGTTAAAGTTGTACCATGTAACTTTTTTTATAAAACAAATCTTAAAATTGTCCTAACTGTTAAATCGCTAAAGTTTTAGAACACCCACTCCGTTATTTTCAGCTTCTGAAGCCTTCTCTTTATATGCTTTCTATGATCCTGGCCGTGGACCGGATTTCGCGCCAAAATGACGTAATCTGCATCATCTGTATACGTTGTGTATACGTTGCCCAATCACATCGCCGATCATGCACACATGGTACACTACCGGCCAATCACAGCTTATCTGCTCTGGTCTCCAGGAAGCGCCTCCGCTTGGCTACAGTGTTTACCATGGTGAAGGATTTTAACCTCTTAATCCACAAATCCTGGCCAGAAAATTACGTTCTACCATGCGTTCTACCCCTCCACGGATTACTATCGGTCGCGGTGGTTTGCGGCGCCGCTCCGGTGGTCCGCGGCGGTGGTCCGCGACGACTCCGGCCGAAAAACGGCAGAAAAAAGCAATACCGCTACTGACCACTAGTTGAACTTACACAGTATAGCTTTAAGTTATGCTTTTGCTTGTTGTTTTACAAAATTTGTACTCTGTAGTAATTAATTGTGTATAGTGAGATTGTATACGGTGCTAAACACACAGCATCCCCTTAACATCTGTCCTGGAGCGTGTGGTGTGATATTGTGTACCAGCTCAACATATAAACCTAAGTCACATTTGCCCTCCTAAGAGCTGAGCTTTTGAAGGATCACATTATCTTACTGTATGTTGAGAGTTCATAATGCTAGGAAGGAACCCACAAGTGCACGGACGCAGATTCTTTTCCCGCTCCATGTTAATGAATGCAGGCGTTGTCAATGGCTGGGCATAGACACTCCACTCACGCATGTGATTATGATTTGTTTTCCGCTTGAGGCGGGAAAAAAGTTTGTCTCTGCAGTCTGCACTTAATCATTGAAATGCTTCAACCAGACATCCTTGGCAAGAACAGTAACGCACAAACCTCAGCGTCCGCACACACACAAGAATTATAGTAATGGTAGACGTTTGTACAGTATTTTGAGTGTTGTTTACTTTGTACTTTTTAAGGTCCACAAAAGAAGAGCGGTTTATTGAAGAGAAGAGGACAACAGTTTGGAGAAAGTGAGTTTTTCTTCACGGTTTTATAAAGGACAATTTCAAACAGACAGTCCGCCCTAAGGGAAAACTTCAAATGTGTAAATTTAATTGATTTATGAAAAAAAATATATATATTTTTTATAAAATAAATAATTTATTTGGGTTTCATCATGTGGTTAGTAGGGTTCATGTGGTTTAGTTGCCAGCTGAGAAACACCGGATGAGAAATGCTCCAACATTCTCTCTATGTTTTCACTGATATCAAATGAAGGCATTGTATTCATTTGCTCTTTATGACCTAAATAAAACTACTACTACTAAAGACTGCTACAGTACACATACTGTATGGCCTTATGATGAGGATACAAATGTAGAATTCCAGAGTAGGTCATTAACTTAAGCACTCGTGCTTGGAAATAGCCGTTTCTAATGACCCTGTGCTGCTTTGAACCACATGACATGAGTGGTCTAAATAAGGACTTTATAGTAATACTGTATACCATAGACCAGGGGTTTTCAAACTTTTCTGACTCAGGGCACCCCTGTAAATAACTTTTTCATCCACGGCACCCCTGAGTTAAGGCCCATTCCCACTGGGCCAGATAACAGATAAAAAAATCTCTTTCTCCAGATATTTTTCCATTCAAAGTGGATGGTAGCTAGTAGCTACAGATAAAAAAAATATCTGCCACAGATATTTCTTTTATCTGTGGCAGATTTTTTTTTTTATCTCTATCTAATTTGTAGAATCTTACATCATATTGGAGAAATATCCGTTTCCATCAGAACTGCCTGAAAATAACATTATACTTGACGTTTAACCTATTGGGGGGAGGTTCACCAAAAAATTGCCGATCTACAAGCTCACAACGCGTCACGCGTTGTGAGCTTGTAGATCGGCTATTTTTGGTGAAGAGACTTGTCGTAGATGGAAAAAGAACTCATCAAGTACAGTGCAAATCAGGTCTGTTTTACTAGGCATAGTGAAGTGATATTGATGTAGTGATATTGATGAATTACAAATATTATCAAATGATCTCGCGGCACCCCTGGACTGGCATCACGGCACCCCAGGGTGCCCCGTCACCCACTTAGAAAACCCCTGCCATAGACAGTATATGATGAGTTCCATCACGTGATTCAATGAGACGACGTTGTGTCTTTTTTTTTCAGGTTTAACCGTCTGTTCGGCATGACCAAGGAGCCCTTAATCCCGCCCCCTGGCATGTCACCGCCACCAGCGCTGAGCCACTCCCCACTGGGGTCTCCACGGACCCCACAGCTCCGGGCTGTCACTCAAACACAAGTGGAGTAAGCTAGTGTTTCTAACTAAAATTTGTCCTCCCACCTGTATTTTCTAATAAGATTTTGTTTTTTGTGTGTGATTCTTAATTATTGAATCACATAAACGGATATGCAATTTACGTTCCCTATTTTTTCTAATGTTGTGTATGATAACAAACCGATTCTGCTGTATGGTAATAAACACATTCTGCTGTCTCTCTAGGTCTGGGTCTCCTGCCTCCCTCTCCCCTCGCTTCAGGAGGAAGGAGATCTACAGGGAGATTCGTACCCACGTCTGGGGGACTCTGGGGAAGAGGCAGATCCATGGATGGAGCATGCCGCTGTCACACACACAGGTACACACCATCATCTACTGCAGTGCTTGATTCACAACGTTATTTTAAATTTGGCGCTTTTAGACTGATTAGCACGAAATTACCTTGCTTTATCTCCCTAAGGCCCCCGACTAAAATTAATGTTTGCTCCATTGATCCAAATGGATCCAAATAAACATGCTCTGTGAAAATACACACGGCCCACCCATCTGAGCTCTTAAGGCGGCAGCCGAAAGAGGTCAGATGTGTGGGCCGCGAACAGAATGGGCCCTGATAAAGAAAGGGTTGAGCATCACTGATACCACTTGTGTTGTGTTTGCACCTTCTTGGTTCTTATGTTAACTGTGTTTTATCTGTGATTTGTGTTTAGTTAGTTTCTGTTGTCGTTGCAGGAATCCTCTGAACCTGTACCTGAGCCTAAAGACGTACCTGCTCTAATGCAGCTGAGAATGTTGGACCAGAGAGACTCTACCGCCAAGGTAGGTCCTGTTGACCAGCCATATTTAAGCATTATTACCCGGCTTAGTTGAATGCTTGATTCTGATTGGTCAATCGCTGAAATCAGAGGTCTGATATTCCCTGATAACAGACCGCTGCGCTCTATAACAGACCGCTGCCTAAACAAAGGCTCAGAACACCTGCTGCAGTCAGGCTGCACTGCGTGAATCTTGTGCTGTAACCAACATGTCAGCCATGTAAACAAACACACAGCGACATTTAGAACTAAGCGTTGCTCATAAGAATGTTTTTAAAAATATTTTAAGTAAGAAATAGACGACGTAGTATCAGAAAATGGATTCTATCTAATCAGCACTTCCTTGTTTTCCAAGGCGGACCGTGTTGTGCTGGGGGGACGCCCAGCACAACACTTGTGGAATACTTTCAGCCGTCTGTAAACAAGGAAATACTTTGTTTTGTTTTTAGTATTGAGTCAGATTATTAATTTTATTTAGTAGCCAGGAAATAAGCGGGATAATGACTCAGGCTGTCGGTCTGTTATATATGGAGAAACACCGCGGAGCCAGTCGTTATCCCTTACATAGATGGTGTGGGTTATTGTGATTATTGTCACGCCTGCGTTGCTGCCGGAACGAGCCGATGGCGAGTTCCATAAGCAGCGCAGAAGTGGTCAGAGCGCAGTATATCCGCTGCTCAAACAGGCTTTTCCAGGCTCCACAGCAGAAATCCCATCCTGTGGGTTAAGGACATAAAAGATAAGGATGGGCCGTTTAACCTGCAACTTCCTGTAAAGCAGGATACAGTATATTGTGTTTTGAGCTTCGTGCAATACCACTTGTCAACCAGTACAACAGAAGAGCAAGTAGACCAATTACAACATCACAGTTGTCTTAGTTATATTAACATACTCTACCACACTGTTCCCCAAACACTGGGTCGGGACCCATTTGTGGGTCGCAGACAGATTTGTATGGGTCCCTCTGTTTTTTGTTTCCTACATTTTGTTTTTTAATTATGATTATTTAAAATATAAAAAAAGAAAATCCAATTTTTTTTTTTTTTTTTTTCATGAATTAAAAACTACATTCTGTGATTTTTCAGTAATTTCATGAAGAAATCAACGAAAGAATCTTAAGAAATTCCATAAATTAGAACACAAATGTTTAGGAAGTAGTGAAAATAGCCGGTCTACAAGCTCTCAACGCGGCGCAACGTGTTGTGAGCTTGTAGATCAGCACAAGCTTGGGTCCCGGGCAAATGTCTAATTTCTCTTTTGGGGTCACAGTCTAAAAAGTTTGGGAACCACTCCTCTACCATACATATTGGTCAATACACTAGCCTGCATGGTGGCCTACTGCCACATTCTTAGACAAGGGAAGTATTGTATTTAAACTCAAAACAGTGCTATCAAACCTGCTTCCTAATGTCCTGTTTGTCTCTTGCAGCTGAGCTGTGCTGTGGCAGTCACACCCGATATCTCAGGAGAGGCCACGGTAAGGTGATCGTTACCCTGCTAAATGAGTGCTTCTAGCAGCAGTACCATATAATCACCACCTTCAGTGTCATCCTCACCCAGCCATGACCACTGCCGTAGCAACAAGTTGGATTTCATGTCAGCCATAAACCTCTGTCTTTCAGTGTTCGGTGTGGGTGGTGTCTGGGCCCGCCTCCAGCAGTGACATCACGGTGATTGACCCGGCGCGGCCCAATACGGTGCTGGATCAGTTCAGCCTCCCGCCCACCTCGCCGGCCCTGTGCATGTGTGCCGTCCCGCCCACAGGTCAGTCAGCCTACAACAAACAAACAGCAAATAACCCACTGTTCTGAGTACATGATAACTGCCTTTTCTGTACATGTATTAACCTGAAAGGCCATCTAGAACACTGGTTCTCAACCTGTGGGTCAGGACCCCCAGAGGAGTCCCCAAATTATTTTCAGCGGTCCCCAGATGATTAGCTTAATGTGAAACATTGTTTTCTCACTCAAAAGTAAACATACCAACATAAAGTGACAGTTTAAGGACTTTTTAATATAAAATGACATGTTAAACACTGGCCAAATTGTCAATTATTAGAGGCAGAAATTGTGAAAATAGCCGATCTGTTGCGAGGCCTTGTGAGCATCTGCTATTTTCACAATAGAACCGTGTCATACAAAATGTGATCCCTCAACTCTTAGTGTTCGTAAGGTGGGGGGGTCCCCAGTTAAAATGATATGTATTTGGCCACCGACCAACACTACTGCCATTAGTGTTAGAAAACCTTAAGGGGACACGTGGCCTAATGCGTTGAGGGTTGTTGACATGAGGCATTAGACTGTGCTGGCTGTGACTCTGTGCTGTGCTGTCAGGTGACACCCCAGGAACCGTGTGGATTGGATCTCAGGAAGGAAGGTAACAACTGCTGAATAAGCAATGCACAACACTGACTCTTGTTTAGATTTCTTTCTTTATTTCCTTCTCTCTGTTTCTTATTTTCCTTTCTTTGGTTCCTTTTCTCTGTTGTCTTTCTCCAAAGCACTGGTTCCCAATAGTTTGTTGACTTTTGATATAGTAATGGTCTTATTATTAGTCCAAAGATATATATTTTAGAGGTATTAAAAAGTCATTAAATTGTCACTTGAGAAATGAAATTCGTATAAAACAGTGTTGCATGCATTGTCCCCCAAATCATTAGCAGTTTGGGAACCATTGCTCTAAAGCAGTGGTTCTCAACGTGGATTTCAGGGACTTTCTATGTTCCTTTATGGGGGTCTATATTGACCCTTACAAGTCTGTAACTTTGACAGTGTACAAAGAACCAAATGGACCGTTTGTACAAATGGAACCTACATTCCATCCACAGTGTACATTTGTACACTGTCAAAGTTAAGGAGAGACCTTCCGATTTCAAAGTTTGAGAACCACTGATCTAAAGCATTCTTTCTTTCTGTCTTTCTTTCTTTCATACGTACGTACATGAATGTGTATACATTGAGTTGGTGTAATGGCGATTTCATAACATTTTTTCCTTTGTGTGGTTCTGAGACGATTGATTCAATTTAAACATTTCCCTCCCTTCCTCTCAGTGTGTTGGTCCACTCCGCCTCCACCGGCCGGAGGCGCTGCTTGCAGTCTGTGTCTCTCTCTGAGGGGATCCACTCGCTCATGTGAGTAGGTTCTAATCTCAACCTGTGGCTTCCCACATGATTTTTTTTTAATACCTTAAAAAGAAATAAAATTACTGCATCAAAAGTAGGGATGGGACGATAGGAAAATGTAATTTCACGATTATTGTGAAATGAAAACATCCATTATCCTGGGGGGAATATTTGCCAAAAAATTGCCGATCTACAAGCTCACAGCGTTGTGAGGTTATAGATCGGCTTTTTGGTGAATCTCTTTAGTGAAAAAAAAGAAAGAAAGACTGTATCATGTATGTTATTTCCAGGTCTGTTTTACCAATTATAGAGGGTTTAAGACAAGTGGTACCAGATATGCAGCTCGGCAAGCAAAAGGTGAATTGATCCCAGACTGGGATCAAGGTGGATAATTTCACGATAACTTTCTCCACGATATGATTTGTGTTTTGTTTGTTTTTTCGCGATAAAGGATAATGATTATTGTCCCATCCCTAATCAAAAGTGTAACTATACTATAAAAACTGGTCAAACTGCCAAATTGTCAAATAATAGGCAACAGTCAATTAAATGTAATGGACCAGCTCTTACATTCTTGTGTCCTCAGTTCAAATATGATTGTTTTGGGGTCCTGAACCGGTTGAGTAGCACTGTGCTACTGTACAGTACCATGCTGTTGACTGTACAGTACCATGCTGTTGCAACACTGTAACCAGTGACATGTAGTAACTTGACCTGCATGCTTCCCAAAATAATGACCCTTTTGTGTGCCAACACACCATAACTCAGCACAGGATACTTCATCCAAATAATAATGCGTGTCCTTCTGGTTACTCGGATCTCATACAGTGCTATTCTATATTTAGAAACTATATATAAAGCTGTATACAAAACTGTGAAAATAAAGTGATTACACAAAGCTAAGTACACTAATGCCGTGGCAGAAACAAGGTTTATATATATATATATATATATATATATATATATATATATATATATATATATATATATATATATACTATATTCCGTTCTTTCCCAATTATACGGTTTTGTATTCGGCATGCTTGAATTGTATGAGGAAAATGAGATTAGTTGTTGGCATGTTAGAGTTTGACCCCCTTTCTCTCATATCTTCTAGGTACTCCCAGGGTCAAGTCATAGCTGGTTTAGGTGACGGGACGTTAGCGTTTTTCTCTCACAATGGAGGTACGTTGGTTGCACCACTCAACCGGCGTCTATAGAGGTAGTTAATACCTCTCTTTACTTTTCATGTTTGCACGTTTTGTATAAACATGACATACCGGTAAGTGCTGCTTGTCCACTGTTTCCCTAACAGTGGGACCTATGTCTTGTGGTCGCGGACCAATGTTTATGGGTCGCGATTAAATATCCCCCCCTTTTTCTTTACTTAAAAAAATAAAATCTATTTCTATTTTATTTAAAAATCACAACTTTTCATCAATTTAAAACAATTTCAACATTTTTCAAAAGTATTTAAAAAAAAGAAAAATCTAATACATTTCCATAAATAAATTAAAAACGTGGTGCAAATATGGTATGGGGTGAAAATAGCAGATTTACAAGCTCACAATGTGTCGCTTTGCACCTATTTTACATATTGTGTTAATTGTTTAAAAACAGCGCTTGTGTCGGGGGCTCCTTTCAAACTGTTTCACAAATCACACATTAGGACTGCGAAGGAAAACAATTCAGTCGTGAGATTTTATTTTGCTTTAGGCCATGGTTGGTTACTGTATGATTGATTGCTCAGTCTTATGATTGACAGGTGGATGGGACCTACAGTCTCACAAGGTGATGCCTCTTGGAACCACCCCCTTGCAGCCCATTCGCTGTTGCCTAGCAAAAGCCAACCGTCTGTGGGTGGGCTACTGGAACCGAGTTCACGTGGTCGACATAGAGAGCCATAAAGTCGAGGTGAGGAACGCAATGCACGTGCAACTTCACTATTATTATTATTATTATTATTAATATATATTTTTTGAGCGGTGGTAAACCGCTCCTATACGTGGCTGTGCGTGTGTCTGTTGCCTTTTTCCTCAGCGTTTTGCCATAGCAAAATGTGTGTACGTAACATCATGTTTGTCTAGTGGTGTCATCATCATATGTCTGTAGCCTTTTTCCTCAGCGTTTTGCCATAGCAAAACGTGTGTGTGTAGCATAGCCTGTACATCCTAGACTCAAATCTGAAGACGTTATGCAAGCACGACCACCGCTCACTTCACATTGGGTGTGATTTTTTTAAAGGTGTTTTTATTTTTGGGATTTTTTATTCCTTTATTGATAGTTAAGTGTAGGCAGACAGGAAAGATAGAGTCCGTCGGGATCGGGACTCGAACCCGCGATTCGCTGTCAGGCTACACTGAGCCTAGGTGCCAAGCCTGCTGCGCCAGCGGTCCGGGCCATTATTTAGTTTGACTTGTGGCTCTGCAGGACCCTATCCGTCTATAAGAGGGTCTGGTGGTCTGTGTGTCAGCGTGTATGTCCAAAGCTAAATCTCAAACCGCTGGACCAAAACTCAATAAGAAGTATCCTTTCATTTGCCGTTACTGACAGGGTTCCCACGGTCATGAAATTCCTGGAAATATTTCGAAATTAGAAAAATATTTTTCCAGTACTGGAAAAGTTTTGGAATTGATCAAGGGTCCTGGAAGGTCCTGGAAAAAATATTGGTTATTGATTTTGTTAATACCTCTGAAATGACAAATTAAACATTGGCCAAATTGTCAAATATTAGAGGCAGAAATTGTGAAAATAGCAGATCTACATGCTCACAACGCCTCGAGGCGTCGTGAGCATGTAGATCGGCTATTTTCACAATAAAACTGTGTTATACAAGTGCTCGTCAGGGTCCCCAGTTCAAATAATTATGATTATTTCGGGGGTCACAGCCTGAAATGGTTGAGAACCACTGGCATACACTACCTGTCTTTGGGCATTGCGCATAGGAGTAAACGACTCGCTATTGAGCTGAATTATTGTTATATAGTCCTGGAAAACGGGTTAAATATCCTGGAAAGGTTTTGGAAATTAATTGGTAAAAATGTGTGGGGACACTGTACTGAGAGAAATGACAAAGAAATGACTTATGTTTTATTCCTTGCCTCTAACCTTCCAGCTGACAGTGGCAGTGTCTGAGCGCAGTGAGCAGCAGGTGCGCTTCCTGTGTGCGGGAGGAAGTGGCGTTTGGGTTTCCTGTCGGCTGGACCCGACCCTCAGGCTGTTCGACTGGGCCACAGGACGACCGCTGCAGCAGGTGGATGTCACTCCTCTGGTCATTAAAACCCTAGGTGAGCACAGCTGGTGCTTCTAGTTAGGGACGGGCGATATGGAAAAATACAATATCACGATATTCTTCCAAGCTGTATCACAATCTTATCATGATTCTTTTTCATGTTTTTTATGACTATTTTTCAAGATACTTAACAGCACAACTACCTACAAGGGTCTAAATTGACCCTTACCAATATGTAACTCTGACAGAATACAAATGAAACCAAATGGACCTGTAAGGGTCCATTTACAGGTCCATTTGGTTTCATTTGTATACTGTCAGAGTTAAGGGGAGACCTTGACGTTTTAAAGTTTGAGAACTACTGATTTAGACCAAAATGTAGGTTTAAATGCATTCTGCAATGAATTAACAATATTAACAATTCAACAGGATTTTTTATAAGGCATTACATCACGATTTATACAATATCTCTGAAAAGAAATATCGTGATTCGTGGAGACATTGTATCGTCTCAACGATATTTATCACCATATCGCCCACCCCTACTTCTATTGCATGCTTATTGAGTCTGAATAGAGTTAGGGCGCCGGCGGGGACATGCTTCGTGTTAGGGAGTTTCAGGGAGCCCCAGAAGAGCAGATTTCTGTAAAAAAAAGAAAAATCGTAATACTTTAAAGATTGTTTTCAATGTGATGCGCTGTGAACTTCTGCTATATTTGAATAGCCAACATATAAAATATGGATTAGGATAAAGTGGAGGAGGTTTTACCTGCTTCTGGTCAGACTGATTTAAATGCATTTCCTTTTGGAGAAATTGTCAGATTTTTTAAACGTTTAATTACACATTCATGTTAATTAGATTATCCCTTTTGGGTAAATGTTCAAGATTTCTCAGGATTTCTCAAAATGTCTCATTTGTTTTTCGAAAATCTACAAGCTCACAGGTCGTGATGCAACAATCTTTTGCTAATTGGGCTTAAGTTGTTAAGAGAATGTACCCATTTAAAAAATGTAACCCTGAGTAAAGTGGACGGTATTACCCTTACTTAGCCCTTTTTTTGACATTTGACATTGCCTTTGGCTTTCTAGCATATAGAGAATAATCCTATTGAAATAAGTCCAGGAATGTGCTTAAGCCATTTTCCCACCATTGATGCAAATAATTCAGCAGAGGCAAGAAAAAACCACGCATTCTGAGAAGTGCCTGGCTAGAAATGTTTGTGGTTAAACACTTTCAAACTGGCGTCCATATTCTGTGCATTTTATTAAAAAACACATGCTGTGAGCTTGTAGATTAGCTATTAAGCGGTTTTAAGGTTGTCAACGTCAACAGTACTACAGTATATCTCCATGTTTTGTTCAACCTTTGCAAGGTTGCTACTTGCTACGCACCTTACCACTTGTTTGTCTTTCTCTGTGTCTCTCCAGGCCCGGCCTTCCTCACCCTGTCCCCTCTGCAGATCTCATCTCTCACCATCATCTCAAGCCGCCTGTGGGTGGGCACTGGAAGTGGAGCCATTTTCTCTGTTCCTTTGTCAATAAGTGAGTGCTACTAATTCTCTGCAGAATAACATTAATGCTTTAAAATCTTACAGTAAATAGTAAAACAAAAAGTAAATAAGATTGCTATTATGTATGTAAAATGTATCTGCTAAATAAATGTGTTCTAAATGTAAAAGATGTGTTGTACCCACAGCCTCAGAGTCTGTCTCCATCCCATACTGCTCAATGGCCTCAGCACAGCTGTGTTACCATGGACACCGGCAAGCTGTTAGATTCATCATGGCCGCACCTGGTAAGGAACTTGCTTATGCAGGCTGCACTGTGATGCAGTAGGCTGAGTAGGGCATACTGTAGGTACATGTCTGTATCATCAGAGTTGCCCAAAGTACACTCAGTCACAATGAAGGGGAGTTATGTTTTAGCGTGTTTAACCTTAAAGGAGTAGTTCACCCCCAAAATGACTTTTTTCCATTGAATACTCATGCCATAGAGACTTGAGTTTCCCTCCTGGCCCCCAAACTGTAGATGACCATATATATGAAGCTAGATAGATAGCATTTTTATGTGTTATTGTTTTTCTAGATTGATATTCCTATGCTTTTTTTATATTGTTGTTGATGTACTGACATATTATCTTGCTTATTATACTGATGTATTACCTGCTTATTGTAAGTCGCTTTGCATTATGCTAAATGCCTAAATTGTACATTTTCATTCTGAGACAGATAGACCTGCTTGTTTAAATAGCCATTGTAATGTCTTTGTTCCACAGACTGTCTAGTGACCTCTGGTGGCGGGCCTGTCACTACCTCTCAGCTCATCCTCAGTGGAGGAGAGGGCTACATCAACTTTCGCATTGGTGAGTTCAGGGTCGTGATGGCATGTTCCGGAGTGTGAAAATGAAATATCACTGTAGTTCTGCTAGCTGATACCGGTCTGAGATGTTCATCACAATTAAGCTGTGTGTTTATTATTTGACAGTTTGATAAATGGCCCTTTTAAGCTTATGTTGTCAACCCCGAGTTTCCTGAGTTTATATATAGCTGTGCCAAGCCCGAGTTGGCCGTTTTTGAAAAGAACAGATTTTCAAGCGGATTTTTTTGTTTGAAAGCTGTGAATGGCGTGCACACATGTGGTGTATCATCCGTGCATTATCTGTGCATGACCCGTGCACATTAAAAGGTAAGATTCTGGCAATAGAAGACATTGAATATTGTAATGCTTGGCAGCAAGCAGGTTAAACAAGCTACAAGCTAATCTTGTAAATCGACTATTTTTGGCAAAGAGGTTTGGTCTAGAAGGGGGAAAAGGGCAGTCACAAGTACAGGGCCAAAGGTCACACTGGTGATGATAGTGCTGTCAAACAAGTCTATGAAAGGTTTAATCTCCAACCCAAATGTGTTAAAATTAAGGCTGGGACTTTAACTGATTAATTGCGATTAATTAATTACAGAAAATTAACGCGATTAAAAAAATTAACTCATTTTAATCGCACTTAGTTTTTGCACCACAGAACCTTCAGTTTCGGGCATACCGATCATAGCGATGCACCAACCAAGAAGAGACAACAAACGCAAAGGGAGAAGTAGCCGATCAGAGCGCTTTGCTTGGCCCAGTGGATGCGAAATTTAGATTTAAAACACTCACTCGTTGATTCACTCGTACAATAAAATGTGTTTTACTGGAAAAAAAATGCTTCTCAGGTCAAATATCGATGTGCGATTAAAATGCGATTAATTGCGATTAATTAATCACAGAGCCTGTAATTAATTAGATTAAATTTTTTAATCGCATCCCAGCCCTAGTTAAAATATGTATTGGGGGTCCGTGCTTCATCTCTCTCTCTCAGCTAAGCGTTGCTTGGCCTGAAAAATGTTGTAGACCCCTGTTTAATAGGCCTAGAATTATTGAATGCTCTATTTTTGAAAAGTCTATTTTCGAAAATGTGTGCAAATCTTTGAATATATGTATTTTTTAGGCAAACATTTGCAACTCAAATGTTGCTTCTGAGGGGTCCCTGGAACTAAATATTTTGAGATGGGGGTCCGTGGACAAATAGATATCATTTTGGGGGTCCTTCACATGAAAACGTTTGAGAACCACTCTCAAGAGCAGACTAACTGAGCTCCAGTTAAGTGAAAAGGACCTTTTCTTTGACGATGGCGAGCCAGATTGCTGACATAGAAACATAGGTTTTTCAAAAAGTCTTAGGATTCAAAAGACACTTATAGAATCGGGTCAAAATTCGAATTTTCACGATTTTTCAAAAATAGCAGATCTACAAGCTTGCAGCGCGGCACTCGGTACCGTGCTGTGAGCTTGTATATGTGCTATTTTTCAATAGTTAAAGCATAAAATAATGATACACAATAATGTGTACCCGTTCTAAATGGGTAATGAAAGTAAGGTACCTAACCAATCCACCCTCTCTCTTCCAGGAGATGACGCGTCATCAGACGACCCGTCGACAGATTCCTCCCAGGCGACACCTCAGCGCTCTGACCGCAGTCACATGATCATCTGGCAGAGCCCCTCCCCCGCTGTGCCCAGCCCCGCCCTCTGACCGCTGCCGTTTGTTTACCTGTTTGAATCAGGCATTCTCTGGACTGTCACTAAACAAGCATGGAACAACGTGGCATTACAGATGAGCGCAATGGTTCATTTTTAATGAAACATACTGCACAGACACTCACTGACGATAGAGAACTTATACAACATTGTGCATTTATTCTATCTGTATCCGTATTTATATTTTTTGACAATTCTTGAATATTATCCTGATGAAGCAAAATGGTATTATGTAACAAAATATTAGTGTCTCTCAGTGTCTATGATAGCTGAAAAGGCACCCCCCCCCCCCTTCCACACAAACACACACACTGAGCCAAGCGTGTAGCAAGAACAGAAGCTCCTGCCTCATACATCTGTGCAGTGTTCAACGTGATAGTGAATGTTGGATTTTCTAAACAACTATTTAGAAGCGTTCTCCTTCTTCCATGCAGTGTGTCCAGTATTTATGTAAAAGAGCACAGTGAATAACCCTGTGTGCCTTATTCTGATTTAAAGTGTTTGCTGCAAGTTAGAACTGGCCTTATTTACCACTCATATGCACTATGTACAGTATATCCAGTATGTGTAAAATTAAATTGTAGGTTGTGGCACAAGAACTGGTACCCATGAATTTTAGGTCACGCAGTCTCATTGCAACCCTTCCCAGATCCTTACCGTGATCACATCTAACTTGACCATCTCTAATCTAATGCCTAAACACAGCCATGTAACGTTGAATTTAGGCCAGCGCACGAGGGTTTAGCACAGTGCATTGCGAGTATGACACTGTCCAGGAACCACAATCGTCAACTATATGTTCTCCTGATGTACTCTACCGTAATGGATTACTAATGGTTCGTCGGCATGCAGTCCCTCAACTCTTATACCTTGTCTTTCAGGTTGTTTTTGCATTTTCTAAAATGACCCATCCATCTACAAGTTTGCATCGCAATGCGCTGTGAGCTTGTAGATCAGCTATTTTCGCATTTGGTCCTACGACTAAGTATATCGTCTCTGTCAGGTAGAAACCTCGTATGTCCAAAACAGTTACTTTTCAGGATTCAAATTCTAAAATAACAAAAGTAGCAGATTGACGAGCTCAAGCTTGCAGATCTTCTCCTTTTGTGACGCTGTAGTAATATGAAGTAAGGCATTAATATACAAAGAAACACAATTTAAATATGGAGATAAGAGGTTTCTGCCTAACAGCAACTATATAGGGCTTAAAGGAAGTGGTTATAAAAGGTCCTTTGTACCATCAAGTTGGCACCAGTGCATTATGCACCTTTTTTGAGCGGTCGTGTGTACTGTACTAGTGTGTTCTTGGCATTAACTGTGAACTGGAATAGGTAGCCGTTTCTCTTCTACTGTATGTACTGTACTGCAAAGGCAAATAGCAGTAACTACTTTCATTTCCTGCATCAGTGGCTTATTCAGTTGACGAGCTCCTAAGCAAAGCACTGAGCCTGTATTTGCTTATTTCCCTAAAGTCAAAGGATATCAGTGGCAGCTGTAGAATGATTGTCTCTGTCACATGTCATGGCTGGGCTTTAGATATTGTTGCTTTCGGGCAGAAACCTCTTTCTCCATATTTTGACTTGTTTTTTTTTTTTTTATTATCAGTAAATAACGCCCTACTTGATCATACTACCACAGGGTTGGGCAACTTTGATGGCAAGGGCCACTATATTTCCACCTTCGCTCCAGAGGGCCACATTGCACACATACTGTATGTCCTACTTTGTCATTCTACTATCTTGTACAAAAGAAGCAAAAATAGCAGATCTACAAGCTCAAAACGCATCACGTTGCGATGTAGATTGTAGATCGCTTGTAGATCGGCTATTTTTGCTTCTTTTGAAATGGAATCATGATTTTTTTCTTGTTATTTTTTATTTGGAATCCTGAAATGTAACATTTTGATTTAATTTCAAACGCATTTAGTTATATACTCATGTTAACCTTATGAACTTGAAATACAAATACATTGGACATAAAAACAAATACTACTATACTAGTCATTAAGCTACTAATATAGTCTGACGGAATTAAACCAGGTCATGTTATGCATTGTAACAACTGAAATCAATAATATATCAGTATTCCGGTATTAACCTGCGGGCTGCATTAAGCGAAGGTGGGGGCCGCATGTGGCCCCCGGGCCGCCAGTTGCCCATGTATGTACTACCAGAAGTGACGCATTTTGAGCTGTTACTTTTGCTGTCTTTGATTTTGAGGCCTGAAAAGTAACAGTTTTGGACATCAGGTTTCCACCCGACAGACGATATCACATTACACCCATTAGCGACACTAAAACATTCACCGTCTACAAACAATGCATTAGTTGCAACAGGAGATAAAGTCATTTTAACTAACATTTTCTCAGGTTCACTACTCACTCCCCTTTGGGTTTGAAAGGCAGTATTCTATCGTTACTTAGACAGGGAACACTGTAGGAACATTGGCTTAAAAATGTTTGGTTTGATGCACTTCTACTTGGAGTATTAATCCAAGTCCTGCCCTCCCTGTCATTGCATGTTGACTGCCATCGCTAGGCAATAGTTTGATGATGTGTGTTTGAATACAGCTCTCCTACTTAATGATTTTCTTTTCCCTCCGAAATTATTTATTTTCTTAATCAGCTCTTTGGCTTTCTTCGTTCTTGTGAAATACTTTTTCACTTTTGTTTTTATTTTGTTTTATGTTGGTTACTTTTGATTTGTAAAACGAGGGAGGGAAAGACTTGAAGAACATCCGAGGAGTCCTATGCAGTATTTATGAGAGATTGACAAGTTTGTGAACTCTGGTGGTGGATAATCACACTCCACCCTTAATGCAGAGACAATCTATTGTGATTGACTATAGATGACATTTTGTAAATATTTTCATTAAAAATCTATTGAATGGTCGACAATGGTTTTTAATTTTATTCTAATTTCATCCCCAGCGGTTAATATACAGTAGTGATCACATACTGTACACTCTCACACAGTTGCCTCTCAACAGTTAATTAAATACGTACCTCTTAGGGGAATCAAATAGAATTTTAAATGGCAGCTACATCTTTATAGCCTTCACACATGTTAATTCAGTTCATTCATTCAGTATCAGTAGGCTAATACAACAAGCTTGTGTGCTATTGTAACAATGTAAAATTCTCTACATTTTTATATCACATATCAATATAAAAGGCAGCAAACTCCCTGAGGTGTTTATGTGCATGTAGTCTAATTATGAAGTCTTATCACACAGAACGACTGGTTGATCCTCTGAACAAGCAGTTCGTTTTTCACACCAGAGAGTAAAAGACTCGCAAGAATGACAGTAATGATCCTCCGTTGCCCCGGGGCGGAATGGTCGGTTGAAGAGCGGGTTACTGACACCATGTCCTAAGCAGGGGCGTCACAAGGGGTGGAAATGTGGGACTGAGTTACTAAGGCCCAAGGTGGAGGGGCCTTAATTATTTTATACTTTAGCTATTGAAAAATAGCAGATATACAAGCTCACAGCACGGCACTTGGTGCCGCGCTGAGAGCTTGTAGATCTGCTATTTTTGAAAAGTCCTGAAAATGTGTGCAAATCTTTGAATATATGTACAGTATTTTTTAAGCGAACATTTGTAACTCAAATCTTGCTTCTGGGGGGTCCCTGGAACTAAATATTCTGAGATGGGGGTCCGTGGCCAAATGCATATCATTTTGGGGGTCCTTCACAAGAAAAGGTTTGATTACCACTGACATAGAAACATATCTTTAAAAAAAAAAACCTTATATAAATATATATTCAAAGACTTGCCCAAATGTTCAGGATTTTTCAAAAATAGCAGATCTACAAGCTTGCAGCTTGAGCTTGTATATATGCAATTTTTCAATAGTTAAAGCACAATTTTAAAATAATGCATAATAATGTGTTCCCAGTTCATGGGGGGCCCGCAGTGAATCCTTGTACCCAGGGCCCAGAATTTGGTGCGACACCCCTGGTCCTAAGACAGCTGGCATGCCTTCTCCTTCTGAAAGTGTTTCCTCCAGCTCTCTAGGACGGGCTGCTCTGACTCCGGGGCAGGCGTATCCTGCGGCTCAGGTTGCGGGCCAGGCGGTCCATGGCGCCGCCCACGCCCCCCAGCTCCCGGCCGGACCTCAGTCCCTCGATGTTGCCACTGTACCACATGACCCAGCCTCCCAGCGACATCAGCACCAGCAGGGCCCCCGAGTACACCAGCAGGTCCCCAAAGTCTCTGCCTCGGATCTCCAGCGGGGCAAAGACCCCCAGCAGCAGTGACGCCACCCCCAGCAGGTCCATCAGCACGGCGAACGCCAGGGCCAGCTTACAGTGGTTTAAGCCGTCGTACTTCTGAGGTGCCATGGCCTGTAGTAAAGAGAGACATTATGTAGCAACATTAGGGCCTAGACAGAGAATAAGTGAAACGATCTGATGTGCAGTAATGTCATTTTATTGCCTGCTTTACTATACTGTATGCTACTGACATGTTGTTGACACAACATCCAGGACACATACTGCACAATGGAGAGTGGACAACCTGAAGAGCACATAGACCCCACAACTCCCTTCCGCATCCATGGAGTAGTCTCTGCCTAGCCTGGTGGGCGAGGTTAGTCTCTGCCTACCGATATATATCTAGTGATATTTAAATGCAATGCAAAAACTAATTACTAAAAATAACACATAATTTAGGACGGCCCGTCACATTGAGACATATTCCCCTACATTGAATGTAGATTTCTACAGAGCCCCCAGATGTATCGAGGATCTCTGAGGGGCCTTTTCCACTGGCAAAGAACCGGTTTGGGTTCTTTCTCGCGCCTATGGGATGACAACTTTCTTGGAACCTTGGTTCGTTCTTGCGAACCAACTTTTACGGTTCGGAACCAACTCGGTTCTCGGGGGAAAAGCCATAGGCGAGAGAAAGAACTCAAACCGGTTCTTTGCCGGTGGAAAAGGCCCCTCTGAGTGTTCCTGGGAGAGGGACTACTGTAACTGGACTGGACTGACAACTCTGAGGACCTCTCCAGGCAGGGGCAGAGCAAGCTGTTCTTCAGGTTCCTCAGTGTGTTCAACAGGTTGCTGTAGATGTTCTACCAGAAAGTAGTAGCCAGTGTTCTCTTTGCTGTGGTTGTGTGTGTATGGGGGGATGTTGATGTTAAACAAGCCTCCCTTGTGTAACATCAACACAAAGGAGGCTGACAAACTGAACAAGCTGGTGGTGAGAGAGGCTTGCTCTTGGAGTTAAACTTAACAAAATAGAGGTGGTTGTATTGAAGAATGTATTAGATGTTTGCAAAGGAAAAGGTTCAGTTTCATGACAGTTCAGTTCACTGATACAAGCATGCAGCGGACTCTCTTTGCCCGGTTTCACCCAGGTGGGCGTGGTTTTGAGGTTTGCTTTAGGCATAGTTTTTGTGAGGTTAAGTTTAGGGTTAAGCTTAGGGTTAGGCATTGATGGTTGGTGGTGGTAATGGAGACGAGGAGAACATTCAGCCACAGTCTCACCACCCTTGCCCCCAGCACAAGGTGATTTGGACACGGACAGTCCTTAAGCTCCATCCAAGCCTGACTCCCGGTTCAGTTCTTGGATTTAGTGACTATACCGCTTGACTCGGGCACAAGGATGCCCGTGTGCTTGTCAAAGCTTTTAACAATCATTGTAAAATCAAACCACTACCAATTGCAAACTGTTAATAAAAGTATTCAATCAATCAATCACATGCTGTGATATACACACTACAGACCTGTTAACCTGTTGATGCCTGTTAAAAACAGCTGTTGTAACCTTTTTCATTGATGACTGACTGCACAGCCTGCCCTTCTCTATTATATTTAATAGATTGTACCCTGTACAATACAGTATTATCCAGATACCCACTGCTGTAGTAGGCCGGCTGACACTGTACATAGGCTATATCAGTCTCACATCCATAATAGACACTGAGGTGATATATATATTCTTTGGTAATAGATTATACATTATACTAATTTACATTATGTTAACTCACTCAGACCAGTTGCAGATGGTCAGACACATTACTCTACCTGTAATCTTTGACTGTTCCAGCATCATGCTGCTCATAACATAGGCATTCTTTCCTCAAGCAAAATGTCACATTTCCCTCCTTACAGACAGTGCTTTTCATTTACACTCCAAACATGTGCCACACCTGTGTGTGTGTTTCTCAGAGTCAACTGTAGTCTGTAAGCTTCAGTCCAGTCCAGAGTAGATCATCAAACAAAAACAAACAAATTTCTCAGTCACTAAAAGTCACCATACAAAAAAAGAGTGTCCAAGATATAATACTGGTTACTTACCAGAAAGGTTGTTGCTGATATTTATCTGTTTATAAAGAGTAAAGTGTTATCATGTTGAGTTGAATGTAGCAGCTCTACTCCAGATAGAAGCAGCATGAGTCACTAACTGACACCCGACACCTCAACACCTGTTTTACCTGTCCTGTAATGTAGAGGCTGCATGGAGCCCATAGGCCACAGGGACGCTGCTGGAATGGATCCCATCGCCCACAGGGACTCTTCTGCACTGTCATTGGTTAGTTGGTTCGTTGTCATGGGGATTCCATCCTGATACATTAAAACTTTGACCAAAACAAATAGACGATCTGCAAACTCACAACGCGTCGCTTAGTGACGCGTTTAGAGCTTGTAAATCGGCTATTCATTTATTTTTGCTGGAGAGATTAGTTGTGAAGGGGGAAAAGGGTGGACTATGCAAGTACAGAAGTAACTTTGTCTGGTCTATAGTTTGTTTTTTAGTTGTTAATATGATCTGTTGTTCGACAGCGCTAATAAACCTTTAATCACACAATCAAACACACACAGTCTTTAGGGAGTCTTACTGGTACGTTTAATGTGTGTGTTTCATGTTTTATGTCAATATCGTTTTTACACAGTCACAGACAGTACATTATTGATTGATTGATTGATTGATTGATTGAATAATTTATTAGAAGGTTGCATCGGAAAATTGGGAAAAGTACAGTTTCATGACAGTACAATCACAGGTACAAAAAAAAGAAAAAAAAAAGGTGAAATAAAATGAAAAGAATGGGGAGATATTTACAGTTATGTAATATTCATATAGGCCTATAATTTCTGAAAACTGAATGAAGAACATAATATTTCAAGGAGGAAAATAATTATTTATGCCTGCCCCTAAGTTAATTGCAAACGGAAGTGACGCAAAAAAAGAAGCCTGGAGGAGAAAGGGGTAAAAAAATAGAAAGTGAATATAATTGTTATTGTTAGCTTGTTAGCTAGCTGCTCCATCCGTCCAGTGCACATATGACGGCGTTATAACCTCTTATTACATGTCAACGCTTTAACTTTATTATCACGACTGTAAAGTGGTACGTATACCGACACACAATGCAACACAATGTGGTCGTCTGCGAGGTCCTGGTTGTATTATGAATGACACAAGTTAACATTTAAATAAGGTTTAACTATACAGTAACCTTGGGGTTATAATTGTTTTATTCGGGGCTTGGCTTAGCCCTGGCTGCCGTGCTAGCAGCGAGTCCATTTTAAATGGCCCGGTTATAATTAATAGAGATGTGTGTGCAGTGAACAACACGAGTATTACTTTTACTAAAGCAGCTGTTTTGTTGGAAACCCTGCAGTTTTTGCACTGTTTTGTGTACATACTGTACGTGCACGTCTGCACGACAATAGTTAATTTCATTATACTCTACTCCTTGAGACAGACCATATGGCAGATAGCCGAGATAGGCGTTCATTTGTGTCCATTGTTCAGCATATTTGTCATGGAGGCTTGATGATGTCTCTGCAATATTACTTTCCACAACTTGTGTATTAAATCCCAGACATCACATCATGCATGCATTTTATGTCACAAAGTTGACAAGATGTGCTGCGGATCAAATGTTGCAGACTCAAAGTAGATTTTAACAAATGTACAAGTTAGTTGTCCATAGCAGAACATGCCAGCTGCAATCTAAGCATATACTGTGTGTGTGTGTGTGTGTGTGTGTGTGTGTGTGTGTGTGTGTGCGTGTGTGCATGCGCGTGTGAAGATGGAGGATGCAAACAGTCAGACAGATGCTGCCTCCTCATCCAAGAACCACACAGGATCACTACACTTGCAGAGTAAGACATGGAACAGTATGAATATATGCAACAAATTATAACTTTACAAGTGATTATTTGATTATGATTATGTTTAAAACAGCGAGGAAAAGGTGCTTCTAGATCAGGGGTCAGCAACCTTTTTGAAATTAAGTGCCATGTTTTTATTTTCTACATGGGCATTGTGCCATGACAACATACTGTACATTTTAATGACACCCCATTACAAATTCGGACATATTTTGATTGGCAGGACTAACCCTGTTATAACGATCATTAGACTCAGAGCAGTATCTCCCCGACTCCCTCCCCTGTCAAAGTTCAGATTTTAATGAATGTAGAATTATGTGCAGGATGTAATTTTCTGCAATTTAGGTGACTTAATTTAATTGACCACGTTTAAAACAATATTTGGTTTTAAAATAAAAATCCTCTCTCTCACACTTCTGCCAGTGTGCTAGTGATCACCCTCCCCTGTTCCAATTGTGGCACCCGTGCCTAAGGTAGTTTACCCCTGGCCTGTTCTAGATTATCTGATGAATCAAAAAAGTAATAATCTCTTAATAATCTATATGCAGCTTTTCTTTTTTCATGTTGAGAAGACTTTATAATCCTAGTGTGATATGACACATGCGTTCTCTTCTTCAGCCCCTAAGAATGAAGATGCCTATGAAATATCCCTTCCATACGAGGAGAGCAACTTTGAGCAACAAGGCTTTTTCAACCAGAATGATCAGAGTTTTGATGGTGAATGTCCAAATCTATTACAAATATGTCATCAACTACATGTCATTTAAAAACTGTAACTTTTCAGGATAAAAAAGAGACGATTTGGTATGATCAAGGACGTTAATTTACGAAAAAACTCAAAAAGTTAGAATATTTAGATAGAGATTTCCCGCCGACAGCGACAATATTCTTATCCTGTATAACACTGCCCCACATTGCCAAGGAGCTGTAATTGTGCAAGTTGTGAAAATAAAGAAAAATTACTTTAGCTTATCTGCCATCCACCCAGAAATATTGTGCAGGATTGTTGATGCTATTTCATTCAGTAATATTTTTGCAAAATGTATAGATTATTTTGTTAATTTGAGATTTGGAATAGGTTCTAGTTATACAGCAGCTCTTTGCCTTTGTGGGACAAAATATGTATAACAGCCAATACTAATACAATTACAGTGTAACTGGACCTTTCTGAAATTAGGAATGCAAATGTAAACAATATAGTGTAATTGATTGCTTTTGGAGTAGAATTATGTGATGCTTTACACTTTTGGTGTCGCATCACAGTCTTACAATTAATCAGGTTTAAAGCTTCTGTGTACTGTAGGTCCCCTCTTCAGTGTATCAGTGCATATTGACGTCTCTGTCGGGTGGAAACCTTGTATATCCAACGGTCCAAAACTCAAAAGTAGATGATCAACAAGCTCAGAACACGTTGCTTCACGCTGCGTTTTGATCTTGTAGATCTTCTACTTTTAATGCTTTTGTGTGCGTGACGCTGTAGTATGATCAAGTAGGACATTGATTGACAAAGTGCGACTGCTATCTTTCCAGAGTCGCCGACACCCGCCGCCGGTCATGCCCAGGCCAGCAGCTCCTACATCCTGATCACCAACCTGCGGACGCAGCTCCAGATCTCGCTGGAGAAGAACTCCTGGCTCCTGAAACGCATCGAGGACCTGGAGGAGGAGAGGGACTTCCTCCGATGCCAGCTGGACCGCTTCATCTTCTCCACCAAGACCCAGGGACAGGGACAGAGCCAGTACAGCAACGGTGAGGACAGTGCACAGTATAATGTGAGGACAATACAGTAACGGTGAGGACAGTCAGGGGCGTCACAAGGGGGGAAAAAGTGGGACTGAGTTACTGGGGCCCAAGGTGGAGGGGCCTTAATTATTTTATACTTTAGCTATTGAAAAATAGAGCTGTGAGCTTGTAGATCTGCTATTTTTGAAAAGTCGTGAAAATGTGTGCAAATCTTTGAATATATGTATTTTTTAAGCAGACATTTGTAACTCAAGTTTTCGCTTCTGGGGGTCCTTCACATGAAAAGGTTTGAGCACCACTAACATAGAAACATATTATTTTTCAAAAAAAAACTTAGTAGGGTTTGAAATATTCAAAGACTTGCACACATTTTCACGATTTTTCAATAATATGTGAGCTTGTATATCTACTATTTTTCAATAGTTAAAGCACAAAATAATTAGTTCCCAGTCTAAATGGGTTAAACCCCCTCCTCCTATGAAGAACATTCATGGGGGGCCCGCAGTGAATTCTTGTAGGACAATACAGTAACGGTGGGGACAGAGCACTTTATTCACTGCAGTGATTCTCAACCGTTTCAATTTCGAGGACACCCCCCAATTTGATATCATTACTGTCGGGCAGAAACCTCTTGTCTCCAATTCTCCATATTTTAATGGAACCAAATGGAAACGTTGAGAACAAACTGTACGAAATTAAACCAGGGACACTACATATTTTGAAAGCAGTGGTCTTGTGGCTCTGCTAAAGATAAATGTGCCTTTTCATGGTTTGGGTTCTCCTTCACTCTTGCAACCTATGGAAAACACCAATATAATTATAAAACCATATTCAACGACCCTGCTAATCATAATATACATTTACAACCGAAAGGGATAGTTCACCCCCAAAATGATTTCTTTTTTTCTATCGATTACTACCCCATGGATATTTTTGTTTTGTTGTTGTTGCATTTCTAACTTGACTTGACTTGATTGAAAATAAACTCAGAATTCTTGTTGGATCATTCTACAGGCTATGAGTCGAGGAGATTCAACTGGAGGGCGAGAAGAGGGGAAGATCGGCCAGCTGGTGAAGAAAATAATTTGTGTGCTTAACTGCACTTCATTCATCTCCCATTTCACTCTTAGACATAGTTCAGGTCTGCATGAGTACAGCCATACATCATTGCATATAGGATCTTCACCTCCATGGCCTACACTGTGATGTGATTTGTGTATATAAACCAAAGTTCTCATGCACTGTAGTGTAGGACATCAGTTAGTCTTCAACTTGAACATGCCTTTCTCCCTTACAGAGCCACAGAAGTCAGATATGCAGCAGCATTTCCCCTCGCGCCAGTTCGTCCAAAGAAGGCCCGGTCCGGCAACCATGGGACCTCCCAAAAACCATGTCTCCAGCCCGATAGCCAGTCAGATTGCCTCCATGAACGCGTTGTTCAGCTCTGCACCGTCCCAGGGCCTACTGGCAGGTCACGGCAGTACCAGCAGCACAGCTGGCAGCAGCAGCAACAACAACAGCAGCAGGGCAACCATGAATGACATGAGCGGACACAGCAACGTAGGTCCAGGTAGGCCACTGAAAAAGACTGCAAGGTTTAAAGGACATATTATTGCTGCTGTGCTGTGAATAAAAATGGAGCAAGTGAGTTGCAAGCCCCCATCTTGTTTTTCATTATTCTGTTTTTGCAGGATCTGCGTTAGCTTTTCTTTGAATGTATCAACACTGATATACACACCATTTTGACTTGCCTTAAACTGCTGAGCGGCTTTAAAACTTTTCTTTTTTTTTTTTGCGGTGCTGACCGCTCCTACAGCTGGCTTTGTCTGTTTGTACGTATGTAGGTCCCGCCCCATCCCACATTGGCCAAGCTTTGTGGGACGCTTAATGAAATTAACTCATAAATAGCACCGCTCACTTCACACTGGGTGGGATTTATTTTTTATACGAGCGCCTCAGAGCACTTCAAGTTAAAAGTCGGTGCTGCACCCATCAATGTGGGGTTCTGATCGGTGTACACAGTATGTGTACCAAAATTTTGAGTCATATGTCATAGATACAGTATTATCATAGTCATAATATATAGGCGACTGATGTAACAGGCTGGCCACATGAAGTCTACATTGGAGCCATGTCGTTGCGCATGTGGATCCCAAGATTCACGTGATTAGGTTTTTCAGTCTTTTGAGGACCTCTCTAGGTTGCTGGAGTGGACTGGACACACAGGCTAATGTATACTTTGTCGCCCACCTCTCCAGATTCTCTCTCACTGCTGGGAGAATCTGACGAGTACCTGGATCAGGACAACTATCTGGACGAGGAGGTCATCATTTCAGGGGAGGAAGTGATGTCGGAGGGCATCAACAACAACCATCAGCATCAACTGACATCAGCTCAGCATCAACAGCTGAAGAGGAGGCGGCTCTTCCAACTTCCCAGGGAGCGACAAAGAGGTGAAGTGATGACAGGAACCAACATTCAAAATGACCAACTGTTTTATTTATACATTGTATTAAATAGAGTATATTAGCACTCACTTATGGAGTAGTTTACCCAAAATGACTTATTTTCTATTTTGCACACCCCATAAAGCCTTGAATTAATGGAGGTTGTTTTGTTTTTGTCGCATTCCTGAGCCAATAATTTGAGGACCAGCGGAGTCTCAATTTGAGTTGAATGAAAGATAAAAAGCTACTTTGTCCACACAACACCTATGGAGTTTGCTAGAAAAACATTCTCCAAAACAAGTTAATGTTGACCAGCCAAATAAAGGCAAAATCTCCACTCCATGTTTACACACCTACGCAGGTCTACGTCAAACAAAAGGGAAGAACAGTTTAAACTGTGGAGTCATTTGACTGTCATTTTTGTTGTTGCCCTTTTTTTTTTTTAAGATTTGTTTTTGGGCTTTTATGCCTTTATTGATAGGACAGTAGACTGACAGGAAATGGGGGTAGAGATGGGGAGTGACACGTGGCAAAGGTCGTCCGGATCGGGAATCGAACCGACGACGCCACCAGGCATCCATGCCTATGTGGCAATGCGCCTAAAGTGGTATGCGCCTGGACTAGTAGGCCAGCGGGCGCCCCTGTTGTTGCCCTTTTTTGGAACTCTAATGTTCTGGTGACCATTAGTTCAGTTAATCATAGAGAAAGCTAAACTTTGCTGACAAACTCCTATTGTGTTGTTTGGAAACAGGCACAAGGGCGAGTAGATAACGACTCTCAGAATTAAGTATTTAACACTCATCCACCCTCACTCTCGCTGTCGTTGCTGCAGTGAAAGACGCAGCGGGCGTGCTGTTCCGCTACAAGAAGATCCTGCTGACCTACCAGCGGCTGAAGAACATGTCCAAGGCCTTCCAGATCCACGGCGTGGACCGCAACACCGTGGCCTCCACCACGCCCATCGCCGAGCTGCTGCTGGTGGCGCCGGAGAAGGTGGCCGAGGTGGGCGAGTTCGACCCGTCCAAGGAGAAGCTGCTGGACTACGCCCGGCGCTGCTACATGGCGCTGGACGAGGAGACGCTCAGCAGGGTGCAGGCCCTCAAGAAGAACAACCTCCTCCTGCCCATCTCCTACAGGTTCAGACACTGAGAGACAAGGGGAGAGAGAGGAGCGTTGACCAGGGTTGTCGCGCCAAATTCTGGGCCCCACGGGTACACGGATTCACTGCGGGGCCCCCCATGAATGTTCTTCATAGGGGGATTTTTTTTTATACCCATTTAGACTGGGAATGCGTTTTTACGCGTTATTTTGTGCTTTACTGTAACTATTGAAAAATGGCAGATATACAAGCTCGCTGTGCGGCACTCTGTGCGCTTGTGGACTTGCTATTTTTTAAGCATCGTGAACATTTGTGCAAGTCTTTGAATATTTCAAATCCTTCTAAGGTTTTTTAAAAACCTATGTTTCTAAGTCAGTGGTGCTCAAACTTTTTCATGTGAAGGACCCCCAAAATGATATGTATTTGGCCACAGACCCCCATATCAAAATATTTAGTTCCAGGGACCTCCTCCAGAAGCAAAATCTGAGTTACAAACGTTCGCTTAAAAAATACATATACAGTATTCAAAGATTTGCTCACATTTTCACGACTTTTCAAAAATAGCAGATCTACAAGCTCGCAAGCGTGGCACTCACTACATATAAGAGCTCACAGCGCGGTGCCACGCTGTGAGCTTGTATATCTGCTATTTTTCAATAGCTAAAGTATAAAATAATTAAGGCCCCTCTGCCTTGGGCCCTAGTAACTCAGTCCCACTTTTCCCCCCTTGTGACGCCCTGGCATTGACTGAAGAACGGACTGACTGACATGGGAGAGAGAGGGGTGGATGGATATTGGATACTCTCACCCTCTCCGGAAAACAATAGGACGGTTTGGCGGGTAAGTAGTGAGGAGTTTGTACACGGTTCATTCTGCGGCAGCGGGCCGGCTCGACTGCTTAAAGCATGGTGGCACCTCAGGGGACACGTGAACTTCCTTTTTCGCCATCACAGTGTCCCCGGAATCAGCTGTGTAAACTGTGGTGAAGACTCTGTTTGTTTATACTTGCTCTTGTCAGCTCCTTTTTAGTGTCAACGTGGTATACAAGTAATTTGAATTCCTTGCGCTCTCCACTCGCCCAGCCATTTATAATAGCGGGCAAAGTCCAAGTATGTGAGAGGGCCTGCTGCATCCCGAAAAGGGATGAGGGAGGATTTGTTCAATTTTCTTTAAAAAAAAGACTGTATGTCCATGTGATTCACAACAGACATCTGTCAACCAAGCAATGAGGAAGTCAATTACAAGGCATTAGAGCAGGGAGAGGGATTGCTCTGGGGGAGTGCAACACCTACTGGTAGCTCCCAGTACTTACTAGTACATGTCTTAAATACCCTAAGCCCATTCAATGGCAAGAGTGGTTGATGCTTATTACTGATACAGATAATATAATAATAATAAAGACTGTTCCTGTTCCGACAGTATGTTGATCCTGGGGTTTGAATGGATGCAGTTTTCTTTTTAGAAAAAATCTTTTTCAATAACGGATTCTGACATGAAACTAAAACTTCCAATACATTTGGATGATTACTGAAATTATGTTCAACTGACCCCCACACACACATTGCTTTTTATTTTATTTTGAAAATCTTTATTTACAGAAACCTTTTTGTTTGTTTGTTTCATTATATCCCTTTTCCCTGTTTTTCGTATCTTGCATTGTTTGCTCAATGTTTCAAAAACATTTAAAAAACTAGACATTTTTAATGTTTACCTTCCACTATAGAACAGTGTATATGTGTGGCTACATTTCAACAATGCCTTAACGTCATTTTGTGATTTGTCTCGTGTGAGGTGTGACAGCCGCCACCGTTGGTATCATTTCCCGACCGCAGCTACTAAAAATACTGCCCGCGCCGCAAGGTTTGCGTTGGGTCCCGACTCCTGCGGGTTCCATGCAGCCCTGGGTTGATGAATTTGTAAGGTAGAGAAGGAGGAGGCATTATTACGCAGCGGATAGATGTCCCGTGGACAGACGCGGTCTAATGCGATTCCTTGCTGCGGCTGACAACGTGCAGTGTGACCGCAAACACATTAATGAATGTTGCTGCTTCACCCCCCGCAATCAATCTCACGAGTCTGCCGAATTAAGGTTGAGAATGCGGCCTGAAGAGATCTAGTAGTCCCACACTGCCGTTTCAGATGCATTCACTAGCCATTGTTTTACAGTAACAAGTTTCTTGCATCAGAATGGCATGGTATGCTACTGTTACGAGTGCAGTCCCCACCTCATTAGTTATACCACCGTTTTACCAACTTTTTTGTTTCTTTGATTTTTTTTTTGTCACTTTACATACAGCAACAAAATCCAGTCTGTGTCATGTGTGATAATGCTCCTGTGTAGCATCTGGTTATCTAGACACCTGTAAAGACAATATATGTTGTGCTGCGTGACACACTATAATACCTGTTGTAGCCTTTACAATGTCCTCCTACTATTTATTATGCTGTTTTGTACCACTTCGGTCTCACAGTTTTTATCCTATGATTTTTGTAACCTTTTTTTTTTTTTTATCTTTTCACCTAGTGTCAATTGTCTAATGTTATCCCGGGCGCTACATTCCCTCTGCCAACCTGGGGAGAGCAACGGACTGACCTCATGTTTGGAATTACCTCATGTTTCATTTAATGCATGAGGAATCCAAGCCGCTTCTTTTCACCTGACGGGGGAGTTTCCCCGGCTGGGCGTAGCATGTATAAGGAACGTTATTCCATCCAGTTCCTTTCCCCTCCGTCAGGTGCCCCGGCTGGCCAGGGTGAGGCAGTATAGAGACCAGAGAGACTGCATGTTTTGCTAGGAGACACGAGGAGAACATGCAAACCAGCACTCACAGGCCACAGCTTCCCCAGTACAGCAGAAATCGAAACCAGGACCTTCTAGCTGTGAGGTGCTACCGACTGCACCACCCCCTGTATCACTACCTTCTATTCACTTTTGTGTAAAGAAATATTGAAATTAATCACCCAACACTTATAACGTTCCAGTGAGACTGAGTGATTGCGTTGATTTGTACTAGGGCTGCAACGGTTGATCGAACTTAGCAAGTCAATCGATTATAAAAATTATCTTAAATTTAATCAAATAATCAATTAATAATCTATCCCCATTTTGGGCAAATGGTTGTGGTAAAAGGTCTCAAAAATGTAAAATAAATAGTGAAAATAGAAGACCTACAAGCTCAACTGCTATTTTCACTATTTTTGCACGACGAAGTAAAATATAAAGCTTGAATGGTTCTTCGATTTGCTGATATATAAAAACGCGCTTCTCGATGATTTGAAAAGGTAATCGATAGAATAATCTATACGAAAATAATTGACAGTTGCAGCCCTAGTTTGTGCACACGTAATGGTCTTTTGTTGCTTCTCGACACCTTATTACAAAATACAAATGCATGTGAACTGAGCTATTTCCATGGTCTGTAGTTTATAGAGCTCTTGCTGAAATTCATAATTATTTTCAGTGCTGCAGGAGAGTTTGTCATAGTGATGTATGATAATGTATAGTGTTTACTGTATAACTAACTGTACAGTGAATTGATTACATGTTTTCTTTTTTTTAAGCTGAGGAGGTGAAATTGGAAGATTAACATTAAACCACTTAAACCCTATGTACTTTGCTGACCGGAGTCAGCAAAGTGGTTCGCAACCTGTGGGTCAGGACCCCCCCAGGGGAGTCCCCCAAATTGTTTTTGGGGGTCCCCAGATGATTAACTTAATGTGGAACATTCTTTTCTCACTCAACAGTAAACAAACCAACATTTAAGTGTATAGAGGGTATCTACACATGTAGATACCCTCTACATGTGTAAATGTAAGGACTTATTAATACCTCTAAAATGACAAATTAAACATTGGCCAAATTGTCAAATATTAGAGGCGGAAATTGTGAAAATAGCCGATCTACATTGCGAAGAGTTGTGTATGTAGATCTGCTATTTTCCCGATAGAACTGTGTTATACAAAATATAATGCCTCAACTCTTAGTTAGTGCTCGTCAGGGTGGGGGGTCCCCAGTTAAAATATGATTATTTTGGGGGTCACAGCTTGAAAAGGTTGAGAACCACTGGTCTAGACTAGGCCCTAGCTCACATCTTGTAGATTATCAGAATGTTTGGCCCAGAATGGGGACGCTAGGGTTCATGTGGTTAAAATGTTCTTGTCAAAAGTCAAAACTCCCTTCAGAGCAGCTCAGCAGGGCTCCATCTGTGGAACTCATGTGTCTTTCTATGTGTTCAATACGGGTCACTTTAGTTGGACTTGAAAAGGAACCAATCAATGTAATGTTTAGGGTGCACTTATGGGTGCAGTTTTGTAAAAACCGATTCGGCGGAATTTTGCAGAATCACATCATTGTATATTGTTTTTAAAAGTATCTATTTGTTTGTTTCCTGTTGTTTTAATATGAATGATATATTATTCAACATATTGGAGTGAGACTGAGTCTCACTAAAACAACTAAACAATAACCATGTATTGCTGATTATGCATCAGCTTCACTGTTAAGACAGAAATGTCATTAAAAGCGTTTGATTTCCTATGATGTACGTATGCATTTCTTGTTTTATGTTTTATGTCTAGCAACATCACCACTCAGATGATTTCATCAGGCAATGGACCAATCCCCAATCACATACACACCCATTGTAACAGTTACAATGGGTGTGTATGTGATTGGGGATTGGTCCATTGAGGCAAAGGTTTAACTCCTGTTAATTACATAAGGTATATCGGAACTTAAGCAACCAAAAATACTGCAGCCTATATGGCTCTGGCTTAAGAGATTTGAGTCCATGTGATTGTATGGTTGGGTCATATATAAATATGATTTGCTCTATAGCAGTATAATAATATTGTTACATTGTCAAATATATTGGTAGCTAAACAAATTCCAGTTCATTGCAGACCCCATAGCACCCCAAATCATAATTGACTGCAGAAACTTCCCACTAGACTTCAAGCAACTCTGACTTCAGAAGGTTGACATTTCTCTATTATAAATCCTTGTTTTGAGTGGTCTCGTGTAATATTGTAATATTTTGAAATACGGACTTTTGATATCCATGAGCTTGTATATGCCTTAAGAATTCAACATTTTAAAGGATTAGTTCACCCCCAAAATGACTTTTTTTCTATTGATTAGTCACACCATGGAGACTTTGGTTCAATAATATTTTTTTGTATTTGTCAGATTCCTAAGACAAAAATAAATAAATAAATAATGATTAAAGTAAATTTACTCCCATTGATTCTGGATAGGGCAAGTGCATTTGTGTGAGAATAAATGGGGGTAAATTTACTTGACCCTTGACCCTAAATGTACACCAATTGATTCTGACCCAAATGTATTTGGGTCCCCATCCAGGGCCTTGTATTTGGGTCCCCATCCAGGGCCTTGTATTTGGGTCCCCATCCAGGGCCTTGTATTTGGGTCCCCATCCAGGGCCTTGTATTTGGGTCCCCATCCAGGGCCTTGTATTTGGGTCCCCATCCAGGGCCTTGTATTTGGGTCCCCATCCAGGCCCATGCATTTGGGTCTGGGGGTAAATTTACTATAATACATGTCTTGTCTTAGGAATGCGAGAAAAAAAAAAGAAAAATCCATGGTGTGACTAATCAATAGAAAAAGAAAATGTGTGTGTGTGTGTGTGTGTGTGTGTGTGTGTGTGTGTGTGTGTGTGTGTATAAATGTATATATAGGCCTATACACACACACACACACACACACACACACACACACACAACACACACACACACAACACACACACACACACACACACACACACACACACACACACACACACACACACAGACAGATCTCGAAAAATTCGAATATTGTGTAAAAAAGCATTGCAGATGCCACTTCAGAAACTTCCCACTGGACTTCAACAACTCTGACTTCAAAAGGTTGACGTTTCTCTATCCTTGTTTTGAGTGGTCTCTCACTCTCATGTATATGGCATTATTTTGAAATATGGACTTTTGATATTCATGAGCTGTATGCCATAAGATTTCCACATTTATTATATTTCTCTGGTCTGGGGGGGGGGGGGGGGGGGGCTTTTCCACTGGCCCAACACCACACCACACCGCCCACAGGTTTTCCACTACAAGGACCTGGGTAGAGTGGTGTGAAAGTGGTACTAAACGTGGTATTAAAAAGTATCCAATCTAGAGTAGGTCTGAGCTAGGCCAAACAGGGACAAACACTTCATAATGTCTGATCACTCACTGACTTTTCATTTAGACCACCAGGATATAGTTGTAATAGATAATAATAGATTATATTGTGTTATAACCACTATTATAATCTATGTTTAATAGAAAATGTAGATATTTTATGTGGTGCGGTGTGGTGTGGTGTGGTGCTAAAGCTGCAGTCGAAAAGGGGCTTTTGAGAACCCCCCACTTGAAATTAAAACGTTTTGAGAACCCATAAAGAAAGAAAGAAAGAGCGTTGCACTCGCCGGAAGTCCTGTGATGATCAACTTCCAGTGTCAGAGGGCGTCCGTGGGGAGAGAGCGGAGCGAGAAGCGGGCATTACGTTAACATTAGTGCTCATCTGCAACCAAGCTGCATTAACTCACGCAAAACAAACCACTTAATCACGTTAGAAGGCCAACAGGAGCACAGTGGCCTTGCAGTGAACACCCTGGATCGGATATTTGGCTGTGCTTTGGGAAGCAACACTTCCTCGCTTCTTCTCTTTCAGCGAGGCTAGGCTAAAGGCTAAGCTAACAGGCTAACAGAGGAGGCGGAGGCCCGTCGTTATTCTCCTGGACTTTGCTACATGCTAACACGTTGTTTTGTATAACCTCCCGTGTGTGTTGTTGTTGTGTTCAACAAAAGGAGAAACCAGCCGCCGAACGCGCTTTTGAAAACGGGCTTTTGTTGTTAACTAAACAAATAAGGAGGTAGAATTTGAAGCTAAACGGTGTTAGCATCGTTGTGTTGTTGGGATATACTTTGGTTAGCTTGAAGCTAGCTCGCGAGCTAGTCTAGCCCGCCGTGCAGTCAGCGTGCTAACGGCCACACACACAACAGAGATGTCGGATTTCGACGAGTTTGAGAGGCAGCTGTCGGAGAACAAGCAAGGTAATGTTGATCATGTTGTGTGTTTGTGTGTGTGAGTGGTTGGTTGTTGTGTTTTCATTCGTGTTGTCGCCATCATCATGTTGCTATAGCTAGCTTAGCCCCATATAGAACCTCACCCGTCGCTGCGTCCTGTTGTGCTCCGAGATGAGGTCCTAGAAAGGTGACCACCGGAATCTTGCGACAGCCTCCACATCACAGTTGGAAAACACACAAAACGAAATTTTGTCCAAAAAGTAACGGCAGTTCCGAGCTCCCAGACTGTAAAAACCTAACCTCGGTGCATAAAACTTGAACCGCGGCATGAA
The DNA here is from genome assembly GCF_963921795.1 of Nannobrachium achirus. Taxonomy (NCBI): domain Eukaryota; kingdom Metazoa; phylum Chordata; class Actinopteri; order Myctophiformes; family Myctophidae; genus Nannobrachium; species Nannobrachium achirus. The sequence goes on along the minus strand of NC_137811.1, from coordinate 67,630,021 downwards.
ACAACCCCTTAAAATCGCTAGTTTTGTCAGCCGGTAATGTTTACAAGCCTGGAAGTTGCAGCCGGAATGGTAGCATTAGCGGCCCCTCTGGTCGAACGTAGCCCCAACCGTCGCTGCATTCGAACAGACATTCGACCAGAGGGGCCGCTAATGCTACCATTCCGGCTGCAACTTCCAGGCTTGTAAACATTACCGGCTGACAAAACTAGCGATTTTAAGGGGTTGTTTCATGCCGCGGTTCAAGTTTTATGCACCGAGGTTAGGTTTTTACAGTCTGGGAGCTCGGAACTGCCGTTACTTTTTGGACAAAATTTAGTTTTGTGTGTTTTCCAACTGTGATGTGGAGGCTGTCGCAAGATTCCGGTGGCCACCTTTCTAGGACCTCATCTCGGAGCACAACAGGACGCAGCGACGGGTGAGGTTCTATATGGGGCTATAGCTAGCTGTTTCCCAACCACTGGCTCGGGACCCATTGGTGGGTCGCGGACACATTCTTTTATGGGTCACTTTATGTTGTTTTCAATATTATTTCAAAACATGTAAAAAAAAAAAAAAACATGATCAAAAAAGCTAATTTCCCCCCAAAAAGTAAGTAATTTCATTAGCGAATGAAATAAAATAAAACAAAATCTAAATTACATAAATTAGAAAATAAAATCTTGAAGTAGTGAAAATAGCATATCTACTGTGAGCTTGTAGATCTGCTGCCTGTTTTCACTAGCTTTGGTCCGGGGCCAATGTCCAATTTCTATTTCGGTTCACGCCACGGGCTAAAAAGTTTGTGAACCACTGTCTGGTCTAATAGCTGCAGAGTCCTGCAGAGTCAGACACAGTGGAGACTGGAGAGTGCACTTTTTATCTTGAACGGGATGGATGGATGCGTCTATTTGCTGGGACCACTTTAGTTGCATGCATCCCCCTTCCATCTCGTTAAATTCTTATTGTTCTGGCCGTCATGTTATTCTGACTTGTTTGGCTTTTTAATAACTCAAAAATCACAAATTAAACATTGGCTAAATTGTCAAATATTAGTGGCAGAAATTGTGAAAATAGCAGATCTACATGCTCAAAACGCCTCGCAACGCAATTTTCACAATAGAACCATTTTATACAGAATGTAATGCCTCAACTCTTTAGTGCTCGTCAGGGTGGGGGGTCCCCAGTTAAATTATGATTATTTTGGGGGTCACAGCCAGAAATGGTTTAGAACCACTGAGCTAGATAAGGCCAGTTGCTGCCACTCAAGTTGGGTACAAAAATACTTGAGTTACAATGAATAATTTAACTCTTTGAGTGTGTGCTAGCCTTGGATCAAGACCATCATAGAGGTATTTGATCGAATCAGATTTTTACTTTCGTAGCAGATCATAGATATGCAAATGTAAAAAAAAAAAATAGAAAAATACTTCTCTGATAGTCTTGGTCTAAGGCTAAGAGTGTGCATATGTAATGTAACCAAATGGACCCTTACGGTTACGGGTCCATAATGGTATATTTCTTTACATTGTTGGGAGTAATATAAATAAAATAAAAACTTTTGATATGTACAGATCAATCTAAAAAAAAAACATATACATTCTCTTGAAACTTTCATATTTAGATACATTACACAATTCAGTGAATTCTTCCAAACCTTTTTTGTTAAGATTTTGAATTTTATGCCATACAGCTCATGAATATCAAAAGTCTGTATTTCAAAATATTACAATGTTACACAAACAAGGATTTATATATAGAGAGAGAAATGTCAACCTTCTGAAGTCAAGAAGTTGCTTGAAGTCCAGTGGGAAGTTTTCGCAGTCATATATGATTTGGGGTGCTAGGGCATCTGCAATGCTTTTTTACACAATATTCATTATTTTTAGATTGATCTGTAAACACTGAAGATGTTTACTGAGGAGCTAACTTAGTTACGTAGTAGCCAAGGTTATAGTCTACTCCAGGGGTCCTCAACAGGGGGTCCGGGATCCCTAGGGGGTCCTCAAAGTTACTACAGGCCAGGGGGGCTGCCAAATCTTTGTGATAGGATCATTCTTTTAAATTAACAACTTGAACGCTGCGAGGCGTTGAGAGCTTGTTGAGCGACTATTTTCGTCAAATAGGTTTGTTGTAGAGGTAAAAAAAAGGTAGAGGTAAAAAAAAAAAAGAGCAGACCAAGTACAGACTGAAATGGCAAGTGAACTAAAAACACAAATCCAACATATACTGATGACATGTCAAACCTGTCTATGAATCTATCTCTATGGATGAAAATCTGCATCACACATTTATACAATATGTATCTCTCTCTCAGCTAAGTGAAGACCCCTGCCTTACTCATTCTAAACAGCCCGCCCTGCCAAGTCAGGGCCAGGGGTCGGCTGCTGCCTGGATGTTGTCCAAAACATGTTTGCAACTGTTGCTGCCAGTTGGTAGTGTTTATTCTTCACACTCCTTAAAGGAGTAGTTCACCCCCAAAATTATTATTTATTTCTATTGATTACTCACGCCATGGAGACTTGAGTTCAATAATATTGTTTTCTATTTTTCGCATTCCTAAGACAACAATTCGATTTTAGTAAATGTACTCCCATTGATTCCGGACATCCGGAATCAATGGGAGTACATTTATTGTGATGACATTTTTGTCTTAGGAATGCGACTAAAACAAAAAAATATTATTGAACTCGAGTCTCCATGGCACGAGTAATCAATAGAAAAAAAGTCATTTTGGGGGTGAACTAATCCTTTAATGCCTGTGACTGCAACACAGTGGCAGCATTTTGACACCTTTACCCTGGTTCTGTTAAGTTGTTGCAATGTCTGCCAGCCTTCTAAGCATGAGCATACAAATTAGTAATTTGTGCAAACTATACCTGGAAGGCAATAAACTATTATTATTACATTAAGCATTTTGAATATTAAGTTAACTCTGAAGAAGCTAAAAGAGTAGTTAATGTACAATCCTTCTAACCACTTGATCCATGTACCGTATATGTTGGCAATTCAAAAATAGCGGATCTACAAGTACACAGCACGGCACGCGAGCTTGTACATCTGCTATTTATCGAAACTTTTGAATAATTTAGATCTTTATTGAACATAAATCTTCTCTTCTGGGGGTCCCTGGCACAAAACGTTTTCGGATGCGTGTCCATGGCCAAATACTATGGGTGTAACGATATATTAACTGAATCGAAAAATCGATTTGAATTTGCAATGATCTACTATATCGTTTGTAAAAGCTAAATATCGTACCGTTTTCGCTTTTTATCGTTTTAAAATGCGGTAATTGGTATCGAATCATTTTGCAATGCAAATAATTGATTGTATGGAAACTAAGTATTTGTGCCTTGTATTTGGCATTTTTAAGGGGGAAAATGAAAAAGAGGGGTCTAATTACCTTTCCATTCCATATAGCTACTCTTGGTCTATTGATAAATGTGTGTAATCTCTGTGTTCATGTCAAGGTGCGTTTGTCCATGTGTTGAAATATAATGTATTTGCTAGATAATCACAGCGTTTACTTCCATAATAATAGATATTTTACACAGATTTCATTTCTTCTAAATAGTTACTATATCGATTTTAAATCATTGAATCGAATCGCGTCGCCATGAATGAACTAATATCGTCCGTGTATTGTTAACCATGTATCGTGATGCGTATCGTATCGCTGTTAAAATGTATCGTTACACCCCTACCAAATACATATCAATGTGAGGGTCCTTCACATGAAAAAGTTTGAGAACTAACTGTTCACTGACCGTGGTAGCCTTTTCTTCTCATTTCTCATTCATTTAGCTGTCTGTCTTCTCACCACAGCGGAGCGGGACAAGGAGAACCGCCACCACCGACGCTCCCCGTCCCGAAGCCGCAGCAGAGAGAGGAAGAGGAGGAGCCGTGACAGGGGCGGGGAGAGGCGCAGCAGGGACCGCCGCGGGGACAGCAAAGAGCGCAGACCCAGACGCAGGTGGGTACCACCGCCGACACGTCTGGATGCTTTATTACTATTGTCAAGGGATGGGACGAAATGAAACATTCCTATCACCATTATTGTGACAAGAGAAATCCCGATTTACGATATTATCGCGATAATCAAAATCCATTATCCTGGGGCAGAACATTTGCCAAAGAATAGCCGATCTACAAGCGACTTTTGAGAAAGAAAAAAAAGACTTCATCAAGTACGTATATTATAATAGTAAAGTACCTTTACCATTATAGAGGGTTTAAGTGGTACCGGATATGCAGCTCGGCAAATAAAAGGTGAATTGATCCCAGTGCATGACAGAGGACGATTTCACGATAAATGAAATCTCCACAATACGATTATCGTGATTGTTTTTTATCACGCTTATCATCGCCCCATCCCTACTCTTGTCGCATTGAGGCCGAACGGTGGATAGCGTGGCTGCCTTGTCACGAAATGTCCCCATGTCCAATACCGGAATATACAGTGTGTACCAAATATGTACCATAAGTGGCCCATGAATATGTCTGTCCATCTAGGTGTTCGAAACACATTTCAATTGGTTATCTAATGAATGCGATTCAGCAGCAATAAAAATCCGCTGCCTGTCTCCAAGGCATTTGGGTTCTTCTGCTCTGAAGCAGGCCGGCGGTCAGCACATAGTTATTATTGCACATCTCGTTTCTACGCCCACCTCACACATCATTACTCGCAGCCTGCCCCTCCTGTCAAAACCAATCACTTTAGGCATTACTCGCAGGTGCAACATCAAGTTAAATGTGAGCAAGCATTGCACAAGGTCACTGTCATTGATCTCTTGGTCTTTAACAACAGGCCTATATGGGTGATTGAAGAGATACAAATGGTAGCTGGTTACCTTGATATTGCTTGATGATGGTTCACGGGTGGTGAACTTCAAGAAGGTGAAATCTGTGTGTCTTTGAAACTGTGCAGTCACAGTCACCTTTTCCCATTGTCCTGTTGGCAGCCTTTCCAGTACCACTCGTGGTTGCCCCAATGCCCCCCCTGGCCTCGTAAAGTTCCAAGGTTCCATTGAAACATGTAGAGGAGGAGGGTTATCAGGATTAATATATTTCTAATTACACTGTAAAATAAAATACATTTATTTAGCAAATGATGAATCTCGAGCTACTCTGAAGTACCATATAGTCGCTTTTTCTTTTACTAAAGTGTGCACTCTTATCAAACAGCACATGCTATTCGATTCAAGCTCTTGATTTTTACTTCATTTTGATCGATCAATTGATCGATTTATTTTTATTTACTTACATTTTTTGTGACACCGTTAATGGAGAGGTTGTCTAGAATTGATCTTGGCTTGAGACAGCTAATGGCTCCAATAACTGGAAGTCATGCAGTGACTCAACCTGTTGGTGACCAAATAACTGGGACATCCTGGGGGTTTAATTAAAAAAACAATCATCTAATGAATCATACAGAGAAAGATGGTATAGATCTTATATATTATTTAGAACTTGATCCTGTATACTTATACACATAGCAAAAATATCCGATTTGTGAGCTTTTCTGACATTTTATTTAGAAATTCTTTCAAGATCTGTTTCTGAGCATCAATGTTTGACTTGAGAGAAATGTGAAACCCTTCCAATGTCATTTCAGCTCACCACGCAACCAAACCCAACCAGACATTGCTGTAAGGTAATACAGCAAAACATTCACTGAGATGATTATCTTTTTTCTATTGTCGCAAAATACAAATTCAGTTGTTCTTCCAGAGACCTGCCTGTCTGTCATTCATTCACTCAACCATTAATTTACTGCTGGCACTTCAGTAGAAAGGGGTTTCTTTCCAATGGTCACTTGGGTGCTTGCTTTGTCCAAAAACCTCTAAAATTGTTTTGTTAAATAAGAATCTGAATATTTATAAAATGTCTCAGTATATTTATTAAAAACATGGTGCAATGTCGTGTTTGTCCTGTATTGCTGATAAAGCTACATAATGGGTATTGTTCTGCATTGTATGGCTCTGTCTCCTAGGACTGTGTTTATCAACTGGTGGGTTGACGCCCAAAAGTGGGTCCCTAGCTATTCCTACTCGTATTATAATTTAGATGCAAGGACTGAGGAAATTGTAGGTGGGGGATAGTAGTACACTGAAACTAGGGCTGGGCAATATATCAATGTTATATTGACACATCTAGGATTATCTTGGATTTTAGATATCCAGGTATGGCTTAAAGGACGACTTCACTTTTCAACCTATCTTCATATAATTGGTCCTCACTAATGTTCATGATAAAATAGCACAATTATTTTCTACTCGGACTGTGTCTCATAAGAGGGCAGGTCAGAAACCCGTCTGCGATGGCGATTCCAAGCTAACAGAAACGGCTGGCTTTCTATTCCTGAAAAGTTGCAATGTTATAATGGAAGCCATTGTTCTTGCGATAAAGAAAATCTAAATATCTTTTCAAAAATCTATTTAAAAGAAAAGAAAAATTTGATAAACGATGATGTCACTGGTAGACTGATTTCTGAACTGCCCGCAGCCCTCCTTAAGCCTCGATCAGAGTCTGCGGTGAAGCTATCCACTGCAAAATTTAGGTGGAAAGCAAGTCAGAAAATAAGTGAAGGCCATCAGTCAGTCACGGTGAATATTCCTATTCACCGTGACTGACTGGTCTAGATCGACCAATCAGTGAACGGGGTGAAGAGCCTATCTGTCTGAAAGTAAAAACAGAGAGAAGTGTCGGGACTCGCGGTGGAAAGCTCTTCACCGTGAGGAATGACGTAACGTAACGTAGTTTTATGACTCAAAAAGTCTACACCACGATCGAGGCTTAAGAGACACAGACCGCATAGAAACAAATGGTGCTATTTTATTGGGAACATTAGTGAGGATCAATTATATGATGATAGGTTGAAAAGTGGTGAAGTCGTCCTTAAAGTGTCAAAAATACAGAAAACGTATCTACAAGCTCACATCACGTTGTGAGCTTTTAAATAATGATAATCATAATGAATACCTATACTATCCCGCGGGGGAAATTCAGATATCGCAGCCCAACCCAGCTGCTTTTTAAAAAAAAAATCTGCTGATATAATTGTAACAATATATTATCAGGGTCTTTGGTAAGGTAAGATTGGGGCCAGGCCGAACCAGTTGAAAACCACCGTCTTACAGCTTAATTTACACTTGGCCACTTGTTCCTGTTGAAAGAATAAATGAATCGGTTCCTTAAGCGGTCTTCCTGCTTAGTGTGTCCTAGTGCATGGGTTTCCAAACTTCTCAGCCCCCGACCCCCAAATAATGCTGCCATTGACTCGCGACCCCAAACTAACCCTGGAGGTAATTTTATGCACATAAACGTGCACGTTTGGTGTGCATGTATTAAAGGACAACATCTCCCTAAAACACTTCTAGGCTCATTTTCCTACTTAACTTCATTCAAAAAGACTGTCCATGGGGTCTATTAGGCAGAAATGCCCCTGTTGTCCAGTTTCCCCAGCAGAACCCAGCAGCTCTCATAGCATAGAGTGGAGCTTATAAAGCCTATCACTTTTACACTATTTGTTGTCATTACAAACACATCCATGTCATCGTTGGCCCAGATAAGCCCTCACACTCTGCTAAACAGATGTTATTCTCTTATGTGTTTTGCTAAGTCCCGGAAAAGATGCCCTGTGATTGGCCAGTACAGTCACTTTGATTGGCACCTGTGCTGAATGATCACCCCAAAACATTATTTATGAGATTGTGGTGGCTTGTTTTGGACAACCAAGACATGGATGTGTTTGTAATGACAACTAGTAACACATTCATGAAAAAGAAAATCACTTTTGAACACAACAAATAGTGTAAAAGCGATAGGCTTATAGGCTCCACTCTATGCTATGAGAGCTGTTGGGTTCTGCTGGGGAAACTGGACAACAGGGGCATTTGTGCCAAATAGACCCCATGGACAGTCTTTTGGAATCAATATTAGTAGGAAAATGAGCCTAGAAGTGATTTAGGGAGGAATTGTCCTTTAAGCCTAGGGTTATGAAGGTGTTTTGTAACAATTATGCCTCAGATGTATTTGTAATAATTTTTACATTGTATTTCACACATTCTGTTGAATTTTATTCAGGTCTGTGTGTGTTTTTTAATATTTTTAATAATTTCGCGCCCTCACCGTCAAGTGTCCTGCAACCCCAACTTTGGGAACCCCTATTCCGGGGTTCCCCAATAGGCGGCCCGCGGGCCATTTGCGGCCCGCGGGGGGCTACTGTCTGGCCCACACCAACCCCAGTAATAATGGTGGTATAAGAGCAGCAACAACACTAGTATATATAGTCGTTGTCGGGTGGAAATCTCATATCTCCGAATTTGTACGTTCTTTCGCAAATCGTACAAGGCTGCCGCACAGAAGTAGTGAAAACAGCAGATCTACAAGCACACGGTGCGAGGCGTTGTGTGCTTGTAGATCGGCTGTTTTCACTAGTTTAAATCATTTTTTAAAATGATAAATTCAAAACGAACGGTTTTGGACGTACAAGATTTTCACCCGACAACAACGAAAACTGTCGCTGGAGTAGCGGGAACGCCACCGTCGCCCCCTGCCATGTTGTGGCCCTCGGCTTGGTACCCTAGACATAATGTGGCACTAATTGGGACCCTGCCCTATTCGATATCTCTTCCTAACTGTCCTGTCCTCCCCACAGTCGTTCGCCACACCGTGAGAAGAAGAAGAACAAGGTGAAGAAGTACTGGGACGTCCCCCCACCTGGATTTGAACACATCACCCCCATGCAGTACAAAGCCATGCAAGGTAGAACACATCACCCCCATGCAGTACAAAGCCATGCAAGGTAACACATCACCCCCATGCAGTACAAAGCCATGCAAGGTAGAACACATCACCCCCATGCAGTACAAAGCCATGCAAGGTAGCGCTTCAATAGAACACATCACCCCCATGCAGTACAAAGCCATGCAAGGTAACACATCACCCCCATGCAGTACAAAGCCATGCAAGGTAGCGCTTCAATAGAACGCTTCAAAGATTGATTGATTTTGCAATGCAATTATATTAATGTCATTATTGATTATAAAAAAATCTATAAAAGCTTTGTAAAACGGTTGAATTTGCATGCTAAGACGTTAACCGGTGAACATGTCCCCAACAGCGTTGGCAATTTTACCTGTGCTCTAAACAAGAGAGCTACAATACTTGCTAGAGTCAAAGTGAAAACCGTATAAAAGTCCATTAACCACCACCTTCATACTTTCCAAGGATGTGTTTTCACTTCTGAAGGAGATGAGCTCAAGTTGGTTAAACAACTAAAACATAGTAAAGATTTAACATGTATCTTTACTTGTAACGTCTTTGCTCTTATTTGGTCTGCAGGTAGACCCTTTTGGTCTGCAGGTAGACCCTTTTGGTCTGCAGGTAGACCCTTTTGAAAGCTTCCGTGGCAAACACTGATTAAATATGCTGCCTTCAATCACTCCTCATATTCCCCCATATTCAAACTGAAATAATTAACTATCAGTATTTGTTTAATTATTGGCTGATATAGACATGAAGAATAACATATTGTGCATCCTTAACCCATTCAGAACGGGTACACTTTATTGTGTATCATTATTTTATGCTTTAACTATTGAAAAATAGCAGATATACAAGCTCGGTGCCGCGCTGCGAGCTTGTAGATCTGCTATTTTAAAAAAATTGTGAAAATTAGAATTTTGACCTGATTCTATAAGTGTCTTTTGAATCCTTCTAAGGTTTTTTGAAAAACCTTTGTTTCTATGTCAGCAATCTGGCCAGCCATCATCAAAGAAAAGGACCTTTTCACTTAACTGGAGCTCAGTTGGTCTGTTCTGGAGAGACTACTATGTCAGTGGTTCTCCAACCTTCTCATGTGAAGGACCCCCAAAAATTATATTTATTTGGCCATGGACCCCCATCTCAAAATATTAAGTTCCAGGGACCACCCAGAAGCAAAATTTCACGTTTTCACGACTTTTTCAAAAATAGCAGATCTACAAGCTCGCAGCGTGGCACTCGGTGCCGCGCTGTGAGCTTGTATATCTGCTATTTTTCACTGGTTAAAGCATTCAATAATTCTAGGCCTAAATGGGTTAAGATGAAAGACAGTTCTACCTAACTTGGTGGCCATTGGCTCACCACACTAGGAGTCTTGATGTTCAGGTGTAATTAGATTTCTGACTGCTATCCGTCTGTGCCCCTTCCCTCACAGCTGCTGGCCAGATTCCAGCTACGGCCCTCCTGCCAACCATGACCCCAGACGGGCTGGCTGTCACCCCCACCCCAGTGCCCGTGGTGGGCAGCCAGATGACCCGACAGGCTCGCCGGCTCTACGTGGGCAACATCCCCTTTGGAATCACAGAGGTGAGGGCCAGGGTGGAGCGTCACATGTCAAAGGCTGAGATTAATTCTGTTGGAGCAAATCATATCTGCTTGGGTAAAAAAACAATAGAAAACAGCAGAACGTGATGCTTATTATGGACCGCAATGGAAACACGCCTTTGGATCTTTCCCAATCAGGAGGGAATATGAGAAATGGGTCAGATCCAGGTTGATGACATGACTTTAGAGATACTGTGTACCGCTTTGCCTGATTTTAGAGCAAAATCTGTAGAAGCAGCGTCCAAAAATGTGTTTTGCAAGAATCGGCCTCATGGTGGCGCTAGAAGAGGGCCATGTGAGAAATGGGGGGTGAAGGTTGTGGTTTGGCAGCCAATGAGTGTGTGCAAATGTTGGCATGGATCGGGGCAACGGTGGCGGAGATATGAGAAGGGCAAAAGTGTGACTGACTGTCTGACAGGTTTTGATAGTAACGTCGACCTAACGGTCGCAATTAAATTAAAAAAAATGACTATTATGGCACATATTACATGTTAGGAATGTCTTGATTCTGATTAGAAAATAGTTTGATTTCATGATTCCAGAGACATTTGCAATTCTCCCAACGATTTCTGTCAAGATGTTTTTATTTAGCTGTTCACTAATGCACGCCCTCCCTGTCCTGCAGGAGTCCATGATGGACTTCTTCAATGCTCAGATGCGTCTGGGTGGTCTCACTCAGGCCCCCGGAAACCCCGTCCTCGCAGTGCAGATCAACCAGGACAAGAACTTTGCCTTCCTCGAGGTCAGTCAGCATCATCATCACCATCATGTCATTTACACTGCATCAATGTTCCCGACAACTCTGTTAGAAGAAATGATTAGTTTGGAAATTAACAGCATTAAATAGCAGATTTGAGCTTGTAGATCTGCTATTTTTGAAAGATTTTGTAAATGTGTGCAAATCTTTGAATATATGTATTTTTAAAGCGAACATTTGTAACTCGAATATTTGCTTCTGGTGGTGGGGGGGTCCCTGGAACAACATATTATGAGATGAGGGTCGGCGGCCAAATACATATCATTTCGGGGGGTCCTTGACATGAAAAAGTTTGAGAACCACTGACATAGAAACATAGGGTTTTCACAAAAAAAAAAAAAAAACTTTTAGACGATTTAGAAGACACTTATAGAATCGGGTCAAAATATTCAAAGACTTTCAAGATTTTTCAAAATAGCAGATCTACAAACTCGCTATGAGCTTGTATATCTGCTATTTTTCAATAGTTAAAGCATAACATAATGCATAATAATGCGTTCCCGCCCGGTCTAAATGGGTTAAATATACAAAAGCTATGCTCTAGATGTCAAGCATGTAGTGGTCGCCGATGTCTAGCTACGTCTGATTTATATTGGGTTGTGCACTGTGTCAAAAACAAGACCATCTACAAGCTTCGGGTCATGAAGCATTGTGAGCTTGCAGGTCGGCTATTTTGGGTGCACAACTAAGCCTAAATCAGCTGTTAGAAAGCATCGTTTGGCACAGATTCAGTGCATTGTTCAAGAACTGGTCACTGTTTTTTTGGGGGGGGATGGGGGAAGCCTGCCCCGCCAAAACGCTAACAAGGTTTAAAGGAGTAGAAATAAATACCTGTCTGTGTGCTCCTGCACAGTTCCGCTCGGTGGACGAGACGACCCAGGCCATGGCGTTTGACGGCATCATCTTCCAGGGACAGAGTCTGAAGATCCGCCGTCCGCACGACTACCAGCCCCTCCCGGGCATGAGCGAGAACCCCAGTGTCTATGTGCCCGGTACACTACTTCTTCTCTCTGACAAACTGTATACTGTAGGAGACTTCATAGTCGGTCTTCTCTGTTGAAATAAGTTATTATATTCTATAGATTTATACAGTATATTATAATTTTTGTTTTATCAAAGCCACTGTTATAACATTTGGTGTTGGTTTGGTAGGTTTTGAGCTTGTATTTTCTTACCCTCCTGTAATGCCTGACCCTCAGTTTGGGTCTAGCAGTGTCTATGCTGTTCTTTTCTCTCTTTATCATTATTTCATGGTAGTTGATATGCCCATAATGGCGCCTGACACTGCTCTTAAACTCTGCATTATGAAGAAAAACGTTTTTAAATGATGGTAGTTGATATGCCCATAATGGCGCCTGACACTGCTCTTAAACTGTTCATTATGAAAAAAGGTTGAAAATGATTTTGATGTACACTTTCTACATGTGTTAGTTTTCATAGCATAGCCACAGAAACAGTCAGGTTTCTTGTCCTTGACTGATAAACTAACACCATGTGAGTTAGATATCTTCAACGTAGAGAATCAGAACCGAGGGCCTGCCTGTCATTTCCCCCCACGTCGGTTCATTCACAGACTCAACACGTGTGTACTTCTCTGTTTGTACACAGGTGTGGTGTCCACAGTGGTGTCTCAGTGGTGTCTCAGTGGTGCCACAGTGGTGACTCAACACTTACGTATGTACTTCTCTGTTTGTACACAGGTGTGGTGTCCACAGTGGTGCCCGACTCGGCTCACAAGCTCTTCATCGGTGGGCTGCCCAACTACCTGAACGACGACCAGGTCAGTGCTTCCTTAACCAGCTTACAGGCTACTTAACCCATTTAGGGCCTAGAATTATTGAATGCTTTAACCAGTGAAAAATAGCAGATATACAAGCTCACAGCGCGGCACCGAGTGCCGCGCTGTGAGCTTGTAGATCTGCTATTTTTTGAAAATGTGTGCAAATCTTTGAATATATGTATTTTCAAAGCAAACGTTTGTAACTCAAATTTAGCTTCTGGGTGGTCCCTGGAACTAAATATTTTGAATGGGGGTCCGTAGCCAAATAAATATAATTTTGGGGGTCCTTCACATGAAAAGGTTTGAGAACCACTGACATAGTAGTCTCTCAAGAACAGACTAACTGATCTCCAGTTGAAGTGAAAAGGACCTTTTCTTTAAAGATGGCTGGCCAGATTGCTGATATAGAAACAAAGGTTTTTCAAAAAAAACTTAGAAGGATTCAAAAGACACTTATAGAATCGGGTCAAAATTCTAATTTTCACGATTTTCCAAAAATAGCAGATCTACAAGCTCGCAGCGCGGCACTCGGTGCTGCGCTGTGAGCTTGTATATCTGCTATTTTTCAATAGTTAAAGCATAAAATAATGATACACAATAATGTGTACCCGTTCTGAATTGGTTAAATATGGGTCACAGCTTGTCTCATAACACCACACATACTGACTGACCCGCTTCCTCCCAGTCTAAAACTATTAGAGCAGCAGTTGCTAATATTAGAGCTATGCCGAATAATATAATAATTAATTTGGTTGGAGGATATTTTCTTTGTGGGGCAAACGGTATTCGATAAGCGGAGGGGTACGTGTGTCCAACGGCCATCTTTTCCATTAGGCCTAGTCTTAATCTGTGGGTCTGTTGAGCTGTTATGACTATGACATAGAGTATGTACATTTTCAAGGTATTACTGTGAAAAATGCTACACTTTAGCAAATTATTAAATATTGGCCCAGGCCTAACTTTGGTGCCATCCACACTGTAAAATGACTGTCCAGATATTTGTAACATTTCAGTAAATGTAAGTCATGCTGAAATGTAATCAGTTTTAATGGGTGTGCTGGCATGTACCTTTAACTCATCGGATGCCCACGAGGTGTCTACGCGTCAATCTCTTTGATGTCTGTGTGCCCATCGACGCGTTCGATGTGTCATACAGTAAACTATACTGTACTGTAGCACCTGTACTGTACTACCGCGGTGATGAAAACGACTCCATTTCCCAAAATGCATTACGTGATCACTTGACTGGGAAGTGCTGTCTCGCTAATAGACATGCATGCAAAGCTGCTGCACAAACATGCATTTTTGTCCTAATCCAGGTTTTAAATCACTTTTACGTTCAAAATGCAGCCTTTTCTACCGGCCGTCACACAAACGCTGTGGAGCAGGATTGTTAAAAACCAGTCCTGACTGAAAGAAAAGATTTTCGCGAAATAAACAGGACATGCTTGGATTACATTTTATCTGATTACTTTTTCCGCCAGGACCTGGAAGGTTTTTACAATTCCTGCCTCTAATATTTGACAATTTGGCCAATGTTTCATTTATCATTTTAGAGGTGTTAAAAAGTCCTTAAATTGTCACTTTAGAAATGTGTAGATACCCTCTATACACTTAAACCTTATGTTGGGTTGTTTACTGTTGAGTGAGAAAACAATGTTGCACACAAGTTAATCATCTGGGGACCCCCAAAATAATTTGGGGACCCCCAGGTTGGGAACCACTGGATTAGGAGACCTCGGCCTCTGCTTACAGAAGGCCAGTTTCTTTGCTACGCTGCATCAGGTCTGCCACCACCTCCAGATTTAAAAACAACCCTCTTTTCTTTTGTCTCTCAGGTGAAGGAGCTGCTGACATCCTTTGGGCCTCTCAAGGCATTTAACCTGGTGAAGGACAGCGCCACCGGCCTCTCTAAAGGTTACGCCTTCTGCGAATACGTTGACGTCAACCTCAACGACCAGGTGAGCACACGTATTTTAGGTGACGAGACAACTTGCCAAACTCGAACAACAGCCGCCTTCTCGTTTGAACTACTTTAGTTATTCAATTCTGTTAGACTCGCAGAAAGATGCCTGTACATTTCATAGCATGCTTTGTACCGATATTGAAGTGGCCAATTGAAAAAGAACCGTAATTACAATACAAAAGTTCAATATCAAACTGAACAACCACCAGTTTGCGTTGCCCTCCTTTCTGTCTTGTTAGAAATATGACTGCTAGAGGTGTGCATGCATTTGCCAAGGCTTCCTACATTTGTATTACAAGTACAGATATAGCTGTCAATACCAAGATAATTGGAGTAATAACAACTTTGATTTTATTTGTATTATTTCAGGCCATTGCAGGGCTCAACGGTATGCAGCTGGGAGACAAGAAGCTCCTTGTGCAGCGAGCCAGCGTGGGATCCAAGGACGCCACTCTGGTAAGAGTCCAGATGTCTCTGGACAGGAGACAGGGAGCAGTGTGGCCGTTAACCACAACTAGGGCTGAATTAGAAATAATTGGGGGATACATTGAGGAAGGTTACACCTTTCCACTGCTGCAGTGCAGCACAGCTAATCGGGGAGAACCCTAGTGTCCATATTCTGAGAACTTTAGCCAAAAATAGACGATCTACAGTACAAGCTCACAACGCCTCACAGCACGAGGCGTTGTGAGCTTGTAGATCGTCTATTTCGAGCTTTGGTGTAGAGGGGGAAAAATAACAGACTAAGTACAGAGTGAAAGTTTATTAAGTATTGACGGTTCAAGTGGTTAAATATCGGAAAACACAAATTGACATGAATCCAAAATACACTGATGATTGTGCGGTCAAACAATGACACTATGGAATCTCTGAAGAGGTTGTGGGGGTCCCTGCGTCATCTCTCTCTCTCAACTAAGGGGTGCTTGGCCTGAAGATGCTGAAGACGCCTGCTTTAACCCCTGAGCCCTGATGTAACATTGGTGTTGGTGTCCCCCCTCTCTCTCTCTGTGTGTGTGTTCAGACGAGTATCAACCAGACCCCGGTGACGCTGCAGGTCCCTGGCCTGATGAACAGCTCGATGAACCAGATGGGTGGCCTGCCCACCGAGGTGCTGTGTCTGATGAACATGGTGGCCCCCGAGGAGCTGCTGGACGACGAGGAGTACGAGGAGATCGTGGAGGACGTGCGGGACGAGTGCAGCAAGTACGGCCAGGTGAAGAGCATCGAGATCCCCCGGCCCGTGGACGGCCTGGAGGTCCCTGGCACTGGCAAGGTAATGGATGCTTATTAGTCAGAAATGTTAAAACGGCACGCTGTACATTCAGACATTAAGGCTAACGAGGATAAGACCTTTCATATCATACCTGTATATTTGGATTTAAAAAATAATGCATCAAAAGTTTGTATTTTTGTTGTCAAGTTCAACAGTTCATCCCTGTATCCTTACAAGCCGTTTGACATAAATGTCTTGACACATGAATTTATTTTCTCTCCAGTTTTTCCCAGGAATAAATCTTCAATCACCTTGTTCTATATTTAGCTGATAGCAAAACAATTACATAAATAGCAGTCACTTATGTCGATGTTGTTGCCTCCTAGATGGGATACGTTGTTGGCATCCCTTTTGTACGTGCGTTCTTTGACCTTTCTTTCTCTCTCCTCTCTTTAGATCTTCGTGGAGTTCATGTCTCTGTTTGACTCCCAGAAGGCTATGCAGGGTCTGACGGGGAGGAAGTTCGCCAACAGGGTGGTGGTGACGAAGTACTGCGACCCCGACGCCTACCACCGCCGAGACTTCTGGTAGAGGAGCTCCCCAGGATGAGAGGAGGGGTGGGGTGGGGTGGGATGGGGGGGAGGGAGGGATGGATGGGGAGAAGTTGTGCCACCCAATTTCAGATCAACCCTTCCCTGTTGCTTAGGTCATACGTTCAGCTCAACGTTTCATGTATACCTTGGGGAGTATTTAACAATTCGCAGCAGAGTGACTTTGGTTATGATCCATTTTATTACTTGAGGCCTACATGAAATGTCCAGCTATGGGCTATGGTTAGGAAAACGGTCGAGTTGGAATTGGGCGGTGTGGGGGGGTTAGGAGATCGGGGATTGTGAGGGTTTGTATTCTGTCATTTAAACAGGTAAAACGTTTAAAAACAAAATCTGAGGGGCGGGCGGGGGCTGTTAAACGATTTTGTGCGTAGTGAGAGGGGGAGGCCGGGGGGTAAATGATTTTTATACTTTGTGCGAAACGGGGATGGTCGTTTCCGGGGTGGGGGGGCGGGTGGGGTGTCACATGTCAAAGCTTTGTATTTAAATGGAGGTAGCCTGTTTTAAGTACTTTAGGAAGGAGCCAGCTAGGGGTGTGGTGGTGGGGAATACCTAACTGGACTATTCCCGCTCCGGACGAGTAGGCGATTTGAGGGGGGGGAAACAACCGCAGAGGGGTGCGGGACGGGGAGAGGGGACGGCAGTGGAAGATGAGGGCATTTCAGTTGTGACCTTCCAGTGTAGATATAGCTTCCATCGTCGCCCTCGATGGCGGATTTATTCGCGGTTGCGTATTGTATCCGAGCTTGCAGGTCTGGTATTTTCTGGCGCGCAACTTAAGTATAAATCGAGCGTCGGGGGTCGCGATGTCTACGTGCGGCAAGGGGAGATGACGACCCGTTTTTTCTTTTCTTTTTCAACAAGATAATTCATTTCCTCTACTTTCTTTTTTCCCATCAGACCATGCAGCCCACCACCCCCTCAGGATGAGTTGTCAGAGTAACTTGTTTTGGGGTTTTTTCGTAGGAGAATATCGGTCGTCGTCGTTTTCCCATACTGTGTTGTAGCATCATTGATCTGTAAAGTAAAAATAAAATAAAAAAAGTAGACGTTGTATTCAGGTCACCCGAACAGGAAATATTAAGAGTACATGTAAAATAATGTCCCGTTTGTCAATTTAAATTATTTTTCTTTTGATTGTTTTCCCCCGATTGGAAACGTTTCACGTCCATCTGTAAGCTTTAGTCCGTCGCAGTCAAAGAGGAAGCCAGCGGTAGAAGATAGTAGCAGCCACAAGGAGGAGGGTACACTGCAAAAGATCCAGAGTGTTCATTTGAAAAATAGCAGATATACAAGCTCGCAGCGCGGCACTCGGTGCCGCGCTGTGAGCTTGTATATCTGCTATTTTTCAATAGCTAAATAATTAAATAATTCTAGGCCTAAATGGGTTAAAACAATCTTTCAGATTGGCTATTCTCGCAGAGCGACAGTCATATGACAAAGTAAAAATGGGTAAGGGCCATTTTTTCCCCCTACGGAATTAAAGTAACACAGTGATTTTCGCAGTGTATTTTGCAGGGCTGTAGAGCTTCCTTTTTTTTAATGAGGCATAATTTTTATGGTATCTGTTCCAGACACACAAAAAAAAGCCTTAATGTTACTTTTCCCACAGCTGTCTGTGAGCAAAGAACTGTCTAGGCTAGGTAGGCCCTTCACTCTCTGTCAATATATGATGTCTGTATGTTCATACATGTCCCACTATAATCATGCTTTAGTGTTGCATTTCTAGTTTTTCCTTCCATTTTGTTTTGTCTTTATTTCCCAGACAATGTGGGATGGATGTAAGATAACGGGAGATGTGTCGGACCCTGGTTGTTGTAACCTTTGTGTGTACAGCGTCTCTCTCTCTTTTCACATGACCAAATAAACACATGACTAACACCCAACGGCTCGTGTTGCACTGCTGTCGGCTGGAATTAAGAGGCGGTACAGACGCAGCCATTGTTCAAGTCCCCCAGTTGTCACTGCGTGCTTGGCTGATGCTTTCAGTAGGCGCTCTTAGTGCTCGGAGAACGCCGCGAACGAGTCGTGACGACGCACTGATTTTGGCAACTGTGTCATTTTAAAGAAGGAATTGACAGGGCTTCTACCATGGCTGCCAGCCTGTACTATGTAGTAGAGCTAACGTTTCAGGGCTTTGGGCTGTTTTGTTCCCAGCATAGATTAACTTCCAGCATGTACAATTAACTAAAACCAATGACTTGATTTAAGGGCCTAGTTAAACATATTACTGGAGTTGGCATCTTTTGGCAAGTGTTCGTCTCAATGCGCATGATGGCGAGTTAGTAGAAATCTATAAAGCTGAATCTGATGGGGGACTAATGGACTATGGAATAACCACGGGGATTAAACTGTTTGACCTTGTTTTACAATCTATGATGTCTACTTCTATCACTTGATGGCAACAGTGAATTCATTCTCCATTATGCTTAATTTATGTATATATATATACTCCGTCATACTACAGAGCTACATGCCGAAAATAGCTAATCGGCTTGCAGTGCGCCTATTTTCAGCTTGGTGACTGCGTCGTGTGGCGACGCATAGATCGGTCTATAAATGTATAGGTATCTCATCCGTCTATGGAAGTCGTAGTGTTAATGTTAACCATGTACCCACACATCATCATCAGTACTGCAACTAAAGCTATCTTCTGTAACTCCGTCATACCTCTCACCCACCCGCCCCATCATATGGTCTCCTGCCGTCTTTTCTCCGAGGACCACCTGTTTATAACGTTTCAGTGTACGGGCTTGAGCTCCATGCTTTTCATTTGGCTCCTTTGGCCGCTTAATAAGACAGAATGACTGTGTCAGTGAATTATTCGTTTTGAAACTCCTTTTATGAATTTTTCGTTTTTTTTGGTTTTTAAATGTTAACTGTGTCGTTTTATTTCTTTTTGTTTTCCAGTTTTCTCAGAAAAAGTGATTTCTTAAAGTGAATTAATGGAAAATTAAAACAAAAGTGCAAAAAAAAAACACAACCCACTTCTAGTTTATGAAACAATCTTTCATTTGTCTGTTTATTTTGTTTTCAAATATTGATTAAAAACTGAATTTACATGATGGCGTGATCTTTGTGCTACCTCAGTTACACACCCATATGACCTCGGTGAAGTTGGCACCCCATATGTTGAGAACATATATCAAAATTGTGTCATTATTTAGTGCTGAATTTGTGCTGAATTGTGCCGTAAACTTTATAATTTGTGCTGGTATCATTTTTGAGATATTTCAAGTTATAGTTTTGCTGAGCCTTGCACCCCCAATTTTTTGGCTCCAAATCGGGGAAAAAATGGTCTCATTCTTTAGTGCTGGATGTGCTCTAATTTGTGCTGTTGAAATCATCAATTGTGTTTTTATATATATTTACATGTATCCACAAGTTTCCGCGGGAGTTTACTGGAGACTATCAGGACCAAACTTCCGGGTTTAACAGCAGACATACAAGCTCACGTCGCGTCGCAGATGCAACCCGTTGTGAGCTTGTAAATCGGCGGCGGAACCTCGTGCAGACGTTTGCGCAATGCACTATGGGGCGTAGGAAACTCGTGGATAAATATTTATATGGTTATGAATTGGCAGATTTATCAGCATTAAGGCCCATTCCCACTGGGCCAGATAACAGATATCTGGAGATATTTCTCCAGATATTTCTCCATGCAAAGTGGATGGTAGATACAGATAAAAAAATGTTTTGCCACAGATAAAAGTATCTGTGGCAAATATCTGTGGTATATATATTTTTTATCTGTATCTACCATCCACTTTGAATGGAAAAATATCTGGAGAAATATCTCCAGATATCTGTTATCTGGCCCAGTGGGAATGGGCCTTTACAATGGTGTGGCCTGCAGAGTGCGATGGAGAGCAGCAGTGCATAATGGTAGAACATAGGAGCAGAACAGTGGTGTTATGTGGAATATCTCAAAAATGAGGTACAGAGGTACCCATATGATGTGATGGTTTGATCTATAGCTATTGTGCAATGTCATTTCACCAAAATTCAAGAGTTTGATTGATTGAAGGCTTTATTAGAAGTTTGCATAGGAAAATGTACAGATTCATGACGGTACAGTTCACTGGTACAAGGTCTACTAAAAGGAGATCCATGAAAAGACTAAGCTTATTTCAACAGGAAACCATTTAAGTATCTCATATAACATTGAATGACAGACAAATAGAACACAGTACTATGCAGTAGACATGTAAAGAAAAAAAGAAAGAAAAAGAAAACAGTAGGTCTATACAATCAGTAAGTACAGTATATACAATATATACAAGGAAGGGGCAGGTAACAGTAAGTCTAAACAATCAGTATGTACAGTATATACAAGGAAGGGGCAGGGAGGGTAGGGTAACAGTAAAGAGTGGCTCTACTTTACTGTTTACTACTTGTAATGCAGTTGGAGGCATATATTACACGGCCGGGTCTGCTCTGCTCATAATTTGCTCAGACTGGGGACGAATATTTTTTTTTAAAGCCAAGAAAAGAGTATAAAATGGAATCAATCCATTAGATGCGCTCAATCGCCATGACTTTAATACGCACCCTGCAGTAAAACACAATGTCCACACGGTGGAGCCATTTCACACTTAATGGACCTTAAGTCACTTGAGTTATTGTTGCATAATTCTTACCTCTATCTATACAAAGGATTAGTTTTATAAGTCAGTGGATAAGAGCATCAGTACAATGTCTTGAATATATATACATATAGACTAATTAAAATAAGATGGTTTCTGTTTTATCTTTAGGCTATGCTATATTTTAATTTGCACTAATATTGCACCAAAGAGAATCTACTGCATGGCACAGACTGGTGGTAGCCTAATAATGGCTGAGAGAGGGATTCTGTCCTTTTCCATTTCAGTAGGTCTGAAGCAATACACCGTTATGGGGCATTGGCATTATTATTTATGTGGCATAAAGCCCATGCTCACCTGGGGTTTAGCCAAGAGGGGATTCCTATAGTCGAGCTCTCCCAGGGCAGAAATGATTCAGTGACATGAGATAATGTGTCAGCCATGCAGCTATATAGCGCCCATCTCCCTCTCTGCATGGCTGCACCCCTCTCTGAACACCACTACCCACACTGATGCTGCTAGCTGCAGCACCATCACCCAGCCTGCTCCCTGCGGGCGAATGTATAGAACCTGACCATCCCAAATGTCTGTATTTATTAAGTGCGCTTGTACCATTTTGGTGTTCAAGAATGTGTTTTCAGTTTCATCCAACAACACAACGCAAAGGCCTACGTTTGGTGGCTACTAATGCCTGGTTTCTATGCTTTGTTGCGCGCACGCACTGAAAATAGACCCGTTCTATGCATGCATGCGCTGTGAGACTGTGGGTCGGCCTTTTTGTGTATAACACTTTAAAAATCGTTATAATTGTAGCATTTGGTACACAGTCAATGACAGTGTAGCCTACTACACTCGGCACAGGCTTTTGTTCATGGAGATTCAAGGTTGCAGAACGGGTCCTTCATTGGCATGCATGCTGAGCCTTCTGTAGCAATTTGGAAATGCCTGTTTCGAATCGGTAGCCCACACATCACATGTAAGTACCGGACCGCTATATGATGACATTTACAGGGCTGGTGTGTGATTGTTCGCGAACGAATGGAGTCCTTTGAACGGCTCTTTGAAATGAACGACGGGAGCCGTTCCTCTAGATGAACAGTTGTGGAAAAAGTGCAACATTCTTTAGGCCTACTTATAAATGTAAAAGTATCAACACTGCAATGTAGAAGTAGGCCTACTCTGCCACAAGTAGAAGTTTGGAATTAAAATGTAGCCTAGCCTAAAAAATACAAAGGTATTGGTATCAAAATGCACTTAAAGTAGGCTACTAATAGTAGAAAGTACTCATTATGCAATATGTCCCAGGCCATTTCACAACTTTTCCAATGAATAAAATGTTGGAAAAAACGTTTGAAAATAGCCAAGCTCACTAGATCTGCTGTATAGGTTTGAAGTGATTTGTAATTATAATCAAAATCTACGAAGTGACAAGTAGGCCTAACTAAAAATGAGTCTTTTTTGAACGGCTCTTTGGAAAGGAACGGATCCCAGAGATCCGGCTCACTTCAAAGAGCCATAAATCCCATCTGCAGTGTATACTCAGAATGAACCACTGTCCCCCCCCCCCCCCCTTGTGGCGGACCTTTGAAGTGCTCCGCTGGTCATTGTCATTCTGGGCACCACCTCTCCATTGATCTCCATTCAGAAAGATAGAACACTGCAGAGACAGCGCAGCACAGGGGGCTGAAGCTAAACTGAAGCAGTGGTTCTCAACCTGTGGGTCGGGATCCCCAGGGGGGTCCCCAAATTATTATATTTTTTGGGGGGGTCCACTGATGATTAGCTTAATGTGAAACAAACCAATACAGTAGGTCTATAATACGTGTATTGGGTATCTGCACATTTCTTAAAGCGACAATTTAGGGACTTTTAAGACCCTTTTAATACCTCTAAAATGTAAAAAAGTGTGTGTGTGTGTGTGTGTGTGTGTGTGTGTGTGTGTGTGTGTGTGTGTGTGTGTGCGTGCGTGCGTGCGTGCGTGCGTGCGTGCGTGTGTGTGTGTGTGCGCGCGTTGCATGATGCGAGCCGTCTGATAATATTACAGAGAAGTTAATCAAGCACATTTTCTTAGTCAATACATTGCAGGCTGCAGCATCAAAAGTCAGCGCTGCTGGATGCAGCTGTGGTTCTGTGTGTGTGTGTGTGTGTGTGTGTGTGTGTGTGTGTGTGTGTGTGTGTGTGTGTGTGTGGGTGGGGGGCGTGGGGGGAGCTGGGGAGAGGAGGAGGGGACAGTTCTTGAGTGCACATGGTTGCTTGCATGCATGCGTGCATGGATTTATGTAAGAGCAGCCATGCACGTGTGCATCTGAGCGTGTCAGAGCATAAATCAGTGTGGGTGCTGACGGCGGGGACTTTTGAGTGACGTGTTGGAAGAGGGAGAGAGAGAGAGAGAGAGAGAGAGAGAGAGAGAGAGAGAGAGAGAGAGAGAGAGAGAGAGCCTGCGGTTGTTCACATCAGCATAACGTCGGTAGGCTATATTATTGATGACCTGAGATAGTCTATCTATGCGGAGGCTCTCCCTCTTTCTATTAGTCTAATATGCATGCATGCCAGATGGATGGCTTGCGTGGGTGGGTGTACACAGTCAGTCATTTGTGAGTTTTTGTAATCATCAGTGGTGGAAAAATTACTCACATTTCTTCATAAAATGTAGAAATACTCAAGTAAAAGTCTGGAATTCAAAATGTAGCTACTTGAGTAAAAGTATGAAAGTGTAAAAAGTTCAAAATGTTTGAAAACAGCAGATCTACAAGTTCACAACACGTCACATTGTAGATCGTCTATTTTCAAATAGTAGTCTATAATGTAATCATTTTAGGCCTATATCTGCAAAGTAACTAGTAACTAAAGTTTTCAAATAAATAACTAAAGTTTTCAAATAAATGACTGTATAGTGGAGTAAAAGTACAATATTTGGATCCGAGATGTAGTGGGGTCGAAGTAAAAGTATTGGAAATTGGAAATACTCAAGTACAAATACCTCAAAAGTGTACTTAAGTACAGTAATGAAGTTAAAGTACTTTGTTACTTTACATCACTGCATGCATGGCAGATGGATGGCTTGAGTGGGTGTACAGTACACAGTCAGTCACTGTGAGTATAGCCTATTTGTAATTATTTATTATCTTCTAACGCTAGAGCTAAACCACACATATAATAACCACTTAAACCCCGTATGGCTGAGCGGAGTGCCTCAGGGGGGGCTCTATAGGCCTATACTAGCAGCGATGGGCAGTAGCTAGCTACAGTACAAGTATAGCTTAGCTACATAGCTTAACTAAGTAGCGTAATGGAAACTAGCTACATTTCTCTGGGGATAGCTTGTAGTGTAGTTGAGCTATATTTAATCAAGAGTAACTAGTAATGTAGCTTACTACATTTTCCAAGTAGCTGGGCCATCATGGTCAGGATGAATATATAAATTAATAGGACAGTCATTACAAGTGTCCCCAATATAGTCCATGGGCCAGACGGGTTGTCGGTATCAAAAAGGTGGCAAAGGGCGCCCGAGTCGGTGACCTTCGGGGTCGCCACAGCTCCAGAAAAACAATGGTTTAGTGATGAGAAGTGATGAGTCATCACTTTTCAGAGTTTTGTGGATGTTTTCTGGAGCCCGAAGGTCACCGACTCGGGCGCCCTAGCTAAATCATTAGAGCATGCCCTGGGCTACATCTGTGCAAAATTTGGCGCTTTTAGACTGATTAGCATGAGAAATAAAACCCTAAGGCCTCCGACTAACATGAATGCACACCCATACATGCACCGTCTTCTGAGGCCATTTATAGCCCAAGGAATGTTTTTTGTGCAAAACAAATGCTTGCAATGGATTCGGCATCATGAAAACCCCTAGTTTGACCCCTCTTATGCTACTAAAAGCAGATTCTTTTTTTTACCTTTTTCCCTGTAATGTAATCGTCGACGAATCTGTGCGGTTAAAAGTGGCCTTTAAGTTAATGGGACACCAACTCTAGAGGCTGATAACACACATTTAGCTGTGTCTCAGAAAGGGTTATCATACCAAAATATAATCTACAGATATAGAGCTTTTCAAAAATGCATGGTAACCTTTGCCACCTTTTTGATACCGACAACCCGTATGGCCCATGGACTAATAGTGAGGGGCATACATTTAATTTAAAGCCAGACAGAAGGTTTCCAGTTTCAGTCTGTTTTTTTGCAAGCAATTTATGCCTGCATGCCCATTTGTTTAGTGGAAAAAAGAAGAAAGAAAAAGTAGTGTTGATGTAGCTAGCTATTTTTGTCCTGTAGCTTGTAATGTAACTAACTACATTTCTCTGGGGATAGCTGAGAGAGAGAGAGATGAAGCAGGGACCCCCACTGTAGTCTATGTTGTATACAATTGTGTTGCAGATTCAAAATGTTCATTTAGACTTGTTTGACAGCACTGTCATCAGTGTATGTTGGATTAATGTGTATTCTCAGACATTTAAACTGTCAATATTTGGTCTGCTCTTCTTTTCCCTCTACACCAAACCGCTTTGCCAGAAATAGCTGATCTACAAGCTCACAACGCCTCGCAGCCCGAGGCGTTGTGAGCTTGTAGATCTGCTATTTTTGGCTAATGTTCCACTCAGAATAGGGATGCTAGGGTTCAATTGGTTAATGTAAAAAACATGATCATATCTACACAAAGATGTGGTGGCCTCCCTGTAGTAACTCTGAGGACGCCCATAGGGGTCCCGGACCCCCTGTTGAAGACCCCTGCTCTATAGGCCTACTAGTGTGTTTTAAGTTTTCTGTTATTGTGGGGAAAACCTTTTCTGAAAAAAAAAAAAAACCGTTGAAATCCATAAAAAAATCTGTGACATCCATGCGCTCCACAATCAGTTTATTAATCAATTCATTCTTCTTTTCTTTATTTTTTTTTGTTGCAAAATGTAGAGAAGCCAATTATTATTTAAACCTCTTTTCTCTGTTTTCCTCCCAGTGCTTGACATGGGTCTGGAAGGCATCCAGGGGAGTGAGGTCCAGAAGTGGGTAAGGCAGAGCGGCGGGCACACCTGAGACGCCAGTTGTTGCTGTTGAGCCCTCTTGGGGGTGTCGTGGGCCTAAGAAACCCAAGATGGAGGGCGCCCACCTGATGAGCCCAATGAAACCCTTAGCCACCCAGCCCTGTGATGACTTCATCATCCCCACCCACGTTTCTCAAGGTAAACATGGATTGTAAACATTTAGTGTCCCATTCAGGTACTGTATGCAGTCAGGTCAAGCTTGGCTCAGGGAGGACATATTTCCCCCTGAATCCATGGCACTTTGGGTTAGCGATTTCAGTTAACAAATCATTTCGTTCACAGTATTGATCAGTTCAAATGAATCGTTCACTTTCACCGGTCACGATCCACGCATGCGCAAAGAAGCGCATGTCTCACACGGCACTACCGGCAGTCTTGCTCGATGATGTACTGATGTAGCAGGACTGCCTTGTGCAGTTTATTAAAAGGGTTAGGCGAGTTCAATAACAAAGCAAAGCACTGTGTACAGAAATGGGAAACTGTCATATTACTGCTCAAAGACACGAAAAGAAGAAGTCTTGCTCGCTCGCTCGCTGCCGCCGCAACGACCCATATTTTACAGATCGTTTTCTGTTTTGCCTTGTATTTCCTGGTTTTCCCCAGAGCCCTGTATTGGAGAGTCACGTCATCTCCGTTCACGGCCCCATGAAGTGAACGTAGATGACACGACTCTCTATAACTTCATATCCTGTGTTTGTAAAACTGGTATCCTATACTGGCTGAGTAGGACACTACAGTGGATTGCAATCACTAGATTAAACCAGTGGTTCTCAAAGTGGGGTATGGGGCCCCCTAGGATAGGGGTCCTTGGGAGGTTCCATGGGGTCCCCAGCAAAATGAGTTGATATAGCTCCACAATCATTTTAACCACTTTAACCTTATTTTATACTTTGGAGATTAAAAAATAGCAGATATAGCTCCTAGATCTTCTGTTTTAGAAGAATTGTGAAATGTTGTGCTAATCTTTACAAATATATATTTCTTTGCTTCTGGAAGTCCCTGGCACAAAATATTTTAGCGATGGGGGTCCGCAGCCAAATACATATCATTTTGGGGGTCCTTGACATGAGAAACATTTAGAACCACTGCACCAGACTCTGCGGTGGTTGACACTTTACCCCTGCTCCACCCGGGCGCCTGTTTCAGTACAAAACTAATCTTCTCCCTTCAAGCTACTGTAATCTGTTTTTGCGTAATAATCATGTGCACAATTAGGCCATCCTACAGGGAAATCATCTGCTCTCCACGTGGCTTTCTTTAGGACTACTCGAGGTGTAAGAATTTACAGTTCGATACCAATGTCCATACCTCTGAAATAACTTGATTGACTTCATTTAAAAAGGACTAAGAAAGTATGTTATCAAAAAATGTAATGCCATCCTAGGGGCTGTTAAGTCTGACGTCATTTTGTAGGCAGAGGAGAACTTTTGGGGCCAAAAGGCCCCAGCGCCCGTGAATCTTTTTATTATTTTACTATTTACTAATTTTTCTTCTCTTTGTTGTTGAAAGGAAAGTGGTAGAATGATACTTTAGTCGTTATTTTTGTCTCGGATCTGTTGAAATAGCGAGGGACAGATATTGATAATAAATCTGCTTGTAGGTCTGACTACAAAATGATGTCACAGCTTAACAGCCCCATTTGTGTTTCTTTTATTGCTGTTGCGTTTTATTGAATGTCTCTTAGTTTACAATTCTTCACAGGACAAACCGTGATATAGTTCTTTTCCAGGTTGGAAGTGGTTAAGGTTCTGTTCCATTTCCAGCGAGCCAAAAGGAACTATACAGCAGCCCTCTGACTCACTTTGACCTGAATGGAACGCAACCTTAATTAATGGCAGCACCTGTGTTTAAATAAGACCAAAAGATCTCCAGCAGCACCCACTTAAGGTCCTTTTTAGGTACATTTTATTGTGTTTGGCATGCAGGGCAACAGGCAGCATACAGACAGGTTCAGTCAGAGCCTTCTTTTTACACAGATGCTGAAGAAGGCTCCGACGGAATGCGCGTGCCTGCTGCTGCCCATGCCAAACAATACAAAATAATTAAAAATGATTGAAAGGATTGATTTTGCGGTTTGTATTGTAAATCACACCGGTGTGATGTCATCTCGGTGTACTTGACAATACAAACCCCTAATTGTAGTGACTCGACTCGAGTGGACTTGGTGGGGGGCGAGTCCCGAGTCAAATGGTCCTGACTCGAGACGAGTCATTGACTCGAGTACTACAACACTACAAACCCCAAAATCAATCCTCCAGTTCTAGGAAACACAGAAGGGGGAACTTAAATCCTCTAAGGTATATTAATGACATAGTTGAACATTGAAAATGGGTGGTCTTCCCCTTTAAGTGAGTGCTGGCCGGTGCTCTTTTCATTTTATTGGAACACAACCTGAAACCGAGGTGTTGAGAGAAGAGGTGCACGAGAAGCGCTCTCCTTTGAAGAAACACCTGTTTACCCTACTATTTCATGTTGTCAAAATGGCTGCTGTGAAAAATGGTCTGGTCCTTTCTAAGAAATGGACCTCTCACAACTGCACAAGATGTACAGCTGTTGCAGCACTGCAGCTTGCACTTGCAGCCAGCAGCAGCCTGCAAGTGCAAGTAAAAAAGGAATGAGGTTTGAGTGTTTGTGTGTGTGTGTGTGTGTGTGTGTGTGTGTGTGTGTGTGTGTGTGTGTGTGTGTGTGTGCGTGCGTGCGTGCGTGCGTGCGTGCGTGCGTGCGTGCGTGCGTGCGTGCGTGTGTGCGTGTGTGTGCTTGTGTCCCTTCAGCCTAAAAGCTATATTATATACCTTCGCTGAATCCCTCTCGTCGCACCCATCTATCTTGCCCCCTCGTTTTTTTCCTGAGCTTTATGGGCATGAGAAAACATACGTTTACATTGCCAAAGGAAGTGTCAAAGTATAATAAAAAACTGTTGAAATAGGGGGAGGGTGGACATCATTGTGTAAACAGAGCTATGTCACATTTTGGTGTTAAAGAAAATACGCGTTTTGGGACAAATAGCTCAGCAGTCATTTGCAGTCGCTTTGAGACAAAAAAAAAGCGTCATTTTTTCTCGACCCGACTTTATGTAGTATGCAGAAAAAAAGCCTCAGATCAGATTTAAAACGTGTTTAAAGGTAGCAGCTATGTTTACATGTGCAGCAGGTCCAGAGGTCTCTCAAAGGTTTGTAGTCACACTCACTCACGCACTCCTTCAGTGTTGCCAGGTCTGCTTATTCTATGCGACTTTGGGTTCGTTTTTTCTGTAAAATCGCCCGTAAATATGCTTGTTTCCTGGTGTTGTTTAAAGCAGTGGTTCTCAAACCTTTTCATGTCAAGGACCCCCAAAGGAATATGTATTTGTATTGCCAGCCAACACCCCCCCCCACACACACACGTAATTCTTTTTAAATTCCAAATCTCCAATGTAAATGTATTAGGGCATTAACGACTTGTGATTTTGGCAAGTCGACTCCACTCAGTAAAAAGTTGAGTTGAAGTCGACTTTATCGCTCGATGACGTCGTCAAACGATAGAAATTGTGAAAATAGACGATCTACATGCTCACAACGCCGTTGTGAGCATGTAGATCTGCTATTTTCACAATAGAACCACATGGAGCAAAAATAATGATAGAAATGAATACAAAGGATCTTTCTTTTCTATCGCAAATCAAAGCCCTGCTTCATCATACAAGGCCGTTGCACAAAAGTAGTGAAAACAGCCGATCTACAAGCACACAACGCCTCGCACCGCGAGGCGTTGTGTGCTTGTAGATCGTCTGTTTTCACTAGTTTAAATCATTTTTGGAGCGGTGAAAGCGCTCCCAATAGACAGGTATGTCTGTGGCTGGCTGGCTGGCTGGCTGGCTGGCTGGGTATGTCTGTAGCCTGGCAATACCTTGAGTGGCCACACTAGTTAAAGGAGGGGCGCTGTTGTGCAGGCACAAACACACACACACACACACACACACACACACACACACACACACACACACACACACACACACACACACACACACACACACACACACACACACACAACACAGATTCACCGCTCCACTTCGAACCGAGGTTTGATTTTAAAATGATAAATACAAAACAAACGGTTTTGGACATACAAGGTTTCCACCCGACAACGACGAAATATAACTCATGTACAGTAATTGGCCCACTGGCTTGTCACTTGTCATGATCTGAAATGGCAAATCTTTGAGTAGCAGCAGCGCTTAGAGAGAGATCTCTCTCTATAGCGCGCAATGAGGGCCTCTCCAACTCTTTTTCCCAGGCTGAATCAGGGGCCCAGCACGTCCCCGCTGGTAGGAGTCGACTTGTGTAATGAAGTCGACTTGTCGACTTTTTCGTTAATGCCCTAAAATGTATATAGGTTTAAAGTGGCTAAACTGGTAGGCGCTTCTTTTGGCAACACTGTCACTCTCTCTCTGCCCTCCATGCGTGCAGTGCAGGGCTGTGCAGTGCTCTGAGTGCAGTGCTGTGCTTTGCAGGCATGCAGGGCAGGCAGCCAGGGCTTGGCCTGGCCTCTTCCTCCTCACTCACCGTGCCCCATGTGTAACCTGAACTGTCAGGGGAACGCGCACTCGCTTCTCACTGGCGCTTTTAGTGTATGTATTTAATGTGTCCGTTTGACAGGGCCTTTACACGGCGTAATCCTCCTCAGTGTTAATTCAACTGACAGGACGGTGTAGGCTATACGCTCAGTACAGCCACACCGAAAGAATCGTTTCTTTTTTACGCTGTACATTGTTGACTTTACAGAATCAGACAGTCTATATTTTTCACACGCAAAGAAGCATGGGTGAGGCTGGTGATTAGTGTTTTTCTGGTTATTCACTTAGGAATACATACTGTATAATATACATGATCTGACAATAAAGGTGTGTGTGTGTGTGTGTGTGTGTGTGTGTGTGTGTGTGTGTGTGTGTGTGTGTGTGTGTGTGTGTGTGTGTGCGTGCGTGCGTGCGTGCGTGCGTGCGTGCGTGCGTGCGTGTGCGCGCATGGGTGGGCTGGATAGTGGTAGCCTATATTCCCTTGAGTGATGGGACAGGGGGCTTGTTTTGAGTCCCACACTGCCATGGGGAAGACACAGTTTGAGTCTTGGTCTTGTTACTGGATGTGACTCATTCTCGAGGTAGTTTCTGTGGATTAGAAAGGGCTCAGCCTCTATCTTTCAGCCCTGGAGCGATACTGCAGGCCCCCCGCCCGGAGAGACGTCAGGTCACAACACCCTGGTGACCCTCTCTGTCCACTGAAGGACCTACCGGTCTGCAGTCCTGCCCTGGTCCTTGGCAGACTCCATGATGGATGCGTAGTGGAACTGGACCATCCATTCCTTCGGCTGCCACAGGAAGAACTTCTTCTGCCGCGCCCTCTTAATGAAGGTGAATGTTAGCCTGACACTCAGCCTGAATTTACATTTTCGTTTCACTCCATTATTCAGTCTGAAAGCCCTTGCTACTACAGTCGTTTCTGGGATGGGCGTTGCCAAAGAGGCAGTCTTCTGCGATTGGTCCTGGGAAAACCCCACACACGCTGCTCAAAAAGCCCCAAAGTCATTGAGTTGAAGCGACGCTGATTTGCCGTTCAGATTTTCAACCGAGCAAGCTTCTCCACTGACAGTCACCAGACCCCTGAATCGCCTAAACAAATCATTTAATGGGAGTGGCTAGTGATTCAGGGGCTGGAGCCAGGCAAGGTGAATGTAAATATATATGTCACAGTTTTTTTAAGTTTCAGTGAAATTGAGAACAGGAGTGATTGTCGTGCAGCGCGGGGTGGAACAAGCGGTCGCTTTGATCCACAACAACGACAACGACAAAGTAGCGTCGGCAGGAATGATAGCGCCTCACCCCACGGAGGTTAGGGTTAGAGTTAGGGTTAGGCATAGTTTTACTGAGGTTAAGGTTAGGGTTAGGGTTAAAGTTAGGCATAGTAAGCTAATGGCTAAACACAGCTGAGCTAGGCTAGTAGATAAACAAAGAAAGAGTGGTCGCAAACGAGTGACGTCACACAAGTGAATGGCTGTTGTCGCCATCTCATGGTGAATACGCAGAATTACACAGGTGCGCTGATAAGAGACTATCAAAGTGAATTGATCCAGGTGGTGTTAGGGGTGTGTGGTGAAGTACAAAACGAGCGCTCTTACCCCGATCTAACTGAGTTACCCAAACTGACTGTACATATATATATTTTCACTACTTGTATTATGAAGTAGCCAATTTACGTATTCATTTATGAAAATATGTTGGTGCAAGTAACGGTGTGAGTGAACTAGTACAGTCTTTAGAGCACTGGGCTCCAAATGTTTATTACTTGTGTAACGGAGGTGATCCGAACCTCCCCACCCGGCTTCGTACCCGGGTCTCCCACGCCAAAGTCTAATATCTTAACCACTAGACCAAAGAGACATTTCTTTGGCCTGGGGGAGATACTAGACTTTTGAGGCTTCAAGGCTGGCGCTGCAACTCTCTCCATCACACTCACCCCCCTTTGACCTCCTCCTAAGGGGAAGCCCGGATCCGGGTCACGGCAGCAATGTGACGGAGGTGATCCGAACCTCCCCACCCGGCTTCGTACCCGGGTCTCCCACGTGAAAGTCCAATATCTTAACCACTAGACCAAAGAGACATCTCTTTGGTCTGGAGGAGATACTAGACTTTTGAGGCTTTAAGGCTGGGGCTGCAACTCTCTCCGTCACACTTGTAGAAAGCAGATGGTCAGCCTTCCATTTGTAGGTGTATTCATTCATCCCCAGTGGAGAGTCTAGGTGTATTCAGAGAGTGACGGTGTATTCATTCATCCCCAATGGAGAGTCGGACAGTAATTGGTGATTGGAGGTGCTGCCTGTTGGCGTCGTCTAGGGCATTGGTTCTCAACCAGTGGTCCTCGAGGGGGTTCCAGGTGGTCCCCAGCTAAATGATGGAGTTGGTAACCAAATGGACCCTTAGAGATCTTTAACTCTAGAGAGCGTAAAATGAAGACTCTCAAGAGTTAAGCTATTGTTAATCATCTGCATTACTTACTTTATAAGAAGTCTACACAATTAGAGAATAGATTTATTTTTTATTTTGATTGACCTGTTATGAGTCCTATGGCACCACATCAATACAGCAAGGAAACTGTAGACAAAATCCAATCCAACGATAACAAAATATTCTTTGTTTGGGGTCTGAGAGGCTAAATCTCAACAAATTGTGGTCTGTGGCTCAAATTTCGAATAAATAATGGACCCTGATATGAAAAGGGTTGAAAAACACTGGACTAGAGCATTGGTTCTCAAAGTGGGGCCTGGGGTACATATCAGCGCCGTCAGGTAACCACCAGTGTTGCCAGCTCTGCTTAAGCGACTTTGGGCATGTTTTCCTGTAAAGTTGCCTGTACATATTGGTAGTTGTGGGGGTCCCTGGCACAGAACATTTTCAGGTGAGGGGGGTCCACGGCCAAATATATCATTTTTGGGGTCCCTGTTACGAAAAACTACTGATTTGGAAGGCATCTGTAGAACCGGCCTCCCGTCTGTCCTTAAGGAGCTGAGGTCAGGTCAGGTGAGAGAGACAAGTATCTGGAGCTATAGAGGAGAGGAGCGTGATAGACATGAGATGTTTGGTTTTAAGCATTAGATTGAGTTAGTCGAGTGATTAGTGGTAAGCTGGACAGAACGTGCCTCTGATACCGCCGTCGACCTTGTCAAAGTAGGTGACGAAAGAACGAGATTAGCATCCTCGCGCTAAAGGCCAGAGGACCGAATTCAAGCGCGGCCATTCTGCCGCCTCTCATCTGTAGCCACGAAAGCACAAGTTCCCCTGTCCAGCCGCGAGGAACAGTGCGTGGCTATCGAGGATTCTTCTCGGAGGCGGCTTTTGCTCAAAGCCGCATTTAACAACACAATCCTAGAGAGCTATCTGACACTCAATCTGCCTCTAATGTGTATAGCCGTGGAACATTTGACTGGTGGTTCTGCCGTCTAGATCAGATTAGAGATCGGCCCACATGTTGTACAGGGAGGGCCGGTGGAAATAGCTTCCAGTTAAAGCGACGCGGATGGAACACACCGTCGAAAAGGAAAGTGAGAATTTGACATGGCGATAAAGACTGAAGGGGAGCGGTGTGTCTGTGTGTGTGTATCTGTTATAATCGAGGTTCTATTGATTGACATAAACAAGCGGTTTGGCTCACAACTAGCTCTGGACATTCTGTCTGTCCTCTTACTCATCATCATTGTCGGGTGGAAACCTCGTATCTCCCAAGTTTCAAATGTGTACGTTCTTTCGCAAAGTAAAGCCCCGCTTCATCATACAAGGCCGTCGCACAGAAGTAGTGAAAACAGCAGATCTACAAGCACACAACGCCTCGGTGCGAGGCGTGTGCTTATAGATCGGCTGTTTTCACTAGTTTAAATCATTTTTAAAATGATAAACGCAAAACGAACGGTTTTGGACATGCGAGGTTTTCATCGGACAACGACGTCATGATGCATGATGTCTGCCGCTTCTCTGTCTAGCCTTGTCTCATCCTGTGTGTGTGTGTGTGTGTCTGTGTGTGTGTGTGTGTGTGTGTGTGTGTGTGTGTGTGTGTGTGTGTGTGTGTGTGTGTGTGTGTGTGTGTCTGTTATATGTCCTCTAGCCCCACTGTCCTCTGCACGGTCGTATTCTGCGGCGAGAGCCCCCCGGCTCCTCTCAATACAAAACACAGGCTCCTCCTTTTCCCCCTCCCCGACTTAATGTCATTAACAGGTGGCTGTCAAAAATAGACACGGTTACCGATACAGACACGACTTTCTTTCATGGCTGGGGGGGCGACTGTCTGTCGTTGTGGAAACAGACCTACCGTGTGGCACAGGCACCTTTTGGCCCACAGAAATAGCATAAAGACTTTAAGCATACACACTGACTGGACTGCACATTCACTAGTCCATACGTTGTAGTGTCAACACGCTGGATTTGAGGAGGAGGAGGGGGGTTTGGTTCGGTGCGGTGCCAGAACATACACACACTTAAATCATGGACAGCAGCAAACCCAGCTCACACACACAGTACCCACTACTCCCCTCTCTCTTACGCTCTCTTTCCATAAACCTCACGTACCTCCCTCTCCTTCCCTCCCACCCTGTTGCTCTCTCTCTCTCTCTCTCTTTCTCTGTCTCTCTCCTTCTCACTCCCTCACAAACTCCCACCCTCTATTAAATTTCAAGCAGCTCTCCCCCCGAAACCGAACGACAGGCAAGCGAACAGGTCAGACTTTCTCTTTCTATATTTTCGCTGGAGTTGCGTTTAGAGATATCTGTCGCTTTCTTGGTTTTGCCCTTGCCCGCCACCGCATCGTCATGGTGCCACGCAAGGTGACTGACAGGGGTGGGGGGGTGGGGGTGGGGGGGGCTGTTGCTGTTTAAATGAGAGAGAAGAGAGAGAGTTCGGGCAGGAGGAGGAGGAGGAGGAGGAGAAGGAGAAAAAAAAATCCTCGCTTTGAATTTCCTGCACGGCACATGTTTGCCTCATAAAAACAGCAAGAGAAAGAGAGAGAGAAAGTGTAGCAACAAGCTTATATGCTTTGCTCAACCACTCTGCTTACATGCCATAATATGAGGCTCCTCGCAGCTGCAACAGATACTGGCTTATACTTGAAGAAACAAGCTTGCATTCGGCATGCTTCTTTCTGACTCGCTCCTGCACTATAAGCGAGACAGAATCATTTGTTTTGGGGTTTTATATTATATGCCATGCTGTCGAGTCGCCCTGGCACGGATCACACCTATCTTCTTGACCGCGTTGCGGTTAATTTGGACGTAATGCGTAACCGAGCCGCGTAAACGGAACACTAATGTGGCTGTCAGCAGCTGCCTTTGGTCTTGATTAGCGGTCTAGCGTTACATGGGACGGTTGGAGGAGAAGCACTTTGAGCCGGCTGTTCTCAGCTCAGCAGTGGCTCCAGTCTTCTTGCCATTGGACTTGGTGTTACCAGGTCTCAACCTATTCAATCCAGGGACAGTATTTTATACTTTGGCTGTTCAAAGATAACTAGTCCTGTGCCCTGGGGGTGTGCACAGTATATGAGGGATTGAATGTAGGACTCTCAGAAGTAATGTTGGAGAACCCAGACTGGTGCCTGTTGGGCAGAACAGTTACCATTGACGTCCAGTTGTGCAATACCTGTCTGCGACGTAGGCATTGTTTCAGCATGCGGCTGGCAGTTACCATGGTGGCAATCTGGCTAGCCATCGTCAAAGTAAAGGTTGGTCCTTTTAACTGGAGCTCAGTTGTAACTCGAGCTCAGTTAGTCTGTTCTTGAGAGACTACCATGGTGGCGACACTGTTTATTATCAGTGATGTCAGCATGCAGACAGATGGCGGATATCATCTCCAAATTTGGGCATCGTTTCAGCATGTGGCTGTTACCATGGTGGCGACGCTGTGTAGTATCAGTGATGTCAGCATGCAGACAGATGGCGGATATCATCT
This sequence comes from Nannobrachium achirus, assembly GCF_963921795.1. Taxonomy (NCBI): domain Eukaryota; kingdom Metazoa; phylum Chordata; class Actinopteri; order Myctophiformes; family Myctophidae; genus Nannobrachium; species Nannobrachium achirus. Next base: position 67,593,269 of record NC_137811.1, on the reverse strand, counting down.
CCAAATTTGGGCATCGTTTCAGCATGTGGCTGTTACCATGGTGGTAACACTGTTTATTATCAGTGATGTCAGCATGCAGACAGATGGCGGACATCATCTCCAAATTTGGGCATCGTTTCAGCATGTGGCTGTTACCATGGTGGCGACACTGTTTAGTATCAGTGATGTTACCATGGTTGATGGCATCATGCTCATCTCCAAATTTGGGCATTGTTTCTGTTACCATGGTGGCGACACTGTGTAGTATCAGTGATGTCAGCATGCAGACAGACGGTCAGACGGCGGACAGGCGGACAGACAATGAATAGTTAGATGAACATTTGTGGGGAGCACCCGCTGGCCTATACTGGTCCAGGCGCATACCACTTAGGCATTGCAATGGCGTCGCCGGTTCGATTCCCGATCCGGACGACCTTTTCCGCATGTCATTCCCCATCTCTCCCCCCATTTCCTGTCAGTCTACTGTGCTATCCAATAAAGGCAAACGCCCAAAAAACTAATCTTTAGATGAACATTTGTGGAAAAACTTACCTCAAATCTTTGCTTCTGGAGGTTCCCTGGAACAATGTATTTTGAGCTAGGGTTCCACGGTCCAAGTTTGAGGGCTGTAGAATGAATGGGTTAAATGAGATCAGGGGTCTTCAGGTCACGACCCCCAGCATAACCATATTTTAACTGGGGACCCCCCACCCTGACGAGCACTAAGACTTGAGGAATCACATTTTGTATAACACGGTTCTGTTGTGAAAATAGACGATCTACATGCTCACAACGTCTCGCAATGCGAGGCGTTGTGAGCATGTAGATCTAATATTTGACAATTTGGCCAATGTTTAATTTGTCATTTTAGAGGTATTAAAAAGTCGTTAAATTGTCACTTTAGAAATGTGCATATACCCTGTATACATACAAACTTTATGTTGGTTTGTTTACTGTTGAGTGAGAAAACAATGTTGCACATTAAGCTAATCATCTGGGGACCCCCCCCAAATAATTTGGGGGGGTCCCGACCCACAGGTTGAGAACCACTGAGTTAGATGGTCAGAATGGAAAGCAGCTGCATGTCTGGGGGTCGCCGGAACAACTGATGCTGTTTGTTTTGGTTCTGGCCAGAGGAGCATTCTGACATGTCATAGGTGTTTATGTGACTGGCAAACACACACTGGGTGCGTTTATATGCTCATTCAGAATGGCATTCAGAATGAACTTATTCTGAATAGAGCTTCATACCCAAACGTTTACATGGGACCTGAATACAAGTATCCCTCATTCCACAGTCGTTTACATGACCAAAGGATTCATTCGGAATAGAACTGTGGGCATGTATACTTCAGTATACTTCAGGTCGGAGAAGGGTGGGGTGTGGGGGGGTACTCGGTGCAACATACTTCATTTATTCCAGACAGCAGTTCATTCAGAATGGAGCGTTTATATGACAAATGTATCCCGATTGAAACGGCATAAACCACCCCTTCAGACCAGAATGAAAATTCATTCCGGTCAGACCGGAATGGCCATTCCTAAACGTTTATATGAGCATTTCTATTCTGAATGAGCAGTCATTCCGAATATAAGTGGAATACATCTGTGCATGTAAACGCACCCACTGAAACACCTGCACCAAAACACACACACACCCCAGCATTAATGTTAATACCTTTCAGCTGCGTTAGACCTGTCAGCGGCCATTCTAGAGATGTATTCATGGCGCAAGGGAAGATGACATGTAGGGGTAGGGCTGTCACGATATGACATTTTACATGACGATTAATTGTCTCTCAAATAATTGGCGATTAACGATTTAATTGTGTTTTTGTCGTTGATAATTACATTTCTGTTTGGCTTTTAGGCTTTGAAGTTGTACATGGTATATGACACATAACCTAAATATACAAAGAAATTACTGACATATTAGACAACTTACTACTTAAAAAATAACTTTGATAGTGGAAATAGCCGATCTACAAGCTCACAACGCGTCGCGATGCAAGCTTGTAGATCTGCTATTTCCACTATTTTGGACATTTTTCAACATTCACAATTATGACGATTATGACAAAATAATTGCGATAATGTCAAATAATCACGATTAGACGATTATGTAATAATTGTGACAGCCCTATGTAGGGGTGGCGTAACAGGCGCATTATTGCGACCGTCAGGTCGCAGTTTAGTATCAAAACCTCCACCGGCCGTCCGTCGGTCGGTCGGTCACACGTCACACCTTTGCCCTGCTCATATCTCCGCATCAGTATGACATCACACTGCTGACATCAGTATGACATCACACCGTACACAAATGACCCTTATATAAGACCGGCATTATCTACCGACAGATTAGTAACAAGATGTCAAAATCGTCTAGGAAGGATGGTGTGAGTCATGCTGGCACCCTTCGCGGCAGGAGGAAGCTGGTGCAATCGACCCGTTGGCTTGTCGGGACCCCTGCCTACTAACGGGGTGGCAGGCTATCACCTCAGACTAGAACCCGTACGGGGTGGCCGACACCAGCCCATTGACAAGAGAGAGGCCTTGATGTCCCTTTACTCTTTGATGGGGTGGCCAGTTGACTAAGAGTTTCCGTTCGGGCCTTCTCGATATTGTACAGATTTCCACGGGAAATCTGGGGGTGGCTGTTACAAAGACCCTCACTCACCTTCACGTCATGTGGCCGTTAGGTAGCCATAGTTACACGTTGAAGGTTGAATCTCCAGATATGGAGATAACCAACACATCCCTCCATATATGGAGATAACCGACGAATCTCACTAAGTCTGACCTCACAAGCCCCATATTTGGACACGAACAACATATAACTCCATATATAGAGACATAGCTGCTGACATCAGTATGACATCACACTGCTGACATCAGTATGACATCACACCGTACACAAATGACCCTTATATAAGACCGGCATTATCTACCGACAGATTGTGGAGATAAGCGACCAACGGTCGCTTATCTCCCGATTAGGGAGTCTTACTGGTTTTGTTGGGGTAATAGGTGGCATAAGTATAAGTAACTTTGTTCAATGATGGGTATATTTATGCATGCTAAGGTACTGAAAAAAGCTCACTAAAGACAATACAGTCTACAATAAATATGCAATGATGTTGTGGGTAGGTCAGAGTTTTCAGAGTCTGGCCCTATTCTGAAAAGACCCCATCCTGCTATATAATGGGTCTTATGTTAGAAAAGTAGGATTAGAAAAGTAGGACTATTATCAATCATGTACAGTAATTTAACAAGTAATTTATAACTGATTGTGAGTGATCTATTGGTTGTCTATTCTATAAGGCACTGTTATAAATTCTTAACCAGCTATTAACAACCATTTAACAAGTAATTCATATCTCATTAACAAACCGTTTGTGAAAGATGTATTAACTAGTTATGACAGATAGTTATTCTAAAGTATATTATTGCATACCAGCCCATTATGTCTCAGTCATAAACATAAATATAGTTAACAATTGAATAAACATGTATTTTCCACAGACGTGCCGGTATACTGCAGTAATTAATTCATTTGCTGCTGTAATGTAGGGGCAAGGTTGCAAATCTTTCCTTTAATTTGCCAAAAGACATTTTTGGCGGGAATAGCCGATCTACAAGCTCACAACGCGTCGCAGTGCGATGCGAGGTTACTGATTCTTTGAGCACCATTTCTAAATTCTCTTGTAAGTGAAAACAAACAAACAAACAATGATCTTGTAGATTGGCTGTTTTTGGTGTGCAAGATGCAGTGCACTGGTGCACGGCATTGATTTCTACACTGAGGGCAATTCTGTCAACATAAAATGCTGCCTATAAATTCACGAGAGTTCGGAAAAGGCAATTCTCTTGAATGCTGCCTTTGGGTACAGTAATGGAGAGGGGGCATTTGCATTTGCAGAGGACACTTTTTACAGACAGGTAAAAGGGCAGCGGCTCAACAAGCTCCCTTTGATGTCTAATTGTCTGTGTGTGCACGTGCCTCTTGGCACCAGTCATGGCACAACACTTATTTTAGGGCAGCAGCTGCCACCCTACACCATCCCAGGGCCGTCATCCTATATTAAATCATATCACAATCAGACAGTGTTTGTCTGCCATTTGCACAGGAGGAGCATGAAGCTCACTCATGTCATGCCAGACGTGCAGAGTGGAACGCGGGCAGGTTCAACTAGGGATGGGACGATAAGCGATATCATCGTCTATCGTGATAGAAGAACAATCATGATAATCGTATCGTGGAGATTACATTTATCGTGATATCGTCCTCCGTCATGCACTGGGATCAATTCACCTTTTATTTGCCGAATCAAATCCGAATCATCTCAATCAAATGTCTTTGCCAAAAAATAGCAGATCTACAAGCTCACAATGCGTCGCGGTGCCTGCCCCAGGGGGCCCCTGACATGGCCCTTGATGTGTGATGGCAGACCCCAGAACAGTTTTTGTGCCATGGGTTTGGTGCAGATTGGGGGCCCCATCGATGTGGCCCCTGGTGTGACTGTTGTCATGGCAGACCCCTGAGCAACTTTTCTGCCATGTTTGGTGTGGAGATTTGAGAAACGGTGCGCCTGTGGCACCCAGGGGCCCCTGGCCCTGCATGGGCTCCCCACCTTAGCCGGTAGCACTTGCCCAAGTTGCCCTAGCACTTACTAGCCGTGTCGAACGTAAAAAAATGTACTGTATTTGTATATTATATTATATTATATTATATTATATTATATTATATTATATTATATTATATTATATTATATTATATTATATTGTTTAGACTGATAGTTTCTTGGTTTACCTATGATCCCAGTTTGCATTTGATTCATCACCTCCCTATTAACACATGGGAAGCCAAGGTTTCTAACATTTATAGCTGTTGCTGCTGCCGTCGTTCACTTACGCTTTAATTTTGAATAGCCTCGGAAGCTTTGTGCGTGTGCACGTGAGTGTCCACTGACGATTGAGGAGGATAATCCATTTGTTTACAAACGCTCGCGAAACTAAAATCCAAACCGGGGCCGACCATCGCGGTAAAGTGTCGCCGTGAAAACAGGCAGATCTCTGCTTCCCTGGTGTTCTTTGCACCTTATTCATAGATAAAGCCCTTTTTATGTTTCAGCATAGAATAGAAATCAATGCAGCATAGACGCGCCATTTTGTCTCTCTACGAGCCACGTTATGACGAAAGGACCAGGGTCTTTCACAGACAACACAGGATGCATGCAGCTGCGTGTAACCAAGTTAACCCTTTGTCTCGTTCCTGAACGAGACAACTCCTTTTGGGACAGCGACCTCCAGTGGCCGTATCTCGTTACTGAACGAGTTTGGCCCCTTGGGTGTTAAGAGGTGACACATCCCCATTCCGAACACCATGCAGGTTAGCGTTCACCAGCAGGGCCAAAGAGGATTATTGAAGCTGCCTTGTTCTGGTGGTCAAGTCTGGTATTGCAAGACTTCCGCATTTAAAACACTACTGTGTCTGCTCTATTGGTTCCAACATTGGAGCCAATCCCAGAGGAAGAGTGTACTTCATGTGCTGGTGACAACTTTGTCACTTTGTCATTGAAATGACAGGGCTGTCTGTTCTCCAGATATATTTTCGGTTGACACACGGCCAAGGTTCACTAATGTTGGACTCACGCGCCGTGCCAACACCATGGCAAACGGGAAGCTCCATCCCCATTTGCTCCCATAGGTTGGAAGTGAATGGGACGCGTCTGTTTCTGAAGTGCATGCGTGACGTGCCCTTATGGGCTGGTTATTGTGAGTGGCTTAATTCATGTCAAACAGCTCCATTTGTCTTTTAAAAGGACAATAGACCCTTTTCCACGGCAGCGACATTGACGTGAAATAGTAGGGTAAACACAGGTGTTAACTGTAATGACGCTAATTAAGTTCTTCTTGCTCCATTCAGGTCAAACAGAGTCAGAGTATTGCTATTGTGCGTGTTGGCTCTGCTGCGCTAAATGGAATGGAACCTTTAATTAGTATCATTGGCAACACCTGGCTGTCTCTCTTTATTAGCTATTGTAGTTCAGAAAGCTGAGGAGGAGAGGGGAGAGGGGGGAGGGGGGGAGGGGGGGAGGGGGGGGGGGGGACATAGAGAGCTGAATACTAGAGATTGGATTTATGGTTCTTTGAAGTGAGCCAAATCTCTGGGATCCGTTCCTTTCAAAGAGCCGTTCAAAAGACACATTTTTTGTTACTTCTCACTTTGTAAATTTTGGCCATACATTTCCGCCATTTGAAAATAGCCGCTCTACAAGCTCAGAATGCGACGCTGAGCTTGTAGATCGTAGATATTGATAGATATTGATACTTAAGTGTATTTTGATACCAATACTTTTGTACTTTTACTCAAGTATATTTCTGTGGCAGAGTATTTCTACATTGCCGTATTGATACTTTTACATAAGTAAAGGATGTTTGTACTTTTTCCTTCAACTGTTTATTTAGAAAGGAACGGCTCCCTATACTGCGAACCGGATTCCATCGTTAATTTCAAAGAGAGCCGTTCAAAAGACTTGATTCGTTCGCGAGTGTCCCACCTCTACTGAATACACTGGTAGGAATTCTAAATCAGCTGGGCTTCTCACATTGCTGATCCGGACTGGATCTCAAGAGCAGTGGTTCTCAACCTGTGGGCTGGGGACCATGGGTATTGCTAGTGGACCCCCAAATAATTGGCAAAACACTTAAGATTTTGTACATTTTGCTTTTTGATAGCAATAAATAGGAACTTTACTATGTACCATCTGACCACTTAACGTCATATGGGTGGGCCGTGAAAGCTTTTGAGATTTTCAAGTGAGCCTTCATCCAGAAAAGTTTAAGAACAACTGAAAGCGCAGCGTGCATGAGCGTGTGAGCGCAAGTTACCGGATTTGGAAAGCATGGGCTCTGGCAGCACAACCTGGAAAGCGGCGGTCGAGTTGGATGCGTTTTATTTCATGTCAAAAATAAAGTATTTTACAGAGTGGGTGGGGTGCTGAGAGGTTTCCCACCGCAGAGAATAGACTGTCAAAACAACGCAAAACTACCTTTGTTTAGGTGAGTAGCAAAGTAGTTGTGTTTATTGTGACTGAAGTTGAGCACTCGTAGGGGTAGAGAAATCCTGGTCTAGTCTTTGAGTCACCCCGCCTGTCAGAGCTACATGAGAACTCGCTGACGCTCTGGACCAGAGCTAGGGCTCTAGACCGGATCCGACTGGTCAAAACCAGGCTTTACTGTGGGGAAAGCCCGGTGACGCAAGGTTAGGTCTAAGGTGTGCCTGGGTCCGGTGACTGTCTGCAACGGCCCTATCCCTCTGGCTGATTGATGCTTTTTACTATTGATATGGTTGTGGATACCAGGAAGGTCTTGATGTACCACTCTCCTGCTGTCATAACAACCAGATTGGATTACCCACTTTAGTCCCCTGACGAATTGGAAACATATCACGTTAATTGCCTGAGTTAAACCAAAGACTTGTGCTTTCATCCAATGAATGCATAACCCACAGACAAACAAACAGCCTGCCTCAGATTCCCATCCTCGTATCTCCTTGCTGTCAGGAAGAAACCTGGTCCAAAACGGTTGGCTTTCAGAAAATATGGGGGGAAAAATAACATGCGACTAAATAATAATAAATGTAGTTATTATTTAGTCACAAGCTCCGGTTGATACTTTTCATTGGTTATAAAATCCACAGACAGACTTAAAGGACAACTTTGTTTTTTTTTACAACAAGCGTTCATATTTTAGATTGTAATTAGAGAAAAGAAAAGATGAGTGTTAAAATGTTTTCATTTACTGCTTTCTAATGTTTTGGTGATTTTAGTATTTTGATTTCAGTGGGTGGGGGCATGCGTACAAGTGGCTAAATATTTTTAGATGCCGGCCATTTCTTTGTTACCATTTACACCAGCCCCCATAAGTCACATCTGCCCATGAAAGATTACGGTGCATCTTGTGAATGGGCTTATTTTGTCTAAAAAAACACATATTCATATACAGTATATTCACCAATAAGGGGGCGTTAAAATCACTAAAATGATAGAAAGCAGTAAATGAAAACATTTTCACTGCATTTCATTCCGCTAAATAGCCACAGTTTTTGACGAAGTATCGAAATGTGGAGATACAATTTCTCTGCCCGACAGTCCGACAGAAATCATGGTCTTTATGGCACCAAGTGGAGGCCTGTGTGTGCGCGTGTTCGTGTGACTGTGCATGTGACTTTGTGTGTTGCGTTACTTCCGTGTACATGCCCTGCCCCTTTTTCTGTCTGACTATCCGGGGTGCTCCCACAGATATCACCCACCCGCCACCCGGGCTGGCCGCGCTGCTGTGCCTTGGACGTCACTCCCACTGTGATACCCCACCCCACCCCACCTCACCCCACCTCACCTCACCCCACCCGCGCTCTCTGGAGCAACACAAAACATTTCTGAGAGTGAGTTGCACCTACACACAGAGTCGCACATGCATGTCTACTCTGCACGCACATTTTAACAATTTATTCATGTCCATACTGTATAGGAGAGCACACAAGGACACAACTATTATAGCTACAGTTAAGGTTACATTAAAAAAAATCATGCCGCATGTCTTCATGATGCAACAAGCATATCACTCACTCTAACATACATGTCCTCACCTCAGTCTCTCCATTACAAACACACACACACACACGCACGCACGCACACACACGCACAAGCGCAAGCACACGCACACGTGCACGCACAAGCACAAGCACAAGCACACGCACGAGCACACGCACACGCACACGCACACAAGCATTATTAGCATTGTTGTAGCATGGCATAAAATTCCCGCCATATAACACAGGAAGGGGAGCGAGACAGACAAGGGAGAGGGAGAGGGAGAGGGAGAGGGAGAGGGGGAGAGGGAGAGGGAGAGGGAGAGGGAGAGGGAGAGGTGGAGAGGGAGAGGGTGGAGAGGGAGAGGGAGGGAGAGAGTAAGATAGAGAGAGGGAGAGGTTTGGGTATTTGTGGCAACCCATTATCCCCTCGGATCAAAGGGGGATCTGTGTCTGCAATGCCACAGATACCTGCTCTGCCTCCGCGGGGACCATAACTCACTCCCGCCACAACGGGTGGTCCGCTTATACAAACTGTGTGTGTGTGTGTGTGTGTGTGTGTGTGTGGGGGGGGGGGGGGGGGGGGGGGGGGGTTTATTAGCACTCTCCTTGACCCCCGGGTGTCGGTCCAACTCTAATACCTCTAAAGCGGTATTAGAGTATTGTCTTTTCATCGGAAGCGGAATCTGCCTTTCAGGGAAGCAATGCCGCGGCGGCTTATCTGTTGCTGGCTGAAGTAGGAGCAGCCGCCGGGTCACACTATACTCCGGCTCCTCAGACGAGGAGGGGGGGGGGGGGGGGGGGGCTAGATGCTGATAAAGCTGTTGGGAATTAAAACGCCGTAGCTGACGATGAGAGGGGATTTTCTTATCTCCTTTTACAACCTGGGCGGTCGCTTTTTATGAGGCCGATTCTTGCAAAATACATTTTTGGACACTGCTCCTACAGATTTTGCCCCTGCCTAAAATCACGCAAATCGGTACACAGTATCTCTACGGTCATGTCATCAACATGCATCCGTCCCATCTAGCGCCACCATCAGGCCGATTTTAGCAAAACACATTTTTGGACACTGCTCCTATGTTATGCCCTAAAATCACACAAAGCGGTACACAGTATCTCTAAAGTCATGTCATCAACAAAAGTTGAGTCTAAAGTTTGTGTATGCGATTAGGGAGTCTTACTGTTTTTTCTTTTTGCGGTGCTCTCTCTTAAATTCTCTCTCTCTCTCTCTCTCTCTCTCTCTCTCTCTCTCTCTCTCTCTCTCTCTCTCTCTCATATCTTAGTTTTTCAGGAGCAGAGGAACAGCAAGAAATATCTATCTCCATCATCCATTCATTCATCCAGACAGACATCCATCCATCCAGTCCACTCACACAGAGCAGTTTTGCTTCTCAGTAGACGTGCTTGATTCATTCGTCAAATGTTTCTCCTGTTTCATCCTTACAACTGGGATCTTTCCCTGACCCCCCACTAGGGCCCTCACTAGTTAACTAGCTCTCTCCTAGTCCTCTAGTCCACATCCCTCACTAGATATAACTATAACTCTCCTAAGTCCTGTATAGTCCACATCCCTCACTAGTCAACTAGTCCCCATCCAGACCATGTGGTCCAACTTCTTGGACCACTCGCACAATGATCACGGGCGGGGGAAGGGCGACAGCGGCGGGAGGAGGCAGCCCCCCAGGATGAGCGACACACAGGTAAGGGATGATGGGACGATAAGCGATGTTATCGTTTATCGTGATAAAAAAAAAACACTCACGATAACATGGCGGAGATTTAATTTATTGTGAAATTAACCTCCGTCATGCACTGCAGGGGATCAATTCACCTTTTATTTGCCGAGCTGCATATCTGGTACCATTTAGGCCCCATTTGCCTGAATCAGATCTGTGTCACATCCAGATTGGAATCTGATTTGTTCCATGTGACCATGTGACCATTTAAAGATTCTATTCCGATTCTGGATGTGACACAGATCTGATTCAGGCTGAATTTGGCTGCCAGTCTAAATGGGGTCTTAAACCCTCTATTGGTAAAACGCACGTATACTTACTTGACAGTCTTTTTTTTTCACTCTCTACCAAATCTCTTTGCCAAAAAATACAATAATCACAATATGACATTTTCATGATGATAAATGGTGCATTTATTTAGCGCTTTAATCCAAGGCGATTTACATAGATTGTGCCTTACATTCACCCATTCACACACACATACGGCGGAGGAAATCATAAACCTGCTCACCGAGAGCAACTAAGGGGTTCAGAGTCTTGCTCAAGGACTCTTCGACATTACCTCAGGGGGAGCCTGGATTCGAACTGGGAACCCTTTGTTCAGGAACCCTTTGTGCTCTAATGACGGTTTCTCTACCCCTGAGCCACCCCTACGTGAACTTAACCTCCGTCATGCACTGGGATCAATTTACCTTTTATTTGCCGAGCTGCATATCCGGTACCATTTAAACCCTCCATTGGTAAATCGCACTTATAATATATATATATATATATATATATATATATATATATATATATATATCACTCTCTACCAAATCTCTTTGCCAAAAAAAATTGCCTATCTACAAGCTCGAGCTCTGAGCTTGTAGATCTGCAATTTTTTGGCAAACGTTCTGCCACCAGGATAATGGATGTTGGGGATATTTTGATTATCGCGATAATATCGTAAATCGTGATTTCTTTGGTCACAACAATGGTGACATGAAACCTTCATATGGTCCCATCCCTACACCCAGGAGGGGAAGATCAAGCTGGCCTTCTTCGTGGCCATCGTGGGCGTGACGCTGACGGTGCTGGGCGTGGGCACGGAGTTCTGGGTGCAGCTGGCGCAGCCCAAGACCTTCTCTGGCAACCACACCTGTCAGATGGCCCACTACGGCCTGTGGAAGGGCTGCACCAAGACCCTGTGGGTGGCCGACATCGACCCCGACAGGGCCAGCTGTGGCCCCGAGGAGCTGTCTGGAGGTGAGTGAGAGACTTTGATGTCTATCAAAACGCTTTCATTTCAGGGACCCCCTCACCAGGGGTCCTTGGATCATACTATGAGAGCCATTGCTCTGCTTCTGCTTGACTGGCTGACTGGTGTGTTTTTGTGTGTCTGTATGGAGCGTTCAGACCGTTATAATATTATCTAGATTAGAGAGCGAACAGCCCCGCCCCCACCTATTCATTTCAAGCACCCAGAAGAACCCTACTTCCACATCTTTCTTGATTTCAGCATCAATATTTGGTGCAAAATTTGCAAGACTCGAGCAGGCACACCATGGTTTCAAACGGTAGACACACACAGTAGCATTTTAAATGCATAAATATTGCAATCCCAGATTTGGCTACCGGGCGACAGTTGCTTCACTGTTCTATACCGCGGTTCCGGGGGCTTGGTTCAAAATCGCAAGGCGAATGCGATTTGAACCGCATTCCAATTGGAGGTTTATAATGCGATTCAATGGAGATTGAATGAGATTACAAAGGAGATTCCAACTGAGATTTGGGGGCACTTGGGTCTTTTGGGTCTTTCACTTCATCTAATTACAAGTAGGCAAATGAAGCGTTGTGGACATTTGCTGATCTTATACGTTTATTACATGTCACACTGTACAATGGTTGATCCACTTTGTCAGTGGAATTGAATTCAGCCTGAGCCTTACCTGTCACATAGGGTGCGTTCGGAAACCCACACCGGGTGTGTGCTCAGTGTAGTGAGTGCTGTGGGCGTGGCGTTGGAGAGTGCGTTCAGTGTGGCTTATTTACGAACGACCAGTTTTAACAGGCAGCTGTGTGCTTTTTCACTGAACTCTGAAGGTAAACTTTCTGAAAAGCAGCAGTTGCTGACTCCCGAGTATGCTAACGTAACGTTACTATTAGGAGATGTAGGTCTAATTCACAACATTGGCATACCTACTGTTAATTTACATGTTGTTGATGTGTGTGAAACTATCAAGCCCAAACGACCAATTAAGCTGCAAGTGCTGTATTTTGCGGTTATTTCCTCCATTGTTCACAGCTGAGAAGAATTCGAGACACGGCCATGAAAACCAACCAATCAGAACACCGCACCACACCACCACACCGCCAAACCCCATCTTCTGAGTAGGGTCGGTCAGTGCGTGCACTCAACACACCAGTGCGCCGCGCACTGGATTTCCGAACGACAACGCACCAAGTGCACCGAATAAACGAACGACAACATGGCACACCAGTGCGTTGAGTGCGCATATCCGAACGCACCCATAGAGTCAAAAGACTCTACAACCTGCATCGGCCGGCAGGGACGTGCTGGGCCCCTGATTCAGCCCCGGAAAAAGAGTTGGAGAGGCCCTCATTGCGCGCTATAGAGAGAGATCTCTCTCTATAGCGCTGCTGCTACTCAAAGATTTGCCATTTCAGATCATGACAAGTGACAAGCCAGTGGGCCAATTACATGAGTTATATTTCGTCGTTGTCGGGTGGAAACCTTGTATGTCCAAAACCGTTTGTTTTGTATTTATCATTTAAAAAATGATTTAAACTAGTGAAAACAGCCGATCTACAAGCACACAACGCCTCGCACCGCGAGGCGTTGTGTCCTTGTAGATCTGCTGTTTTCACTACTTTTGTGCGACGGCCTTGTATGATGAAGCAGGGCTTTGCTTTGCGAACAAAGCAAAGCCCTGCTGCTACTCAAAGATTTGCCATTTCAGATCATGACAAGTGACAAGCCAGTGGGCCAATTACATGAGTTATATTTCGTCGTTGTCGGGTGGAAACCTTGTATGTCCAAAACCGTTTGTTTTGTATTTATCATTTAAAAAATGATTTAAACTAGTGAAAACAGTCGATCTACAAGCACACAACGCCTCGCACCGCGAGGCGTTGTGTCCTTGTAGATCTGCTGTTTTCACTACTTTTGTGCGACGGCCTTGTATGATGAAGCAGGGCTTTGCTTTGCGAAAAAAAACTTTATTTGCCGCCTAGCCCCCAAAATGGAACGAAGGCCGACATTTTATTTTGCATTTTTTCCTAATGGAATGAACCGGCCGTTCGGGAGTTGTCCCGCTTTTCCCAATGGCCAGCACGTCCCTGTCGGCCGGAGCAATTATCGCAGAACCTTTAAAAGTATATATTCTTTTCTTTCGGTAAAGGTAGCGGCCTCTGTGTTAACACAAAGAATGACCTGCTCTTTTATTTTTAACGTGTGGTTAGCTGATATATAGCGGTCTCCCGTTGACAAGCGTAGCACCTGCTCCAAACACGGCCCACAGTGCCAGGACTGCCAGTATAAGGCCGTGCGCCACTGTGGTGGGTTGGCGTCCTTGACTCTGTTCCATTTCATACCGCGCTGAAAGGACTCCTGTCTTCTGAGCCATTCAGTGGCGTCAGTTCAGAAAAAGCTAAGGTATGGCAACATGACTCCTGTCTTCTGAGCCATTCCTTCTGGGATGTCACCAAGATGGCCGATAGGCACAACATAGCGTCTCAGTCGGGTGGAAACCTCGTACAGTATGTCCAAAAGGGGCAATTGTCGCTATTTCTACGTGTCATTAGTTCGACTAAGGGTTAGGGTTAGGTTTCAGGGTTAGGTTTAGGCGTAGCGTCATTGTCGGGCAGAAACCTTGTATTTGTAGTTTCAAATGTGTGCGTTTTTTGGTAAAGCTTCATCATACAAGACCGTCGCACAAAACTAGTGAAAACAGCCGATCTACAAGCACACAACGCCTCGCATCGCGAGGCGTTTAGCACATTTTTTTGGTGATAAATACGAAACGAACGGATTTGGACATACAAGGTTTCCATGACAATAGTTTTACTGAGGTTAGGGTTTGGGTTAGGTTTGGGCATAGTGGTTAACATTCACCACTCGCCGGGTTAGCATTCACCAGCGTCGGCAGGTTAGCATTTAACCAGGTTAACATTCACCACCCTGCAAGCCAAATGACGTCATGATGACGTAATATGAAGATCTCATCTCGGCCAGATCACAGCCCATATGGGGATGATCTTGACGTCATTACCAGGACGTCATATGGACTATAGGATTATTTTTTATTGTTTGTAATGTTAGTTGAGATATCTGGCCTCGATTGGACCCTCTCTGATTAATCCAGGACGTCCGTTTTCGTGGGCAGGATTTATGTTGGTTTAAATCAGGTGATATTCTAGGCCAGATCTGACTAGTCATGGTTTGACTTGGTCTGGCCCCAATCGAGACGTCACTGATTGGTCCAGGTCCTGACCGTGCTTGCTGGGCAGGTTAGCATTCACCAGCGTCGGCAGGTTAGCACTTCACCAGGTTCACATTCACCCCCGTCGAACAAATGTAACGTCGAACAAATGTTATGTCGCAATATCGACACGCTCCCTGTCCAAAACTGTTACTTTTCACTATTCAAATTCCCAAACAGCAAAAGTAGCTACAAGCTCAAAGCGCGTTGCTTTCGCGCCACACTGTAGATCTGCTACTTTTGACGCTTTTGTGTGACGCTGTAGTAGGGCATTCACCAAATATTCGAATATCAAAGTCACTATTCGACGTACGTTGTTCACCGAAGTCGAATATTCGCTTATTTATTTTTTGTTTTATTGTTTTCTCTTTAAAAAAATATAGTTTATAAAGCTTGGCTAGATAGGAAGTCATAAGAATGAGTTGTCAATGCCCCTGGTGGATGAATTTGTTAATGCTCTATACAAGGGGTTCTCAAACCTTTTTAGGCTGTCACCCCCAAAATAAACATATTTATAGACCCCCACCCTGACAAGCACTTGGAATTATTGCGACCGTAGGTCGCATTTACTATCAAAAGCTCCACGGGCTGTCTGTCAGTCAGTCCGTCAGTCCGTCAGTCAGTCACACTTTTGCCCTGCTCATATCTCCACAACCGTTGCCCCGATCCATGCCAAAATTTCCACACAAACTCCTTGCCTGCCAAACTACAACCTCCAAGGACCCCCGGAGTTCCAGGGACCCCCAGGTCTCTGGGGGACCCCCAGGTGTAAAAACATTACCACATACACGTCACACTTTCCCCCTACTCATATCTCGGCCACCGTTGGCCCGATCCATGCCAAAATTTCCACACAAACTCCTTGCCTGCCAAACTACAACCTCCAAGGACCCCCGGAGTTCCAGGGACCCCCAGGTCCCTGGGGGACCCCCAGGTGTAAAAAAACTAGACCAGGTCAACCTGGTTGTGCCAGACCCCGGTTCTGCCAACCCTCTGGGCCTATAAATTTAATGGTACATTTATAGGCTGTCTGTCCCTTTATAGGCTGTCTGTCCCTCCCTCATGTCATCATCATTTGTGACATCATTGTGACCAAATATGGAGAAAAGAGGGAGGGACAGACCGACAGACAAAGCCTTTTGCTTTGTCTGTCGGTCTGTCCCTCCCTCATGTCATTGTGATGACATGAAGGCTTTGTCTGTCGGTCTATCCCTCCCTCATGTCATCATCATGTCATCATCATGACCATCTATGGAGAAAAACCGGACAGACCGACATTTGCTTATGTAGGCCTACCCATTTCATGGGTCTGGCAAATACCAAATGTGCAAAAATGACCAAATGACCACCCCCACGGGGCTGCTCACGGGGCATTCCTGGGGACCACCCACTCCTGGTGCTCCAGAACGGATGCAAAAGTGGTGGCGCCCCCAGTGGAGGACCCCCTCCACTGCAGCTCACATAAAATGCCGTAACTCGGGCTAGGAGCGTCCGGGAGAGCCGGGGCCGGTACCTATTTGTCCGCCAAGGCAACGCGGACACCCCACCCCTCTTTGTGTATACATGTGACCTACGGTCGCTTATCTCCCGATTAGGGAGTCTTACTGGTTACATTTAATGTGACTCGGTTCCACAGATAAATATTGTGAAAACAGCCGATCTACATGCTCACAACGCCTCGCAGCGCCGGGCGTTGTGAGCATGTAGATCGGCTATTTTCACAATGTTCGCCTCTTGCTTACTTAATATTTGACAGTTTGGCCAGTCCTGTCGAATATTCGACTATTCGAATACTTTGAGGTCGAATAATTCGAATACTAAAAATCACTATTCGTGAATGTCCTACGCTGTAGTATGATCAAGTAAAGGCATTAGCAACCAGGGCATTTACGAAAAAAACACACACAAAGAGGTTTCTGCACAACAGCAATGATGTGAATGATATAGTGAAATCATGCCTGGGAGTATGACGTATTGTCATACTCCCAGGCACTCGGGTCAGTTTTCTCACCCAACCCTCCGTGCTCCAAGTATTCACGTGCAATGAATTGTAGGATAGGTGTCAGGCCAGGGCTTTACCAGGATAGTTGGTGAGAAACAGACACCCGTTGACACGTCTATATGGACTACTATTTCTGTTTGAAACAATAGGAAGAGCAGCTGTTTTAAAGTTTCATGCTGGTGTAAGAGTCGGAGAGTTGGGGATGAATGGGACCATAAAACTGTTCAATTTGATCCCTAAATCAGCTTTGTGTTATAGTCTTATGGTTCAAAAATGGATTTTGATAAATGGCACGTTTATCATAGCTTTTACCAGAGACGTATTGAAAAACATCTGAGAAAGCATGGAATTAATAGGGCAAACGGCAGAAAAACGCAGTATGTTTTAGCCTCTGCGATGTATTGTGAGCTTGTAGATCTGCATTTTTTTTTATTTTTTTATTTGGTGTAGACGAAAAAAAGAACTGTCCAAGTACAGATGCAACTCACTCTATTCTTTCACTAAAGATAGAGGATTTAAGTGGTTGAGCGTGATCACTCAAACCAACATGTCTAAAAACATTAACAACAAGTGATAGCTGATTCTGTGGCTCTGATCCTCAACTTTCATTCTGAAATGAAACAATGAAAATTCCAACATTTCCAGTGATCCCACCTTCTCCTGCGTTACATGTACACATCAATCCTGCATTACCCTGTACGACCCTCTACACCAGGGTTCCCCAATAGGCGGCCCGCGGGCCATTTCCGGCCCACGGGGGGCTACTGCTTGGCCCCCACCAACCCCAGTAATAATGGTGGTACCGGTATAAGAGCAGCAACAACACTATAGTATATTGTCATTGTCGGGTGGAAAACCCGTATCTCAAAATGTGTAGTTCTTTCGCAAAGTAAAGCCCTGCTTCATCATACAAGGCCGTCGCACAAAAGTAGTGAAAACAGCAGATCTACAAGCACACAACGCCTCGCGGTGCGAGGCGTTGTGTGCTTGTAGATCGGCTGTTTTCACTAGTTTAAATCATTTTTAAAATGATAAATGCAAAACGAACGGTTTTGGACATACACAATTTTCACCCGACAACAACGATATCTGAACTGTCGCTGGAGTAGTGGAAATGCCACCGTCGCCCCCTGCAATGTTGTGGCCCTCTGCTTGGTACCCTAGACATAATTCAGACCTTGGGGAAAACTATTTGGGGAACCCTGCTGTACAGCCAGAGGCTATGGCTCGCTGGGGGTCCCTGTATGACCCTGTACGACCCTGTACAGCCAGAGGCTATGGCCTGCTGGGGGTCCTTGGCATGGAAAGGTTTCGGGAAGCCCTGGCATGAGGTATAGGTTTTGTTGTGGTTGTAACTTGGCACTGGGTGTCAACATTCAATAAGGCTATTTTGCCCTGGGTGTGTGTGTGTGTGTGTGTGTGTGTGTGTGTGTGTGTGTGTGTGTGTGTGTGTGTGTGTGTGTGTGTGTGTGTGTGTGTGTGTGTGTGTGTGTGTGCCATGCTGCAGTATTTACACACAGGTGTATGTATATAGCATGGCAGAGAGCCAGAGGGCACCAAGGTGTCATGGAGCCAACAATGCTATCTGCACCCGGGCAGGCGGGCACACAAAAGATGTATGTTTTGTCTCTGTCGGGTGGAAACCTCATATGACCAAAACTGTTTCTTCTCAGGAATTTAAAAATATCAAAAGCATGCACAGGAGAGGTGTAATGATATAGTAACTGAATCGAAAAACCGATTTTAATTTGCAATGATCAACTATATAGTTTGCAAAAGCAAAATATCGTACCGCTTTGGTTTTGTATCGTATCATATCGTTTTAAAATGCGGATGCTTTTGTGTGACGCTGTAGTATGATAAAGTAGGCTGTTAATTTACGGGGAAAAAAACACAAAAAGTTAGAATATGGAGATAAGAGGTTTCTGCCCGACAGCGACGTTATGTAGGTATAGAAACAACAGTTTGAAAATATATGAACATTTTTCTTTGTAAACAATTATGACAATTATGACGAAATAATTGTGATTATGTCAAATGATTGTGATTAGAAGATTATAACTAGTAGGGATGGTCCGATCAGGTTTTTTGGAACCGATCACAGAGCACCGATCACAAAAGTTTGATCACCCGATACCGATCAATCACCGATCCGATCAAGTTATTATTTATATATTATTTATATTTTCTAAATGTTAATGTTTTAACTTTAATTAATTAATTCACTCATGAATTAATTTATATATTTGCCTTATAGTTATTTACCAGCATTACTATGTATTTATTATCATAGCAGTAACTAATTATTCCTTCAGCACTGTGGGAATCAATACCCCAAAATGGCCTCAAGTGGGCATACTGAACGTCTGGTTGATCGGATGCACCGATCGGATCGGATCGGTGAATTTACCTTTTGATCTAAACCACCGATTATCGCCGATCACGCTTTGATCGGCCCGATCCGATCCATTGCCGATTGATCGGTAACATCTCTAGTAACTAGTCCTGTGCCCTGGGGGGTGTGCACAGTATATGAGGGATTGAATGTAGGAGTCTCAGAAGTAATGTTGGAGAACCCAGAACGGTGCCCGTTGGGCAGAACAGTCACCCATTGACGTCCAGTTGTGCTATATCCGTTGTATCAGTCTGTGATGTCTCCAAATTTGGGCATTGTTTCAGCATGCGGCTGTTACCATGGTGGCGACACTACAATACATACTGAGGGGGACACAATAATGGCACAATCGCACTCCTTCGAACGACCATCATTTCGACCGGAGGGTAGGCGACTCACTCCACGGAGGTTAGGGTTAGGGTGAGGGTTAAAGTCGGGTGTAGAAAAGATGACATGTAGTAACAGCAACATGCTCCCCACAACAATACACAAGTGCACAGATAGTAGTTAATCTAATCTCACAGTCAATGCTGTTTCAGAGCCTCGTTCAACATTTTAGTTGACACAGGGACAAATGGCTGTTACTGGCATGTGGCTGTTACTCATCTGTTACTCATCTCCAAGTTTGGGCATTGCTACTCATCTCCATATTTGGGCATTGTTTCAGCATGCGGTTGTTACCATGGCGGTGACACTGTTTGTTTAGTATCAGTGATGTCAGCATGCAGACAGACGGTCAGACGGTGGACGGCGGACAGACATTCGCTAAATTAATAGTTAGATTGTGACAGGCCTATCAGAGTCCCAATCCGTTGCAAGGTGTAAAGCCTTTGGCTCGCCAACCCAACCCTCAGAGAACAAGACCGTCAGTCCAATAACGGTGTGGCTTCAGTGTGGACGTTGGACGTCCTGTTGATGACGATCGTATCGACACTGTGAGATCAGCTGCGGACACACTGTCTGTATTTGTACAGAGGGATACAGACAGACAGACGGACGGACGGACGGACGGACGGACGGACGGACGGACGGACGGACGGACGGACGGACGGACGGACGGACGGACGGACGGACGGACGGACGGACGGACGGACGGACAGACAGACAGACAGACAGACAGACAGAAAGACAGACATGAACTCTTCTCGAGGACTCAGCCTCTATAGTAAGAGCAGAGTCCTCCAAATCCCCTAACTATGCATACGTTGAATATCAACATTTCAGAACCAAACTATGTCCTATACATTACTTTAGCAGTCCGTGTTGAAACCAGTGCTGGAAAAAGTACTCACATTTTTTTACTTAAGTAAAAATATCAATGCAATGTAGAACTACTCTGTTACAAGTAAAAGTCCAGAATTCTGAATTTACTTGAGTGAAAGTACAAAAGTATTGGCTTCAAGATGTACTTAAAGTACCAAAAGTAAAAGTACAAAATGTTTGAAAATAGCTCACAACGCATTGTGATGCGTTGTGAGCTTGTAGTTCTGCTATTTTCAAACAGCCTAGGTATAAAATATGGCTGAAGTGGTTTATGTATGTTTTATAATATTATAATGTATATCTGCAAAGTAACTAGTAACACGTTTTCAAATACATGTAGTGGAGTAAAAGTACAATATTTGGATCCGAGATGTAGTGGAATAAAGGTAAAGGTATTGGAAATTGGAAATACTCAAGAAACTGGTTGAAACCAACCTAATGCATATAGGCCCATTTACTTCCATTGTCTAGTACAGGGGTCTTCAACGTTTTCAGGCCAAGGACCCCTTAGTTGAGAAATATATGAAGCAGGGACCCCCACAACCAATTCATAGATTCCATATTCATTGTTTGACAGCACAATCATCAGTGTTGGATTCATGTCAATTTGTGTTTTCAGATATTTAACCACTTATGAATACTTAATAAACTTGACCTTTCACTCTGTACTTAGTCTGCTCTTTTCCCCCAATACACCAAAGCTCTTTGCCAAAATTAGGGTGAGGCGTTGTGAGCTTGTAGATCTTCTATTTTTGGCTAAATTTCCCAGAATATGGACACTAGGGTTCAAGTGGTTAATATAAGAAACACCACTCAAAGATTTGGAGGACCCCCTGTAGTAACTCTGAGGACCCCTTAGGGGTCCCGGACTCCCTGTTGAAGACCCTTGCTCTGGTACGATGTGAAATTTCAAAATGGACTCTAAAGCGATTCCCACCCTATCAGTGTGTACCTCAGATGACCATGACCCCGGGCCGTGCCATCACACCACCACTTAGCGGGGGGAGGGGGGGGGGCGTGCTTGGGCCGGGCGCAGCAACCTCACAGGGGCTCAAGCCCTGGCTTCTGTTGGCACTGCCCGCCTTGTTTTCAATGCCAACATTTTTATTGGGTCGGGGTTCCGCGTTGCTTTCTGGTGCAAGGGGGAGGGCGAGCGGGCCCGGGGGTGTAAATAAATAGCCCTCAATAGCTGCCGCCGGGAGACTATTCTCACCCGAGTGTGAATAGGCACCCTGCTATATTAATCATGGGGTACTAGGTGGATTTAATTAACCACTTGAACCTGTTTGTCTTGGAGCCCTGGACCTGAGTTTCAACTGAACTTTTTTTTCTTTTCTTTTTTTTTTTCATTCATATTTTTATTAGGAGTTTAGGCACACAATCAGTCACTTCAGTACACATAAAACAAGAAAGATGCCTCAGGGCGACATGCGACCTCGCGCCAATTCTTGGCCATCTGGCCAGCGATGTATATCGGACCAGTTACCCATATATGGAGACCCCTGTTTGATAGTCAACAATGTTATGGCAAATATATTATGTCCATATATGCATTCCCAGATATGTCCTTAATATTGATGACATTGGGACAGGGATCTCCATATATGGGAATAAAACGTATCTTAATTGGTAAAGCCAAGCAGGGCCTTGGCAAGTTAAAGCCTGGGTTTGATGCCTGGGGACTCCATATATGGGCATAAGGACTAAAAGGGCATCGTCTGGGAATGCCCATACTGTATATGGACATTTTATTTATTTTATCTTTTATTAATATATATCCATATACATATATGGACTTAATATTAACATATTCGTTAGGGCCTGGGATTGATGACATCAGAAATCTCCATATATGGGCATAAAAGGGATTTTGTTTCTGGGAATGACCATAATGGACTTTGTATGTTATTTTATCCTTTATTAATAATAATATGTATCCATATATTGTATGCCCATACATGGAGATCCCTATCTGAACCAGCCACACCCGTACATTTGCCATCTGACCAGTGATATATATCAGTGACATCAGGGATCTTCATATATGGGCTTTTACATTGGTGATGTTACCTGTGATATCAACTGTGATGATTCAATATTTGGGTGTATCAGCATTGGGAACTCCTTATATGGTTGTGGCTGAGTCAGAGTGATGTCAGAGGTCCGCCCACCTGCCACCCCTCCCATTAGTCAATTTTAGTATAGGATGTTAAACAGGTGGTGCCATAGTTTGTACTTTTTCTGTTTTGTATGTGTCTATGGAGTTAATATTATACTCTAATAGACCCCCAGGTGTGGTTATAATGTGCAAATCTGCCTTCCCTGGTTACTTCATGAAAGCTGAAAGCCTCGGAGTCAAAAGGCCCAACTGAAAAGCACTGAGTTAATGACATCATAAACTCATCCCCTCCCCTTTTACCATACACCCAACACTGTGGGTGTGGCTAACTTCAGCTGGGTCACCACCCACCTGACAACCAGGCATACTTAATGAACTGGTGGGTGTGGCCACATAAAAAACATAATTTTAACACTTTCTGTACACTTTTTTGGGGGAAAAAAAATCTTCCTCCTAATATACTACCTGATCATCATGTTTTAGGGGCCAAAACATCATGGCACCCCACTCCTTAAGACACGATCAGCAGGGATCGCAGCAGAACTCTGCATTGGTTTCCCCTGTCAGTTCATGTCATGTGTTCTACACTGTTTGAACCGCAGGGCCGCGCTTTCACCTCCAGGCTGTCCTCATGTGCCGCCTCCCTAACAATACCTGATTGATGAAAGTGAATTAAACATGGGGAGAAAGGGCCGGGGGGGGAGGGGGGGGGGGGGATGAGATGAGTCGCACCAGACCAGTTGACCAGGGGCGTCAATTGGGTATGGCAGGGGTATGCAGGCAGCTGCCATAAATAAAAGTTACTTTAATTTCCATGAATGTCTCTTTGCCTATCTGCACTGGTTATTATGTTGTTAAATTACAGTAAAATTACTACAAATGCAAAATGTAACAAAATGGGCACTTTAACTATTCTCCACACTTCTTCCCACCTTGACAAAATGGTATATTCACAGGTTCCGCAGGTCAGCTGCACAGGTGCAATGCATTATTGTTAATTGTGGCTCATTTACTAACATGCCAAGTTTAGCTGCACTTGAACAACCGTTCCAGGCTGCCATATCCAGCCCAAGAAACCGTCGCAGCGCGAGGCGTTGTGAGCATGTAGATCTGCTATTTTCACAATATAACCGTGTTATACAAAATGTAATGCCTCTTATACATGAGGACTCCCATCTTTGCCATACCCTAGCTTTTGCTGAACTGACACCACTGCAGTTGACGATGACGTCATTGGGGAGAAAGAAAGAAAAAGGAGGGACAACACCTTCCCGTTCTTTCCTGGTTTCTCTTTGCCATCACGCTGATGTGAACACAGAGGGAGCTGGCATGGCTAATACGCTGCATGGCCACCGGGGGAGGGATGCCCGTACCGTACATCTGTCTACGCACGCATTTACATGCTGTACACGCTGTTTGTTTATTCATCTAGCTCAGGGGTCTTCAACGTTTTCAGGCCAAGGACCCCTTAGCAGAGGGACAGATGAAGCAGGGACCCCCTCTACATATTGTATAAAACTGTGTTGCAGATTTTCATCAATTTCATAGGTAGATTCATAGACTTGTTTGACAGCATTGTCATCTGTCGTTGGATTCTAGAACTGGAAGATTGATTTTGGGGGTTGGATTGTAAAGTACAACGGTGTGATGTCATCAAGTTGTACTTTACAATACAAACCCCAAAATCAATCTTCCAGTTCTAGGCAACACAGAAGGGGGGAATATTTTTTCTATTACCACACAACTCCTCTAAGGTATATTAATGACATAGTTCAATATTGAAATGGGTGGTCTTCACCTTTAAGTACAAAATGTGAGTACTTTTTCCACCTCTGGACAATACCATATATTTGGGATGTGTTACGGGTATTGGTGGTCGTTTTGACTGCTTAGCACCTCTCTCCTTTTGCCTGTTATCAATCTGTAATACCAACTGAATGTTTATGATATTCTGGTATAATAATGTGGTGTTATGCGATAACATATAGTGTGATGCCGTCATCAACTGAAATGTGGGGGAGATGATCTTTTGGAGAGCATTATCTGGACCCTGTAAAAGGAAAAAGATGAAATTCTGGATTTACAGCGAGCTGAGGCAATCTACAGATTTATAATCGACGCAAGTGATCTCTGAGATCAATGCACCCCTACTGTGTGACTGTGTGTGTGTGTGTGTGTGTGTGTGTGTGTGTGTGTGTGTGTGTGACACTCTGTGTGTGTGACACTCTGTGTGTGTGTGTGTGTGTGTGTGTGTGTGTGTGCGTGTGTGCGTGCGTGCGTGTGTGTGCGTGCTTGCGTGTGCTGTAATCTTGCAGAAGAGGGCCAGTGAGAGAGGGGGAGAGGGGCTGCTTGTGTGAGTGAGGCTGGCTGTATATGTATGTATCTGGGTCATCCTACAGATAATGTGCAAATCGACTCATTAAAGAAATATGATGCTGAGCGAGAAAATCCACTTCTATGATTCACCGTTAGAGTAGAGCAGTGGTCCTCACACGTTGCCATGCCAGGCACCACCGCCCAAATCCAAATGTATTTGGCCGCGGACCCCCTTCTGGAAACGAGAGAAGATGTATGTAAAAATGAATATTTTTGAAAATGCTCCTAAAGTCGGCTGTTCGGTGCCGTGGAGTTTTGTGACATCCCTAACTGTATTTCTGCACTAAAGAGGACCATGCAGCGGCCTTAAAGGACAACTATGTTTTTTTTTTTTTTACAACAAGGGGTCATATTTTAGGTTGTAACTAGAGAAAGGAAAAGATGAGTTTTAGTGTTATCATTTTAGCACGTTTAGCGATCTTGATTTCGGTGGGTGGAGGCATGCGTGCAAGTGGCTAAATATGTATTTTTAGACACAATAAACCAGCGATTTCTTTATTACTATATTATTATTATATTATTTGTGAATGTATATATGTATGCGAGTTGATTAAATAAACTAACCTAAACTAAAACTAAACTAAACTACTATTTACAGTAACACTACCAGCCCCCATAAGTCACATCAGCCCATGAAAGATTGCAGTGGATCTTTGGAATAGGCTTATTGTGTGTAAAAATACATATTTAGCCGCTTGTACGCATGCCCCCACCTAGTGAAATCAAAATCATTAAAAACTCTAAAACGATAGAAAGGAGTAAAATGACACAAAAAAAACCCTTTTTAACACTCATCTTTTATTTTCTTTAATTACAATCTAAAAAATGAACCCTTGTTGTAAAAAACAAAGTTCTTTTCTCCTCCACTTTCTCCCTCGTTGGTAGGAGTAGGAGATTATAGGGCTGTCAACGATAATCACATTTTACTTGACGACTAATTGTCATACAAATAATTTTATTATAATTTTTTTTTTTTTAAAGATTCTTTATGCCTTTATTGATAGGACAGTAGACTGACCAGTAGGCCAGCGGGCGCCCCAATTGCGATTAATGTTTTAATCGTGTTTTTTGTCTGCATTGAACATTGTCCGCCTTTTAGGTGTCGTGAACAAAAAAACTGCACCGTAAACACATTGGGATGAATCTGGATGAGCATTTACGTTTCATTTCTCATTTGTTTATTGTTATGAAACATTTCTCTACAGAAAGGCATTTTTCTGTCCAATGCTCTTAATTGTCTTTGCCTGTTGTCCCTGTTGTGCTTTACATGCTTTTGATGTGGCTTTTCTGGCAGAATGTTGAGACCTTTCTTCTAATCAACAGTGTGTTAGAAATAGCTATCGCCTCTGTAGGGGTGGAAACCTCACATGTCCAAAACTGTTTATACTTTTTAGGATTCAAATCGAAAAGCAGCAAATAAACTGCTGATCGCCAAGCTCAAGCTTAATGCCACTTTTGACACTCTTCGGTGACTCTGTATAGTCTGTACTGTAGTATGATTAGGTTGTTTGATTAGTTGAACGAAAAATCACAAAAAGCTAAAAGGCGGAGATAAGAGGTTTCTGCCCGACAGCGACGATATCATAAAGTCTGTTCATCTGCCGGATGCTTATAGAGACACAGACAACGTGGGCGTCCCGAGAGAGAGACAGAGAGACAGAGAGAGAGAGAGAGAGAGAGAGAGAGAGAGAGAGAGAGAGAGAGAGAGAGAGGCAGCCAGAATGCTTTCTGACAGTCTCTTTTCTGTAGCCGTCCAGGGGCGTCACAAGGGGGGGAATAGTGGGACTGAGTTACTAGGGCCCAAGGTGGAGGGGCTTTCATTATTTTATACCGTACTTTAGCTATTTTTGAAAACGTGTCGATATTTTTTGAATATATGTATTTTTAAGCGAACATTTGTAACTCAAATGTCCCTGGAACTAAATATTTTGAGATGGGGGTCCGTGGCCAAATACATATAGTTTTGGGGGTCCTTGACATGCAGAAGTTTGAGCACCACTGACATAGAAACATAGGTTGGGTGCCACGCTGTGAGCTTGTATATCTGCTATTTTTCAACAGTTAAAAGCACAAAATAGTTAATGCTCATGGGGGGCCCGCAGTGAATCCTTGTACCCAGGGCCCAGGATTTGGTGCGACACCCCTGATAGCAGCCATCCAAACACAGTGGGCCCACGCAGTGCCACCGCGGTGGGCCGTGGGCATGTGGCATTTGGAGAGAAAACAACTGTCTTTGTTGTCTGCCGCATCTCCGCTTTATTACGGCCCCGTTCGCACGCCTCTGGCACCGGTCCCTGTCTCCCTGGTGCAGAGTCAGTCGGCCCCCTGATTGTCATCTCTAGCCATCCATCCATCCATCCATCTGTCTCCACCACCAAATAGGGCATTCACAAATAGTGTTTCTTAGTATTCGAATTATTCAACCTCAAAGTATTCAAATAGTCGAATATTCGACAGGTCAAATATGTAAGCAAGAGGCAAACATTGTGAAAAAAGCCGATCTACATGCTTGAGCATGTAGATCTGCTATTTTCACAATATTTATCTGCGGAACCGAGTCACATTAAATGTAATACCTACAATTCCAAGTGCTTGTCAGGGTGGGGGTCTCCAGTTCATTTATTTTGGGGGTCACGGCATAAAAAGGTTTGAGAAGCCCTGGTATAGAGCATTAACAAATTCATCTACCAGGGGCATTGACAACTCATTCTTATGACTTCCTATCTAACCAAGCTGTATAAACTATATATATATTTTAAGAGAAAACAGTAAAAAAAAACAAAAAAAAAACGAATATTCTACTTTGGTGAACAGCGTCGAATAGTGACTTTGATATTCGAATATTCGAATATTTGGTGAATGCCTTACCAAAGGTCTCCCCTCTGCCTAGATTATTATCATATCCTCACAGTGTTTCCCAAGCAGTGGGTGGGGGACCCATTTGTGGGTCACGGACTGGGGATCCCCAACCCTGACAAGCACTGCGACATGTTGTGAGCTTGTAGATCTGTATTTTCAAACATTTTGTACTTTTAGTTTTGGAACTTTAAGTATATTTTAATGCCAATACTTTCGTACTCGAGTACTCGAGTACTCTTACTCCAGACTTTTACTCGTAAGGGTGGCCTCACACCAAACTGGAATCCGCCAATGCATTTCAAAAAGAATGGAGCGTTTTTTTTTTTTTTTTTTTTTTTTTTTTGCCAGTAGAGGATCTCTGCAAAAAAAAGCTCCATTCTCATTGAAATGCTTTGGTGGATTCCACTCTAGGTATTTTGGTGTGAGGGCACCATAACAGAGTATTTCTATATTGCAGTATTGATACTTTTACTTTAGTATAAAACTTTTGAGTACTTTTTTCCACCATTGCATTTGGGGACCCTCCCCAGTTTGGGGAACCATTGATCTAGTGATTAATTATGCCAAGATGTGGAGCAGGTGTGTTTCTTCTGGCTATGGCTGTTCAGAACGGTCAACATAGAACACAAAATACCAAAGAAAGTTTCACTGAAGTGCAGGCCTGGAATTTCATCTAACCTTGACCTTTGGTGCTGTCCATTTTTTGAGGGCACAAAGGTCAAATGCCAGAGCAGGAAGGCCATCAAATAAAATTGAAATAATTTGTTGAATGTAAGGGTTAGGGATGATAGATTAATAGATAAATGATGGTATTTACAATCAGCCCTGTACCAATCAAAGTCACTGCATTGGTTTAAAGATGGGAAATCGGGGAGTAAAAAAAAAAAACATGACCAAAAAGGGACAGAGGAGGACGCAGTCAGCTGGGGCATTAACTAGAATTATTGAATGCTTTAACCAGTGAAAAATAGCAGATATACAAGCTCGGTGCCGCGCTGCAAGCTTGTAGATCTGCTATTTTTGAGAAAGTTGTGAAATCTTTGAATATATGTATTTTCAAAGCGAACGTTTGTAAATCAAATTTTGCTTCTGGGTGGTCCCTGGAACTAAATATTTTGAGATGCTGGTCCGTGGCCAAATAAATATCAGTTTGGGGGTTCTTCACATGAAAAAGGTTTGAGAACCACTGACACAGTAGCCTCGGAAACCCAGGCATCTTTTGGCGATCGGAAGAAAAAGAAGCCTGGGCGATCGCGTTATGATCACTGTTGGAGGAAGTGTAGAATTTCCCTAACCAATCAGAGTGCAGAAAACGTCACACCGAATGTGTTGACGTCATGACTCAGCAGCGTTCTCTGCGCTGAGCAGAGGAGCAGAGGGGGGAGGGGGGAGGAGAACACTTGCTATTGGCTGGAGACTTGCGGAGAGACTCACCGCGCCCGCCCATCTGCTTAGGTTAGAGTGCTGACACAGTAGTCTCTCAAAAACAGACTAACTGACTAACTGACACTAACTTAAGTGAAAAGGACCTTTTCTTTGACGATGGCTGGCCAGATTGCTGACAATAGAAACATAGGTCAAAAAATCTTGGAAGGATTCAAAAGACACTTATAGAAGATCTACAGGCTCGCAGCACAGCACTCGTTAAGGCCAGTGTGGCCTCAGGTCATCATGCCATTATTTGGAGGGCACAAGGCCAAACTGAGGGGCAACGGCGGCCATGGCCTCCCTGAAATTCCTGCCCTGCTGAAGGGTGAAACTGTTTAACACAGTGGTTCTCAACCTGTGGGTCGTGACCCCCAGGGGGGTCCCCAGATGATTAACTTAATGTGCAACATTGTTTTCAACGTATCAACAGTAAACAAACAGTAAATGCAACATGTGCATTTTCTAAAGTGACAATTTAAGGACTTTTTAATACCTCTAAAATGGCAAATTAAACATTGGCCAAATTTAAAAATTTTACAGGCAGAAATTGTGAAAATAGCCCATCTACATGCTCACAACGCAACCATGTTATACAAAATGTAATGCCTCAACTCTTAGTGCTCGTCAGGGTGGGGGTCCCCAGTATTAATGTA
>NC_137811.1:67513382-67558382 GCF_963921795.1 Nannobrachium achirus | reverse complement strand
CATTTGCTGCATGCAGTGTTGATTTCGTCGACTAAAACTATGACGAAAAATGTTTGTCGACTGTGTTTCTTTCACTGAAGAAAACTAAATAAAAACTAAACAAAAACTAAGCTGTGGTGACTAAAACTAAGACTAAATATATTGACAATTTCGTCAACAAAATAAAAACTAGACTAAAACGTTAGGGAGTGGAGAAGGGTAATTTTATGTTTGGTTGCTCTCAGGTGTTGCGTGCTGAAAATAGCCGATCTACAAGCTCACAACGCGTAGCGTTGTGACGCGTTGTGAGCTTGTAGATCTGCTTTTTTCAGCACACAACCAAGTGTAAAATCAGTCATTACAATGCCATCAAGGCCTGCCAAAAAAAAAAAAAAATTGTCGACTAAATCAACTGTAGATTTAGTCGCCTAAAATCTTATGATATTTAGTCGACTAAAGTTAGACTAAAACTAATACTTTTCAGGTGACAAAATTATGACTAAAACTAAATTACATTTTATTCAAAAGACTATGACTAAAACTAAATGTCAAAAACAACACTGCAACTCCCCTACTCAATTCGTTTCTGGTCTCTACAGTTTACCTGTCAAATAAGGGCTCATAAAAATGAAACCCCATTTCTCTGTCAAAGGTAATCAACAAACTATACTATCAAGCATTTTCATTGGCCAGATTGTGAAATATTAGCTGAGAAAGAGTTAAAAAAAAAGAAGTAAAATTGCTGATCTAAACTCCTAGAATTAATTGTTTTTTTGGGGGGGGGGGGGGGGGGGGGGGGTGGGGGTTGCGGCTTGTGCCCCCAGCTGATCCCTGTTATGTACAACATTGAACTTGCATGTACCTGTCAAAATACTTTATAAACGTTAAGGACGTCCACAATTACTACTAACACCAGAGGCAGCGCCACAGATCACGTTCAACCCAGAGTCAAGTCAAACAAAGGGTCAAACTCAGTCTTCTGCTATGGTTTTCCATGGCACACAAACAGAAATGTTACAGTCAGTTTGGGTAACTCAGTTAGATTGGGGTAAGAGCCCTCGTTTTGTAGTTCACCACACACCCCTAACACCACCTGGATCTGAGGTACCAAAACCGAAGATTTTCGGTTTCTTTAATAAAATGAATTAAATAATCGGAGGCTTCAATGAAGCCCCGGTCTAAATCTTGATCCAAGCCGCCTACCGAGCTCTCTTTCCACCGGCCCGTAATCGGGTAATGCCGCCGAAATGCGCCGCCCAATCCAATACATAGTCACATCTTTAGAGCTCATTTTCTCTGAACTGTGTTTTTTTGCGGCTAAATAGCCTCCGATCGGGCTTCTAAAAAAATAAATAGCCGATAGCTAACTGTTAGCTCTCGGCCTCCATTTCACGTTCATAACACTGTTTGCAGAACAAACACAAGCCACTTCTTCGTGGTTAACCGGATGTTACTATGAAGCCTTATGGAGGAATGGCTGGCACTCTAGCGGCACCTTGTGGCCCCTGGCAGTCATCTTGTTAACCATCTCTATCTCTCCAGGTGTTCTGATCCTGCTGTCCATTGTGGTGTTCCACCAGTCTATATTAACCATCTCTATCTCTCCAGGTGTTCTCATCCTGCTGTCCATAGTGGTGTTCCACCAGTCTATATTAACCATCTCTATCTCTCTGCAGGTGTTCTCATCCTGCTGTCCATAGTGGTGTTCCACCAGTCTATATTAACCATCTCTATCTCTCTGCAGGTGTTCTGATCCTGCTGTCCATTGTGGTGTTCCACCAGTCTATATTAACCATCTCTATCTCTCTGCAGGTGTTCTCATCCTGCTGTCCATAGTGGTGTTCCACCAGTCTATATTAACCATCTCTATCTCTCCAGGTGTTCTGATCCTGCTGTCCATTGTGGTGTTCCACCAGTCTATATTAACCATCTCTATCTCTCTGCAGGTGTTCTCATCCTGCTGTCCATAGTGGTGTTCCACCAGTCTATATTAACCATCTCTATCTCTCTGCAGGTGTTCTCATCCTGCTGTCCATAGTGGTGTTCCACCAGTCTATATTAACCATCTCTATCTCTCCAGGTGTTCTCATCCTCCTGTCCATAGTGGTGTTCCACCAGTCTATATTAACCATCTCTATCTCTCTGCAGGTGTTCTGATCCTCCTGTCCATAGTGGTGTTCCACCAGTCTATATTAACCATCTCTATCTCTCTGCAGGTGTTCTCATCCTCCTGTCCATAGTGGTGTTCCACCAGTCTATATTAACCATCTCTATCTCTCTGCAGGTGTTCTGATCCTCCTGTCCATAGTGGTGTTCCACCAGTCTATATTAACCATCTCTATCTCTCTGCAGGTGTTCTGATCCTCCTGTCCATAGTGGTGTTCCACCAGTCTATATTAACCATCTCTATCTCTCTGCAGGTGTTCTGATCCTCCTGTCCATAGTGGTGTTCCACCAGTCTATATTAACCATCTCTATCTCTCTGCAGGTGTTCTCATCCTGCTGTCCATAGTGGTGTTCCACCAGTCTATATTAACCATCTCTATCTCTCTGCAGGTGTTCTGATCCTCCTGTCCATAGTGGTGTTCCACCAGTCTATATTAACCATCTCTATCTCTCTGCAGGTGTTCTGATCCTGCTGTCCATAGTGGTGTTCCACCAGTCTATATTAACCATCTCTATCTCTCTGCAGGTGTTCTGATCCTGCTGTCCATAGTGGTCAAGTGGTGTTCCACCAGTCTATATTAACCATCTCTATCTCGCCAGGTGTTCTCATCCTCCTGTCCATAGTGGTGTCCCACCAGTCTATATTAACCATCTCTATCTCTCTGCAGGTGTTCTGATCCTGCTGTCCATAGTGGTGTCCCACCAGGCTATATTAACCATCTCTATCTCTCTGCAGGTGTTCTCATCCTGCTGTCCATAGTGGTGTTCCACCAGTCTATATTAACCATCTCTATCTCTCTGCAGGTGTTCTCATCCTGCTGTCCATAGTGGTGTTCCACCAGTCTATATTAACCATCTCTATCTCTCTGCAGGTGTTCTCATCCTGCTGTCCATAGTGGTGTTCCACCAGTCTATATTAACCATCTCTATCTCTCTGCAGGTGTTCTCATCCTGCTGTCCATAGTGGTGTTCCACCAGTCTATATTAACCATCTCTATCTCTCTGCAGGTGTTCTGATCCTGCTGTCCATAGTGGTGTTCCACCAGTCTATATTAACCATCTCTATCTCTCTCCAGGTGTTCTGATCCTGCTGTCCATAGTGGTGTTCCACCAGTCTATATTAACCATCTCTATCTCTCCAGGTGTTCTCATCCTGCTGTCCATAGTGGTGTTCCACCAGTCTATATTAACCATCTCTATCTCTCTGCAGGTGTTCTCATCCTGCTGTCCATAGTGGTGTCCCACCAGTCTATATTAACCATCTCTATCTCTCTGCAGGTGTTCTGATCCTGCTGTCCATAGTGGTGTTCCACCAGTCTATATTAACCATCTCTATCTCTCCAGGTGTTCTCATCCTGCTGTCCATAGTGGTGTTCCACCAGTCTATATTAACCATCTCTATCTCTCTGCAGGTGTTCTCATCCTGCTGTCCATAGTGGTGTCCCACCAGTCTATATTAACCATCTCTATCTCTCTGCAGGTGTTCTGATCCTGCTGTCCATAGTGGTGTTCCACCAGTCTATATTAACCATCTCTATCTCTCCAGGTGTTCTCATCCTGCTGTCCATAGTGGTGTTCCACCAGTCTATATTAACCATCTCTATCTCTCTGCAGGTGTTCTCATCCTGCTGTCCATAGTGGTGTCCCACCAGTCTATATTAACCATCTCTATCTCTCTGCAGGTGTTCTCATCCTGCTGTCCATAGTGGTGTTCCACCAGTCTATATTAACCATCTCTATCTCTCTGCAGGTGTTCTCATCCTGCTGTCCATAGTGGTGTTCCACCAGTCTATATTAACCATCTCTATCTCTCTGCAGGTGTTCTCATCCTGCTGTCCATAGTGGTGTTCCACCAGTCTATATTAACCATCTCTATCTCTCCAGGTGTTCTCATCCTGCTGTCCATAGTGGTGTTCCACCAGTCTATATTAACCATCTCTATCTCTCTACAGGTGTTCTCATTCTGCTGTCCATAGTGGTGTTCCACCAGTCTATATTAACCATCTCTATCTCTCTGCAGGTGTTCTCATCCTGCTGTCCATAGTGGTGTTCCACCAGTCTATATTAACCATCTCTATCTCTCTGCAGGTGTTCTCATCCTGCTGTCCGTTGTGGTGTTCCACCAGTCTATATTAACCATCTCTATCTCTGCAGGTGTTCTCATCCTGCTGTCCATAGTGGTGTTCCACCAGTCTATATTAACCATCTCTATCTCTGCAGGTGTTCTCATCCTGCTGTCCATAGTGGTGTTCCACCAGGCTATATTAACCATCTCTATCTCTGCAGGTGTTCTGATCCTGCTGTCCATAGTGGTGTTCCACCAGGCTATATTAACCATCTCTATCTCTCTGCAGGTGTTCTCATCCTGCTGTCCATAGTGGTGTCCCACCAGGCTATATTAACCATCTCTATCTCTCTGCAGGTGTTCTCATCCTCCTGTCCATAGTGGTGTTCCACCAGTCTATATTAACCATCTCTATCTCTCTGCAGGTGTTCTCATCCTGCTGTCCATAGTGGTGTTCCACCAGTCTATATTAAACATCTCTATCTCTCTGCAGGTGTTCTCATCCTGCTGTCCATAGTGGTGTCCCACCAGTCTATATTAAACATCTCTATCTCTCTCCAGGTGTTCTCATCCTGCTGTCCATAGTGGTGTTCCACCAGTCTATATTAACCATCTCTATCTCTCTGCAGGTGTTCTCATCCTGCTGTCCATAGTGGTGTTCCACCAGTCGGTTCTGGCCCTGCTGGCCAGCGACCACACCGTTCCGCTGCACCACGAGCTCTCCTGGTCCGTGTCCTGCTGTGGCGCGGCCGGCGCCATCCTCATCATCGGAGGGATCCTCTTCATCCTGCTGGCCCTGCCTTACAGCCCCTTCCAGAAGTGCCTGCCTCAAGGGGACAGCAGCGCCACCTAGCGTTGTCGTATGGCAAAATGCCCCCCCCCCCCACCACCACCACCGTCGTCTCCTTGAAGCTGCTGAATGAGAGAGTGAGTGCTTAACCCATTTAGGCCTAGAATTATTGACTGCTTTAACCAGTGAAAAATAGCAGATATACAAGCTCGGTGCCGCGCTGCAAGCTTGTAGATCTGCTATTTTTGAAAAAGTCGTGAAAATGTGTGCAAATCTTTGAATATTATGTATTTTCAAAGCAAACAGTTGTAACTCAAATTTTGCTTCTGGGGGGTCCCTGGAACTAAATATTTTGAGATGCGGGTCTGTGACCAAATACATATAATTTTGGGGGTCCTTCACATGAAAAGGTTTTGAGAACCACTGACATAGTAGTCTCTCAAGAACAGGCTAACTGAGCTCCATTTAAGTGAAAAGGACCTTTTCTTTGACGATGGCTAGCCAGATTGCTGACACAGAAACATAGGTTTTTAAAAGATTTCACGATTTTTCAAAAATAGCAGATCTACAAGCTCGCAGCGTGGCACTCGGTGCCGCGCTGTGAGCTTGTATATCTGCTATTTTTCAATAGTTAAAGCATAAAATAATAATGTGTACCTGTTCTGAATGGGATGTGGTGTGTGTGTGCTTGTGAGGTAAAGGTGGTCACCTTAGTTTATCAGAGCAGTGGCTCTCAAAGTCACTGGTTCCCAAACGGGACCCGTTTGTGGGTCACAGACACATTTTTATAGGTCCCTTTATTTTTTTTATCTTTCCTACATTTTGTTTTTAATTATTATTATTTCAAAACATTTTCAAAAAACATTCCCCCCCCCAAAAAAGCATTTTTTTTCTTGCATCTCCATAATTTCATGAAGAAATAAAAGAAAAATCGAAGACATGTCATAAATTAGAAAACAAATGTTTAAGAAATAGTTAAAATAGCCGATCTACAAGCTCACAACAAGCTTGTTGATCTGCTCAAAGTGGGGCCCCGGGGACCCCCAGGGGTCCTTAAGGGGGTTTCCAGGGGGTCCCCAGCAGAATCACTTGAACCACTTTAACCCTACACATTTGAAAATAGCAGAGCTTGATCATCAATTTTATCTCGAAAGAATGTGACAAATTTGGAATATTCTTTAAGCACTAAAATGTTTTCAGAGGGGAGTCCGCATATAGTCTGCATAATTAATTTGGGGGTCCTTGACCTAACAAAGTTTGAGAGCCACTGGATCAGAGAGTTCACACAAAGTTCTTAATCAGTGAGTCATGAAAACTAAAAGCAATTCAAAGGGGACGTTTCTGCCCAGAGACGCTGTTGATTTATTCTGCCAATGACCTCATGCCAATCACCCAGAGCCATTAGCTGTCCTGCACACACTCATTTGTCTTGAGCAGTGAATTAATGTGTCAAAGTTTAAATACCCTGTCCCGTCATCAGGACCTCAGATGTCACTGTTGTTGGGTAGAAACCTTGTATCTCCATATTTCAACTTTTTATTCCTTCTTTTTTTTCACCGGGAAAATAATGCTGAAGTGGCTGATATTAACCCCCAATAAGTTAACCAGCCGGCAGGCTAAGCCTGGGAGATAAAAACTGTAATGACGCGCAAAACTAAAATCACTCACAAGGAAACAATTGCTCATAAGTTTAAAAATGATTTAGTTAATTTCAGTGACCAATCATTACAAAATACAATTTCCAATAAATTGATATGCAATAAATATGTCAATTAGTAAGTTTAACAGTGAGCAAATAATACAATGTGAAAGTGCTATAGTGCCAAAATGCGGTCAACAAAATATGTCCCTCCCAGCTCACCCTGCCTTCCAAATGAACAAACAGCCATGGATGTGAGCAGGTGAGAGACATCAATTTATAGCCACTGGAGGCCACCCACAGCGACACACCCATAATGAGGTGCCAATGTGCTGCCTCCATCAATCACCAATTAATCAACCCATTATCATCAGTGCAAATACAAAATAAACCCCGTTTGGCTCCTACAAATGCCCTACTTCATCATACAAGAGCGTCGCACAAAAGCAGTGAAAATAGCAGATCTACAAGCTCACAACGCCTAAAATAATAACAATAAAGGGAACTGTTTTGGACATACAAGGTTTCCATCTGACAACAGCAACATGTCCACATGTATTATGGGTGAAATATCTCATGTCATATTTTCGAGTATGTAAAAAAAAACTCAATCAACTATAGATTATTTATATAATTAATATAACAATATAAAAAAAGGTTGACAAATAATGTAGCGCTGGATATGTAGCACTCTAGGGTTTTGAGTTCAAGAAGTGTTTTGTTGTTTGTCCATAGAAAAATGACAACTTTATTAACGACTGACTCTTTGTCCAACTGACCAACCATCTGACTGATACAGTGACTTAAAGCTCCACATTGTGTTTACCTAAACAAATAACCACTGCACAGGATCAAGCAGTCAACCATGTAAGCCGTTAAGCCGCACAAAAACTCAGCGATAAAATACTTTTGAAGCTCCCATCCTAAAACCGATGTCTATCCAAATCGTTTTCAATCATACAAAAGACCGTAAAGGGTAATTCTAAACCCTATAAGCATCATAATACTACGCAAACAATCCCAACGGTGATTTAGATCTAAAGCTTGCTCGTCGGAAAAGGTAATAACCTCCAACAGTGTGCGCCACACACTATCGTAGAAATTATTTATCGGTTCTCAGCCTTTTCAGGCCGTGACCCCCAAAATAATCATATTTGAACTGGGGGACCCCCACACCCTGACAAGCACTAAGAGTTGAGGAATTACATTATGTATAACACAGTTCTATTGTGAAAATAGCAGATCTACATGCTCACAAAGCCTCGCGTTGTGAGCATTTAGATCTGCTATTTTCACAATTTCTGCCAATTGACAATTTGGCCAATGTTTCATTTGTCATTTTAGAGGTATTAAAAAGTCCTTGAATTGTCCTTTTAGAAATGTGGATAATATACCCTCTATACACTTACACTTTGTTGGTTTGTTAAATTCTTATTGA
Organism: Nannobrachium achirus; assembly: GCF_963921795.1. NCBI lineage: Eukaryota > Metazoa > Chordata > Actinopteri > Myctophiformes > Myctophidae > Nannobrachium > Nannobrachium achirus. Next base: position 67,550,305 of record NC_137811.1, on the reverse strand, counting down.
GTGAGAAAACAATGTTGCACATTAAGTTAGTGAGTCCCGACCCACAGGTTGAGAACCGTTGGCTTAAATATATAGTGAAGCACAGTAGCCATTTGTGTCATTTACTATGTTACCATTGTACCATGCTCTATCTATTCAAATAGGACCCCAGGACCCCCAGGGTAAAATCACATATCTATTGACGTAGGCCATTTTTCTTTTGTGCCATACTGTATCCATTAGGATGCTTGTGTGGGGGGAGGGAGGGAATGTGTCCCGACTGGATGTATACATCCCATCATTTGAAAGGTCACGTGTCTTTTGATGGCCATATTATGTCCACACAAAAAATTGCTGTGGTACTAGCGGTGGCAAAAGTACTCATATGTTTTACTTAAGTAAAAGTATCAAGATACTGCAATGTAGAAATACTCCTTTACAAATAAAAGTCTGGAATTGTTCTTGAGTAAAAGTATGAACGTGTTGGGCATCAAACTGTACTTAAAGTACCAAAAGTAAATGTACCAAAATGTTTGAAAATAGCAGATCTACAAGCTAAGCTATTTTCAAATAGCCAAAGCCAAAGTTGTTTATGTATGTTTTATAATATCATAATTTATATCTGCAAAGTGTTCAAAAACATGTAGTGGAGTAAAAGTACAATATTTGGATCTGAGATGTAGTGGAGTAGAAGTAAAAGTCTTGGAAATTGGAAATACTCAAGTAAAGTACAAATACCTAAAACAAATACTTAATGTACTCAGTTACTTTACACCACTGCGTGGTACCGTATAGCAACCATCAATATGGAGGAGCCACACTGCAGCTACACACATGTAGGCAGTGTTGCTAGCAATACAATGCAGTGGTGGTGGGGGGCTGTAACATATTTGGGGGCTTGTAGCTTGTAGATCGTCTATTTTGCGGCGAGTGACACCACTACGTCGTCTTTGTTGGGTGGAAAAACCATGGCACTTTTCAGGATTCAAATCTGAAAGCTATCAAAAGTAGCAGATCGACAAAAGGCATTGTCGATCTGCATTTCTTTATGGACGTCGCAAGACTCACGACATTCACAATGTCATAACCTTATGAACAGGGGCAATATCCTAAATGTGATCCCACCAAATATTAGATGAATTAATTAAGCCTCGTAACAAAACAAAAAAACAACAACAAAGATTTTTTTTTCATTGAATTCAGTATTTATTATTCAGTGGTGTAGTGTGAATGCTGCTTTAGAGACAAATGTACGTGCGAATAAATCCGTACTGTGAGTGGGGTATTAAAAATGTCGCAGTGTATTATATCTAGACTCACTTTGTAAGCACATCTCTGTATATAAAATGTACGTATTTCTATTTTATCTTCTTGTTCACCGTTTTGAAGTGCCATAGTTTGCTCAGCTGACGTCACTTTGTTCACCTCATAAAAATGTCCCTTTTTAAAACGGTAGACGCTGTGCTTAATTCTTCGTGTATAGATAGTCAACCACATGTTTGTATGGCACTAGTTTTGCTTATTAAAAAAAAAAGAGTTTTGACAATCGACGACTGTCGCTAAAATACACTTCACATTCTGTATACCTATGAGTGTTTCTATGTGTGTTGTCTGTATATGTGTAGGAAGAAAAAAGGCTAATAAATGTTTTGGTTTAAAACAAATGTTTCAATGCTTTTTTCCTGTTGACACGATAAACTTGCAAGTATAGTGAATATATCGTCTGTCGGGTGGAAACCTCATATGTCCAAAACCGTTCCTTTTTAGGATTCATAATTCCAAAAATATTAAAAGTAGCAGACCTACAAGCCTAAAATGCGTAGCTTGTGGATCTGCGACTTTTGATGCTTTTGTGTGACCCTGTAGTATGATCAAGTACTTAGCCATTAATTCACAAAAACACAAAAGGGTAAAATAGGAATATAAGAGGTTTCAGCCCGACAGCAATGATATATTATGTTGTGCGTTGCACATAAATCCTTCCTGCAGCTTCAGTGGGTTTGAATCTGAGCCCAGGCACTTAACTGCAGGTCCAACTCCAACGCACTCGATAACAATGTTATAATGGCCCAAATTTGCTTGCTTGGAGAGAAGAAAATAAACCTTTCATCTATAATTACATGGCCAAAAGTGGCATCAATTAATATCACCATCAGTTAAACCATATTAACCCTATACACATTGGTTATTTGAAAATAGACGATCTACAAGCTCGCAGATTGGCTATTAAAAAAACAACAACATGGGGCGGGTCAAGGCGCATACCACTTATATAGACATTGCCACATATGCCTGGCGGTGTCGCTGGTTCGATTCCCGATCCAGACAACCTTTGCCGTGTGTCACTCCCCATCTCTCTCCCCATTTCCTGTCAGTCTACTGTCACTATCAATAAAGGCATTAAAAAGCCCCCCCAAAAAAAAAAATCTTAAAAAAAAAACATTTTGATCATTTTGGAATCTTGTATAAGGGCATTGGGGGCAGAGTTCTCAACGGGCCTGAAAATTAAGGCCCGGCCCTAACTGGGCCCTAACTGGGCAGGCCCGAGGCCCTACCCGGCCCTACTAGTCAGCATACATTTTAGGCCCTACCCGGCCCGAAAACGTCGGGTCCGGTCGGGTATGATCGGGTCTATCATATAATAATAGTAATAAAATAATAAAAAACAAACATTTAATTTTTTCATTGAGCCCGAGCCCTACCCGGCCCGACTAATTAGCATAAAAATTAGGCCCTACCCTACCCTAAATGTCGGTCGGGTTCGGGTATGGTCGGGTTCGGGCAGAATTTGAGAACTCTAATTGGGGGCCCCTGGCTGGCAGACATTATTTTGGGATAGTGGTCCGGTGGAGGTATCAAAATACATTAGAGATGCACCATTCTGAACAGTTTACTTCTTATAATGAAGGTGTATTTCCCTTGCACAAAAGTGGGAAATCATTTTAAATATATGATATGAACAAATATCTGTATCGGTATCGTCTAAATTATTTTAAACATCGGTATCGGCCAAGAATGTTTCATATCGGTGCATCCCTAGAATACATTAAATATGAATTTGGGGGGTCCATGAAAATATGTTTTAGTAGAAGCTCTGGTTCTCAACCTGTGGGTCAGGACCCCCAGGGGGGCCTCCAAATTATTTTGCGGGGTCCCCACATGATTTAACTTAAAGTGCAACATTGTTTTCTCTCTAAACAGACAAACCAAAATAACGTATAAGTGTATGGGTATATGGCATGCACATTCTCAAAGTGACAATTTAAGGATTTTTTAATACCTCTAAAATGACAAATTAAATATTGGCAAATATTAGGGGCAGAAATTGTGAAAATAGCCGATCTACATGCTCCCGTTGTGAGCATGTAGATCGGCTATTTTCACAATAGAACCGTGTTATACAAAATGTAATGTCTCAACTCTTAGTCTTAATGCTTGTCAGGGTGGGTGGGTCCCCAGTTAAAATATGATTATTTTGGGGGCCTGAAAAGGTCTAAGCCACCAACACTGTGAGTCTGAGTGTCCACCTTTGGTCCCGTCAAGCTGCAGTAGCTATAATTAGCCATAAGCTCATCGCCAGCACATTTCACTGCAGAGGTTGGAGAAACTCTATCCATGAATGTAAAGCATGTCTCTCTTCCACCACCCACCTCCACCCTCCACCCATAAGGCCCCATCTTCCCCTCTGCCATTGCCCCCCAATTCCCCATGCAGTGGCAGAAGAGACTAAGTACAATTTTGAGGTACTCACTTTACTGGAATATTTCTCACAGGTGACATCACAGTGATGTCAGGTACTCAGAGCAGGGATCTCCATATAGGGGCATAATAAAAACAGGTGACATCACAGTGATGTCAGGTACTCAGAGCAGGGATCTCCATATATGGGCATAAAAGGGATTCATGGCCGAGACAGATGGCCGAGACAGATGGCAAGGGCGAGGTCGCTTTTCGCCCTTAGGTGTCTTACTGGTACTTCTACTCCACTACATCTCAGAGGTAAATATTGTACTTTTATTCCACTAAAATTACGAGAAAACTTTAGTTACTAGTTACTTTTGAAAGTCGATGCATTGTGAGCTTTACTTGTAGATCTGCTATTTTCCCCAGAAAATTAAATATATATTTTTTACTCTAAATGAGACATTCTGCAAAATGTCATTCTGAAAGTGTCATTTTAGATTTTAACATATGCGTGTGTGTGTGTGTGTGTGTGTGTGTGTGTGTGTGTGTGTGTGTGTGTGTTTGAACCGAGCACTAGTCTTATTGCGCAGGCAGCCTTTCTGTCTGTGTCTGTCTGTTTGTAAGAGACAAATGAAACATTGGCCAAATTGTCAAATATTAGAGGCAGACACACACACACACACACACACACACACACACACACACACACACACACACACGCACACACGTGTGCACACGCGCTTGGTAATGAAAATTCAATTGTGCTGATTTGAGATCAAAATGTTCACCTTGTCTCTTTCACTGTATCACCCTTCTTTGTAATTAAATGTTCTATCTTTGCATCTGAACAGCCTCTCCATGGATTTTGTCAGTGTGTGAGGGCCCTTTCTCCTTATCCAAACGTAGGAGACGGTGAAAGAAGGAGTGCTTCTTTTCCGTTCGCCAGCGTCGGCTACTCGCCAGCGTCAGGGTTACTGAGGTTGGGGTTAGGTTTAGGCATAGTTTTACTGAGGTTATGGTTAGGGTTTGGGTTAGGGTTAGGCATCGTTTTACTGAGGTTGGGGTTAGGGTTAGGCATCGTTTTACTGAGGTTGGGGTTAGGGTTTGGGTTGGGTTTAGGCATAGAGGTTAACATTCACACCCGCGCGGTCCAAGTGACCACAGCCGAGCGCTCCAGACCTCCGCTCCAGCCAATCACAAGCCGCGCCTTCTAATTTATGCGACACCGTCTCCTACGTTTGGAATAATCGCGCCCTGGAGTTATATTGCCAAGCGCGTGGACGCACGCACGCGCACGCATGCACTTCAACTTGTGATGAGGTGTGATCTTTTATTGTCACGTCACAAGTGTAACCAGGTATGGGTGCATTTCTTTTGTGCAAGCTTCCCACAAAGTGCAGTTAAAATAAGAACAAGAGTGAAATAAAGAGATATAGGCTATAGCAGGAGATACCGTACAGTATCTTTATGAAAACATCTTTGCAAATATTAGAGATTCTGCGTAATGAGTACTTTGACTTTTGGTACTATATTTTTTTGCCAATACTTTTGTAATTTTGCTCAAGTAAAATGTTGACTACAAGACTAAATAAATAAATCAGAATGCGTCTTCCATCACTGTGTAAAGAGATCACGTAAAGACAGACATGGCGACAGAGCTCAGCGCCTGTCCTGCAAACTGTCTTTAAGCCTGTAATTTATGCTCCGAAAATAGCAGACCTACAAGCTCACAATGTGTCGTGAGCTTGTAGGTCGGTTATTTTAGAGCGCGTACTCTGTCATGCGAAATTGACACTATAGAATCAATTATAGGGAATTAATTTAGGGGAAGAAAAAAAAACTCAAAGGTTAAAAAATATAGAGACAAGCGGTATCTGCGTGACAGCAATGATATGCAAATTGCCATGGAAGTCCCTCACCAGCCGTTTCAAAGTATTCAATAGGGACTTTAAGCAACGACGGCTATGGCAGTCCGCTACAGTAACCGGACGTGGATCAGTGCTCGATAGATAAACCTGCCTGCCATCGCAGCCGTTCCTACTACGGCAGAAGCTACCTTTCCACGTAGCGTCTACAACGTCTGCTGCATAGACGCGTCACCATGGGAACCAAAGAGTTCAGTAAAAGGGGTGGGACGATAGCAGCCGTACTCCCGCCTAGCCGTCCTGAAAACCGTCCAAGCTTAAAGTCCCAACAACTAACTGAGGTGAAAGGGTGACAAGTCTCAAGTCGTTGGCCTTGGGGTGCTTGGGGGGGGACACAGGCTTAAGGGTGGACATCTTGAAGCCCGCAGGGACCACAGTCTGGGAGAGGAAGAGGTTGAAAATATCAGTGAACCCCCCACCCCCAAACCACATCAGGGACTGCAGTCTTACAGATGTTCACCCCCTAAAGGGGCTTTACGCCAGCCTCAGACATGTCTAGTGCAGTGGTTCTCAAACTTTTTTTTAACTTCAAGGAACTTTTGCAGTCATAGCAGCTGTACGTAGCAGAGCCGTATTGAAAACTATCTTTACTTAAACTCCCTATTGTCTGCAAACCCTGCCACGCATTAACTCCTCACGTTGTTACTGGACTTCCATTCTATTCCTGTGCTCCCGCTTGGCCTTTCTGATGGCTCTGTGGAGGTCATGGCGGGATATCGAATAAGAGACGCACGCATGCATTGCACACACACACACACACACACACACACACACACACACACACACACACACACACACACACACACACACACACACACACACACACACACACACACACACTTCCTGTATCCTTGAATGGCACACATAGCTTTCCCCATTCCCAGTGGCATAAGGCTAAACCCCACCGATGATACGTGATCTTTGACAGTAACGGTATATTATATATATAGCTGTTTAATAGTTCTACAGAGACTAGTGGTGACAAGTGGCATATATATGACAAGCACTTGTCTGTGGATGTGGGCCAGACACCACTTTTCCTCGAAGACACATCCGCCCGGGAGAAGAGGCAACACCATCAAGAACTACTGTCAGGCATGTGCACACAACATAGACATCAAAGGGGGCTTGAGCCCCTGCCCTTTTATCTGTCTGTAAAAAGTGCCCTCTCTCCAGACCATGAAAGCAGTTTTTACTGTGGTGAAAGAAATGCAAATGCCTCCTTTCCATTCCATACATGAAGGCCAATTGTCCAAACTCTCCTGAACTTGAATGCAGCATCTTATGTTGAAAGAATTTGATTAAGTAATAGCCGAAATTTTAGCCTCTGCTTCTCTTAACATTCTCTGCACGTCCCTGATTATTCTCTGGGTGTCTTTTTATTTCATTAAAAGAATGTTGCACACAAAAACTCAGTGTTGATTTATTCTGTGCATATGACCCTGTCCCCCCCCTCCTCCTCCCCTGTCCCCAAATAGTGAATCATCTGGCAATAACTCATTTGTCTGATGAGAGCTAATAGTTTGCGTTTGTCCTTTCTATGTGATGTCATTAGCTAAATGAATGGAGGAAGATTTGCAGCCTGAAAAGCCTAGCCTCCCCTGGGAATAATAATTATTCTGAACATATCGTCGTTGTCGGGCGGAAAACTTGTATATCCATATATATATACTATATAAATATATATATATATATATATATATATATATATATATTTTAGCCTGTATTCGAGTACATTGAACTGTTACTTTTCAGTAATCAAAAACAACAGATCCTCAAGCTCGAAAGTATCACTTTGCGTGTCAAGCTTGTAGATCTGCTACGTTTGATACTTCTGTGCGACACTGCAGTATGATCAAGTAGGGTTCTAACAAAATATTATAATATATACTCACCTCACCTTAGGGAAGTTGGGTAAAACAAGATTGGGGGCCGAAGGCGGTGTTATACTCTCTGGGAGTAGGTGTGTGTTTTCAATAATATTATCTTATTGGGGTGGTAAAGTCCAATGCTCGCGAGGCGTTGTGTGCTACAAGCACACAACACGAGGCGTTGTGTGCTTGTAGATCTGCTGTTTTCACTACTTTTGTGCGACGGCCTTGTATGATTTGCGAAAGAACGTACACATTTGGAGATACGAGATTTCCACCCGACAACGATATACAACGACAATGATATACTAGTGTTGTTGCTGCTCTTATACCACCATTATTACTGGGGTTGGTGGGGGCCTGACAGTAGCCCCCCGCGGGCCGGAAATGGCCCGCGGGCCGCCTATTGGGGAACCCTGCTGTATAGTGTGACGTCATGCTGTGCCGTCACGCTAGCGTCATCCCAATTGGCTGTCGTTTTCTTTTCTACAAGGGTGTTTGTTAATTTACGAAAAAGGTAAATACAAAATATGGAGATAAGAGGTTTGTGTGAGTGTCTTTGGCAGAGGGTCCCTCTGGTGCCATCGTGGTCCAACACCTCTCATCGCTGCACTGCTGTGCCAGTGAGTAGAGGCCTGTAGGTATGGTAATGGCAAGGAATGGCATGCAGAGACTTAATAACAAACTCCCAGTGACCAGAGGCCCTGCTTAGGCCTAATAGGCTCTCTATGCACTGCAGCCATTCCTTCACTCCTTCCCTCCTTCACAGACTTACCAATGACAATAATGAAGGCTCTGTTCCACATTCTGGTCAAACAGAGTCAGGGTGCTGAGTGGGTCTCAAATTGGGGTCCAGGGAGCTCTCATGGTTCCTTGAAGGGGTTTCAAATGGCCCCTTATGGGTGTGTTTCTCCAAGGGCGCTTTTCGACCGGGAAATAACCGGTTCAGGTTATTTCTCCCGCCTATGGGATGAACCAGAGGTGAGCTTTGCCACCGAGAACCGAGTTGGTTCCGAACTGTAAAAGTACTATATTGTATATCCTCTGGTTCAATCTGGTTCAACCTGGTGGAAACGCAAGCCCGTTCGCAAGAACGAACCAAGGTTCCAAGAAAGTTGAACGGTACTGGTTCTTGAACCAAGGTTCTTTTGGGGGCCTTTTCCACCAAAAGAACCTTGGTTCAAGAACCAGTGCCGGTGTTCTTGCGAACGGGCCGCAAACCGGCTTGCATTTCCTCCAGATTGAACCAGAGGAACCAATGATGTTGTGGTTCCCGTTCCGAACCAACTTTTACAGTTCGGAACCAACTCGGTTCTCATGGAAAAGCTCACCTCTGGTTCATCCCATAGGCGGGAGAAAGAACCCAAACCGGTTCTTTGTCGGTCGAAAAGCGCCCTGAGAGTGTACAAATGGAACCAAATGGACCCGTAAGGTCCACCTGTACACTCTGGGGCCTTTTCCACCGGCAAAGAACCGGTTGGTTCCGAACAGGAACCGAAAAATCCTTGGTTTTTCCAGTGAACCGTGATGACCTGGACAACGGCTCTGGTTCAATCTGGTAGAAACGCACACCGGTTTGCGCCCGGTTCGCAAGAACGAACCAAGGTTCCAAGAAAGTTGAACGGCACAGGTTCTTAAATTGAATGCCCTTTTCAAGATGGCCGCCAAGTACCAGGATGCCACGTTCCTAAATTTCTAGTGCACGGATCAATTTTTTGTGCACGGATCGTGCACGCCCATGCACCATATATGCACCATATGTGTAGTACTTTTTAACAGCTTTCAAACAAAAAAATCCGCTTGGAAATCCGTTCAGGCATTCATGAGATAGAAGCCTTCAAAGTCAGACAAAACAAACACTGCCACCTTCCTAAATTTCTAGTGCACGGATCAATTTTTAGTGCACGGATCGTGCACGCCCATGCCTAGATCATGCACCATATGTGTAGTACTTTTTAACAGCTTTCAAACAAAAAAATCCGCTTGGAAATCCGTTCAGGCATTCATGAGATACAAGCCTTCAAAGTCAGACAAAACAGCCATTTTTGACATTTTGAAAGATGTGTTTGTTATGGGGCTAAATATGCAATTTCGCAATTGCGATCATGCCTAATACATTTGAGGCATTTTTAGAATTTTTTTTATAAAAAAATTTTTTGAAAAAAAAAAAAATTTTTTTTTTTTTTTTTTCAAAATGGCTTCCAACTCGGGAAACTCGGGCTGTGGCAGCCTGGGAGTACTGTAATAACTCGTGAAACTCGTGCCTTGGCAGTCAATGAGTTAAACCAAGGTTCTTTTGGTGGAATGACCTCTTGAGATTAAAACATCTGAGAACCACTGAGAACCTCAGTGCTTATGGGGCCTTTTCCAACGGCAAAGAACCGGTTCCAGAACCAGTGCCGGTTCAACTTTCTTGGAACCTTGGTTCGTTCTTGCGAACCGGCTTGCGTTTCCACCAGATTGAACCAAGATTGAACCAGAGGAACCAATGATTTTGTGGTTCCCGTTCGGAACCAACTTTTACGGTTTGGAACCAACTCCGGTTCTCGGTGGAAAAGCTCACCCATAGGCGGGAGAAAGAACCAGAACCGGTTCTTTGCCGGTGGAAAAGAGCCTTAATTAGCATCATTGGTAACACATTTAACCTCAAAATGCAGGTTCATATCTGCTCCACCTCTGAGTGTTGTTATGCAGTTTAATCTGATTCCAGATCGACACTTTTATTTCTGCCACCATACATTCATTAATCACTTTAATTTACAAGCTCGATTTACAAGCTACGAGCTCATAAATCTGTTACTCTAATCTGTTAACATTGTTATTTTTTCAATCTGCGTAACTTTTCTTCTTTGTCTGCAGTGTATACCTGCTGCATTTCCTCCGTTGTCTCGTTTTTGGGAAAGAAACAAACAAAAGACAGCAGTCTGTGAATATGTCTGTTATTGTTTTCTTTTTTTATAAACTTCGTGCAATACAGTGTTTGAGTTTATCACACATTTAGATAAACCATAATCATTTTTGTCTAGATATATCGATTCTCAACTACATACTAGTCATCATATTGCCCACATAAATGCTATCTGTGCGCTGTTGTTTTGTCACATTATTGTCGATGTTCTTTTTTCATTTTCTTTTTTTTTACCTCAAAATGAAAATCAAAGAAATGAAAAAAAAGAGAGAAAAAGAAAAATATCTGGAAGCGTCTAGTTTTGATCTTTTTTCTTTTTTCTTTTTTTAGTTCGTCCATGTCTCTTTTTTTTTGTTGTCCAGTGTAGTACGTATAGCAGGGAACACACATAGACGACCGCCGGTCCGCGGTGGCTTCGGGGGAACAAAGTTTTAGAAGAAGGGGAAACAGAGATGGGTCTTTTTTTATAGGGCAGAGTGTTAAACACATGTTATTACATTCTCAACAGAAACAACACATAAGGGTCAAAGTTCAACAGGGGGGGGGGGGGGGGGGACACCGGGCAGGGGGGAGCACAGTGAAAGAATCATCCGGGAAGGCTTTGAGGTCAAGGGGGGCTCATGTTCGCTGTGGCGATTGGTCGTTAAGAAGACAAAAATGGGGAGGGGGGGACACTAGCGACCATGACCAAATATGGGCAAGGGAGGTGGGGCAGGGGGGCCAAGAAGGGGGGAGGAGGAGCAGGGTTTTTATTGGACGAGGAGACCCTTCCTCCCTCCCTCCCTCCACCAATGAGAGTCCAGAACTGAGGCCAGGGGCGGGGAGGGAGGGGAGACCCTCGTCCTTTACCCCAAAATACCCCCTCAACCCACCCCACCCCGAGTGCTCCCAAAGAAAGTATCTATACGCTTTTTGCAAATGTATGTATGCCTAAATTACAATGTACATATTAATCATTTCAAAAGATTTCTCTGTATTGTTTTTTTTTTCTCCTTCATCTTCCTCTGTCTCACCACCCCCCCACCACCCCCAAACCCCACACCTATAAGTACAATATAGTTTTTTTTAAATATTTAATTGGAAAATGTTGCATGATGGCTGCTCATGTGAAATCACTTTGGGACCCTTCGTGTATATATATATAATATATATATATACCGTATATATAAAAAGTAGTTTTTTTTTTTATTACGTTTTCTGCTCAGTCAAGCGACCTTTTTTTTTTACCTGATTCTGTACAAATATATTCTCTAGGTCTCTATTTATGCTTTTGCGTGTCGCCTCCGTGACAGAGGGAAAGTTGTCACTTCATAATAATGCCCAGGAACAAACGCCTCGTTAACAACGACTAACGGCTACTTAGTACTACTGGTAACACGGAGTAGAACGGAAAAGAAGACTGAAAAAGGTCGATTCATGCTAGGTTGGCGCGTCTGCGTCGCGCAGAGCCGACCACAGGCGGTTCGGCCAAGCTGCGGCGCGACGCGCGGTGAACTCGGTAAAAACCGCGTGTGTCCGGCCAGCACGTGACAAAATAGAGCTCAACCAAAATATGAATCGGACATTAATTGAGGCCCCGTAGAAAACTCATGAGACTACAATAATAAGGACATGGAGTGGGTCGGCCACTCGCCTTTAAGTGTTGCATCATCTCGTTCAGTAACAGTATTGGAAGACAATGTACAAATATTCACATGTTTGACTCCAAATGGTTCTAAAATGAAATTAAAAGGCTGTTCTAATGTCATTATTAGTAAGAAATAATAATAATAATAATACTCTCTCTCTCATTCTCTCACACATTGTGCACACTCATGCTTTTAGACACTTTGACACAGTTTACATAGCCTAAGTGGCTCTGCATGGAAGAAATTTCACAGTTAAAAGTCGTCGAGATCCAAAAAAAAAAACAAGAAAAAAAAAACAAAAAAACGAACAAACGAAAAATTATCATGAAAAGTAAAGTTCTCATTCCGGACTACAGCGTTGTGTGAAACGAAGCTAGTTTGCAATAACGCTTAAGAATAATCACAACAACAATCTCAAAATGACAGGTTTTCATCTGGCGTTTGGAAATCAGCGTTAAATATTGCACACACACACGCACGCACGCACGCACGCACGCACGCACGCACGCACGCACGCACGCACAAAATAATAATAATACGTGGAACATTTCTCTTCTCTTCTTCCCTTTCATAATAGCCCCAGGTTAATTGCGTTGTTTTTGGTCGTTAATAAAATAAATCATTTTCTAGCGCATTTTTTCTTTTAAAATATCAAAATAGTTTTATTGTGAGAGTTCGTTGTTGTAGTTGTTGTTGTTGTTGTTGTTGTTGTTATTATCACTCTGTTATTAGACCTACTCTTCGTCTTGTATTTGTTTCATTTTTTTCCTTCTTCTCCGCTTTAGTTTCTCGGTGAGATCGAGCAGTCTATTTATAACAGTGAAACAGGAAGCGTTTTTTTTCGCCCAGCTCTGCGTCTCGCCTGACCCCCTTTCGGACGCCATGAGAGCGCTAGCCAAGACCTCCCGTGCTCCCTTCTCTCCTCCTCTCTCTCTCTCTCTCTCTCTCTCTCTCTCTCTCTCTCTCTCTCTCTCTCTCTCTCTCTCTCTCTCTCTCTCTCTCTCTCTCTCTCTCTCTCTCGCTTTGCCTCTTCTCTCTCCATCTATTAGTCGGGGACCCACCGGCCAAAAAGCTCAAGGAATAGTGTTTACTTTTTTATTTCCGTTTTATCTATTAGTTTGGTCATTAAGGTCCACAGAATGAGAGGTCTGCTCTGCCGGAAACATATCGCGGAAAAAAGTTATGGCCATTTGTATATTCACTGTCCCATTGGACTCCACTATAGAGGAAAAGAAAAATATTTTAAAAATTGACCCATAAAACTGTGAAAGTGATGACTCATCCAAAAAAAGCGATGACTCATGACTTCACAGTTTTTTGGGGCCATTCTTAGCCCAAGGAATGTTTTTCATGCAAAACAAATGTTTGCAATGGATTAAGAATCATGAAAAACCCCTAGTTTGACCCCACATTCTGTGGACCTTAATAACCAAACTAATAGATAAAACAGAAATAAAAAGTACGGCAAGACATCACAGGTCAACTCCCATTTTGGGTGTCTGGTTCCCCGCCTATATGGGCTCTTTTCCACTAGCAAAACCAAGAACCTTTCCGGAAAACCTGAAACGTTCCAGAACCTGTATTTTCCCCACTATTTTAGAATACATTATTTAGAAGTCTAAAGTTCTGAGTCCTGTTTATTTTTTTCCCTCTCTCTCTCCACAGAATTCAGAGTTTAGTAGGCCTACTATATCCTGAGCATGAGGAGCCCCGATTATAGGCTTCAGAGAAACCTTGTCTGTGCAAATTTGTCTTCCCTGTGTATTTTTCAAAAGTCAAAAGGCCTGATCGAAAAACACTGAGTTAAAAACATCATAAACTCAGCCCCTCCCCTGCCCCTCCCCTTTTACCATACACCCATCACTGTGGGTGTGGCTAACTTCAGCTGGGTCACCACCCACCTGACAACCAGGCATACTTAATGAACTGGTGGGTGTGGCCACATAAAAACATAATTTTAACACTTTCTGTACACTTTTTGGGGAAAAATTCTTCCTCCTAGTGTAATCATACAACCTGATCATCGTGTTTTAGGGAAAAAACTATATAATGGCACCCTATCTTTAAAGGTTTGAGAACCACTGTTCTAGTGGAAAAGAGCCATTTCTCTTTCTCTCTCACACTCTCTCTTTCTCTCTCTCCCCTCCTCTCCCCCCTGTCTCTTCTCTACACAGGCGTGGTCTTCCTATTGAGGGTGTTGGAGTTGCTCTCCCGGTCCCCCTTCAACCTGTCCAGGGTGCCCATGCCGCCGCCGCGCCCGTCCCGGTCCACGGTGGACGAGCTGAAGGGCGGCGTGCCCAACCCCACCGAGTTGGGCATGTTGGCCGAGTTGGAGTTGCCCGTGTTGCCCGGGTTGTGCGACTTGACCGAGGGCAGCGTGCCGCTCAGGATCATCCCCCCGCCCCCTCCGCCTCCTACCCCTCCTCCTCCGTCCTTGGGGAAGCAGTTGTGCAGCTGGTAGAGGGTGGCGCGGTCCACCGTGCCGTACATGGGCGGCAGGCCGGGCAGCTTGGGGTCGCGGGACAGCGTGTAGAGGGAGATGTCGCCGGGGGTGCGGGAGTGCGGGTTGGGCAGCGTCGACACGGACACGGGGCCCTGCGAGAGGAGCGCCGCCGGCGGCAGGCCGAAGTTCTTGCCGCCGCCGGGGCCGCCCATGCCGCCGCCGCCCACGGGTGAGGGGTCGCGCGAGCGCGACGGGTCGGTGGAGCGGGAGGAGGAGCGCGAGCGGCGGCGGAAGCGGTAGCTGGGCAGGCGCAGCATGGCGTGCGTGGTGCTCTTGAAGATGTCGGTGCGCGAGCGGCAGCGCAGCTCCTTGTTCTTCTCGATGTAGATGTTGACGGCGAGCACGCCCACCATCTCGGCCATGATGAAGGAGAGGCCGCCGAAGTAGAAGGACCAGCCGTACGAGTACTGCCACTTCTTGTCCTCGTCCTTCTTGGGCGAGATGTCGCCCAGCGCCGCCGAGATGTAGACGATCACGCCGATGATGTTGCTGAGACCTGCGAACGCAGAGGAAAGGTAGTTGTTTAAGCAGTGGTTCTCAAATTTCACGGTTTCCCCTTAACGGGTCCATTTGGTTCCAACGCTGTCAGAGTTAGAGACTTGTAAGGGTCAATTTAGACCCCCATAAAGGAACCTAGAGAATCCCTGAAATCCACTTTGAGAATCGGTGGTTTATAGGGTGACCTACAACACTGATCAACCTGTGGGGGGGTCCCTTTTCTCTACCCCTGAGCCACTGCTGTCCACTATTTCTGCATTGCAGTAGTGATACTTTTACTTAAAGGTCTGCTGTCAGCCCCAAAATTATAATAGTATGATACAGTCGTTCATGTGGTCTCTCTCCTGGATCTCTCTGTGGATCCTCAAACAGTCTGAAACTGTCTCAGTGTAATCTGCCCAACAACAGCTGACCAGTACAGTAAGTGGCTTATAATTGCGCAACCCCACAATGACATCATAAAAATATTAACTTGTTTTTTAAGATGATTCTTAAAGTGACAGTAACCCTTTGGGTGACAGGCCCCCTTTAAGTAAAAAATGTGAGTACTTTTTCCACGTGACACACGCCATGGGTGAATTTAATTAAACCATGACATAAAAGGCCCTATCATGACATGAACATCATATAATTGTACCGTAACCCCACTACCAAAACTACAACATAGGGACAGGTTTTTACTATCTATACTAAGCTTTATAGCTACCCTTGGCAACGCGTATATCATTGTTGTCGGGCAGAAATGTCCATATATTTTTCCGTAAATTAGCGCCCTACTTGATCACACTACAGTGTCACACTAAAGCAGTGGTTCTCATCCTATGCGTCGGGACCCCCAGGGAGGGTTCCCAGATGATTAACTTTTTCTCACTAACAATAAACAAACCAACATAAAGTTCAAGTGTATAGAGGGTATCTACACATTCTAAAGTGACAATTTAAGGACTTTTTAATTAATACCTCTAAAATGACAAATTAAACATTGGCCAAATTGTCAAATATTTGAGGTAGAAATCGAGAATAGCCGATCTACATGCTCACAACGCCTCGCATTGCGAGGCGTTGTGAGCAAGTAGATCTGCTATTTTGGGGTGGGGGGGTCACAGCCTGAAAATGTTGAGAACCACTGCACTAAAGCATCAAAAGTAGCCTAATCTGCAAGCTCGAAACGTGACGCGAAGCCACATGTTTTGAGCTTGGACATCTGAAAAATGAAATCCTGAAAAGTAAAGTTTTGGACATTTCCACCCGACCCAACTGTACATACCCTTTGTTTCACCCTTTTGTTTTTTTCCTTAAATTCTTTGATTATGTTGTTGACCTTTCTTTGACAATGGCAATGAATTGACAAGATGACACATACACCATTTCCCTCCCGACAGTATTCACTGTATTCTGGAGCTATAATGAGTTTGTTTACTTTGGCAATGTGTGTACACGTGGGAGTAAAACCAGAGGCATAATACTAGATAGTAGCAGGATTATGTTATGAGCTAACGTTCCCCCCAGAATAGGGATGCTAGAGTTCAAGTGGTTACATGTAAACTAAGATGGAGTGGCTCCAGACACAGACAGTGATAAACAGAAGACGTATGGGTAGAAAACTTGTATCTCCATATTCCATAAATGAAACGCACTACTTTGTTGCGCAGAAGCAGCGGAAATAGAAGTCCTGCAAGCTTGTAGATCTGATATTTTCTTTGGAACACAGTCTATTTGTTTTGGTTTTGGACAGTGGCGGAAAAAGTACTAATGTTTTACTTTACTAAGTAAAAGTATCAATACTCGAATTACAAGTAAAAGTCCGGAATTCAAAATTTACTTGAGTAAAAGTTCAAAGGTATTGACATGTACTTACTGTAAAGTACCAAAAGTAAAAGTACAAAATGTTTGAAGATCTACAAGCTCACAACGCGCCGCAATGCTTGTAGATCGTCTATTTTCAAATATAATAGGGCTAAAGTGGATTAATTTATGTTTTAGAATGTAATCATTTATGTCTGCAAAGTAACTAGTAACTAAGGTTTTCAAATAAACGTAGTGGAGTAAAAGTACAATATTTGGATCCGAGATGTAGTGGAGTAGAAGTAAAAGTATTGGAACTTGGAAATACTAAAGTACAAATACCTCAAAATTGTCACGCAGAAACTTTGTCACGCAGAAACAGCAGAAATAGAAGTCCTATACAAGCTTGTAGTTCTGCTATTTTCTTTGGAACGCAGGCTTTTTGTTTTGGTTTTGGACATACAAGGTTTCCACCTGACGGCGATGACACGACGGTTTTACGGAGCACTAAACCAGAGGTTAGAGGAGGCCAACGGAGAGACAGTGAGCAGGTACACTGACACATACACACTGTAAGTTTACACACGTAAACACACTGACACCTAACGCTGTCCAGACCACACGCACTACACACACACACACACACACACACACACACACACAAACACACACACACACACACACACACACACACACACACACACACACACACACACACACACACACACACACACACACACACACACACACACACACACACGCACGCACAGTTTGTATTGTACAGTATGTGAGCAGAGTCCATGACCTTACCTGCGGCCACAAAGAGGATGCCCGCTCCCAGTATGATGTTCCTCTTGCTCTTGTAGAAGCGGCTGGCGGCGATGCACAGGCCTCCCATCAGCAGCAGGATGGCACTCAGGATGGGGAAGATGTTGGAAGCCCTGACCACCCCTGAGACCCACAGGAGAAAACATAACAGGGATCACTAACCCACTAGCCCTGACCACCCCTGTGACACACAGGAGAAAACATAACAGTGATCACTAACCCACTAGCCCTGACCACCCCTGAGACCCACAGGAGAAAACATAACAGTGATCACTAACCCACTAGCCCTGACCACCCCTGTGACCCACAGGAGAAAACATAACAGTGATCACTAACCCACTAGCCCTGACCACCCCTGAGACCCACAGGAGAAAACATAACAGTGATCACTAACCCACTAGCCCTGACCACCCCTGAGACCCACAGGAGAAAACATAACAGTGATCACTAACCCACTAGCCCTGACCACCCCTGAGACCCACAGGAGAAAACATAACAGTGATCACTAACCCACTAGCCCTGACCACCCCTGAGACCCACAGGAGAAAACATAACAGTGATCACTAACCCACTAGCCCTGACCACCCCTGAGACCCACAGGAGAAAACATAACAGTGATCACTAACCCACTAGCCCTGACCACCCCTGAGACCCACAGGAGAAAACATAACAGTGATCACTAACCCACTAGCCCTGACCACCCCTGAGACCCACAGGAGAAAACATAACAGTGATCACTAACCCACTAGCCCTGACCACCCCTGTGACACACAGGAGAAAACATTACAGTGATCACTAACCCACTAGCCCTTACCACCCCTGTGACACACAGGAGAAAACATTACAGTGATCACTAACCCACTAGCCCTGACCACCCCTGTGGCACAGGAGAAAACATTACAGTGATCACTAACCCACTAGCCCTGACCACCCCTGTGACACACAGGAGAAAACATTACAGTGATCACTAACCCACTAGCCCTGACCACCCCTGTGACACAGAGGAGAAAACATTACAGTGATCACTAACCCACTATCCCTGACCACCCCTGTGATACACAGAAGAAAACATAACAGTGATCACTAACCCACTAACTCTGACCACCCCTGTGACACACAAGAGAAAACATAGCAGTGGTCACTAATCCACTAGCCATGACCACCCCTGTGACACAGAGGAGAAAACAGTACAGTGATCACTAACCCACTAACCCTGACCACCCCTGTGACACACAGGAGAAAGCATAACAATGATCATCAACCCACTAACCCTGACCACCCCTGTGACACACAGGAGAGAGACACTGTTAAAACATAACAGTGATCACTAACCCACTAACTCTGATCACCCCTGTGACACACAGGAGAGAGATGCTGTTAAAACATAACAATGATCACTAACCCACTAACACTGACCACCTCTGTGACACACCAGAGAGAGACACTGTTAAAACATAACAATGATCACTAACCCACTAACCCTGACCTCCCGTTACAAACAGGAGAGGAACTGTTAAGACATTACAATGATCACTAACCCACTAACCCATTAACCCTGACCATCCCTGTGACACACAGGAAAGAGACACTGTTAAAACAAAACAAAATACAATACAATACAATACAATACAATCATCAATAATTTACCAGACTTCATCACACCTGTTATGAGCTTGTCTATTTTCGCTATTTGTGCGACAATCCTGTATGATGAAGAAGGGCAGTAATTTACGGAAAAGAAAACATAATACATACATTTTTCATAAAATGATAAAAACACCAGGCTCAAGTGGAGTTAGATTTTTCATTGGTATTTTAATTTTTTTTAACCAACACAAACAAAAAAAATCTAAAACATGAAAAATTGAGCTAGATGGTTTCGGTTTAATTTATTAAGGTAAGGTCGCTTCTTGCCCTTAGGGCGTCTTACTAGTTATTGTTATTAATATTATTATCATTATTGTATGTTTCTGAAGTGGGAAACCCCAACCCAGAACGGTATTGTCTTAAGACAATACCGTTCAGAAACACTGCAGTGTTCTGACCTGAGCAACATTCATTTCCCTGGCGGACAATGAAGGACATGCAATCTAATCTAATTCACCCTGCTCTGCCTTTATGGAGGAGGACAGCAGGGCTGGAGCTGAGCGGGAGACGGGATTGGAGGAGACAGACACGGTGTCAAGCAGGGGGGAAGACTGCTGGGAATTCCTTTTTTTCCTTCTCCATTATTTATTTATTTACCTAGCCAGTGGTGGGAAAAAAGTACTCACATATTTATCTAAATTAGACAAATAAATATCGCAATGCAGAAATTCTGTTACGAGTAAAAGTCCCGCTCAACAAAATACACAAAGGTAGAAAGGTATCGGCATCAAAATAAACTGAAAAGTACCAAAACTGAAAGTGTGCTTCCATTATGCAGAGTGTTTGTATTTTCCAGGTGAAAGAAAAGATGATCATCTGCCGTGACGGGAAACTTGTGTAAAAGCATATGGACAAGTTCATGGAGCCGTAAAAAATAAGGTAAGATCCCCCCCCCCCCCCAAAAAAAAAAACAAAACAAAAAACAACAACAGTAAATGTGTTGAAAATTCATTCATGGGTTAATGTCACTAAAATTAATCCAACGTATAAAAGGGAAAGAAAATGTGTAGGCCTAAACCATAAAAGAAAAGAAAACTCATTTACAAAGCACTGAGGATAGTGCTGTCTATCAGCCTATGACATGGTCAGTATCATAGTATCATGGTCAGTATCATAGTATCATGGTCAGTATCATAGTATCATGGTCAGTATCATAGTATCATCATGGTCAGTATCATAGTATCATGGTCAGTATCATAGTATCATGGTCAGTATCATAGTATCATCATGGTCAGTATCATAGTATCAAGGTCAGTATCATAGTATCATGGTCAGTATCATAGTATCAAGGTCAGTATCATAGTATCATGGTCAGTATCATAGTATCAAGGTCAGTATCATAGTATCAAGGTCAGTATCATAGTATCATGGTCAGTATCATAGTATCATGGTCAGTATCATAGTATCATGGTCAGTAGCATAGTATCATGGTCAGTATCATAGTATCATATTATCATGGTCAGTATCATAGTATCATGGTCAGTATCATATTATCATGGTCAGTATCAGAGTATCAAGGTCAGTATCATAGTATCATGGTCAGTATCATAGTATCATGGTCAGTATCATGGTCAGTATCATAGTATCATGGTCAGTATCATGGTCAGTATCATAGTATCATGGTCAGTATCATGATCAGTATCATAGTATCATGGTCAGTATCATAGTATCAAGGTCAGTATCATAGTATCATGGTCAGTATCATAGTATCATGGTCAGTATCATAATATCATGGTCAGTATCAGAGTATCAAGGTCAGTATCATAGTATCATGGTCAGTATC
Source organism: Nannobrachium achirus (assembly GCF_963921795.1). Lineage (NCBI taxonomy): Eukaryota > Metazoa > Chordata > Actinopteri > Myctophiformes > Myctophidae > Nannobrachium > Nannobrachium achirus. The sequence goes on along the minus strand of NC_137811.1, from coordinate 67,529,266 downwards.
ATAGTATCATAGTATCATGGTCAGTATCATAGTATCATGGTCAGTATCATGGTCAGTATCATAGTATCAAGGTCAGTATCATAGTATCAAGGTCAGTATCATAGTATCAAGGTCAGTATCATAGTATCATGGTCAGTATCATAGTCAGTATCATAGTATCATGGTCAGTATCATAGTATCATGGTCAGTATCATAGTATCATAGTATCATGGTCAGTATCATAGTATCATGGTCAGTATCATAGTATCATGGTCAGTATCATAGTATCATGGTCAGTGTCAGTATCATAGTATCATGGTCAGTATCATAGTATCATGGTCAGTATCATAGTATCATGGTCAGTATCATAGTATCAAGGTCAGTATCATAGTATCATGGTCAGTATCATAGTATCATGGTCAGTATCATAATATCATGGTCAGTATCAGAGTATCAAGGTCAGTATCATAGTATCATGGTCAGTATCATAGTATCATAATATCATGGTCAGTATCATAGTATCATGGTCAGTATCACGGTCAGTATCATAGTATCATGGTCAGTATCATGGTCAGTATCATAGTATCAAGGTCAGTATCATAGTATCATGGTCAGTATCATAGTATCATAGTATCATGGTCAGTATCATAGTATCATGGTCAGTATCATAGTATCATGGTCAGTATCATAGTATCATGGTCAGTATCATAGTATCATAGTATCATGGTCAGTATCATAGTATCATGGTCAGTATCATAGTATCATGGTCAGTATCATAGTATCATGGTCAGTATAGTGTCCAGTATCAAGGTCAGTATGAAGCTATCTATGAAATCTATGAAAAGAAAAGTAATGTGCAATACAATTTTTATAGTGGGGGTCCCTGCTTCATCTGTCTCTCAGCTAAGGGTCCTAGGTCTGAAAAACGTTAAAGACCCCTGCTCTAGCAATGATTACTATGGGAATATAGAGCTATTCACCATGCATTTTAACAAAATCATACCACGCAGCACCTTTAACAAGCTTTCTGACAGCTTTCTGTATTTAATTACTCTATATGATTATGGTGGAAGTACAATTCATTACTAATGCCTGGTTCAGAGTTTTTCATGAACACATTTGTTTTTATACTTTATTGTGTCAAAACATGCACATCATAACATTCTTCAAAACCTTTTCATTTTTTTTGTTTTTAAGGACATTTTGACACATTTTTATGTATTTTTTTTCTTTTTTCCCCACCACCACATAGAGCAAAGAAAAAATCCACACAAAAACTGTAAACAGAAACATTACAAAAAAGAAACTGAAAAAAAAAAAAAAAAAAAGAGGAGACTTTGTTATGTAATTGTTGTCATTTCATTAAAACAGAGAAAAAGCTGCTATTGTTTAAATTAATATTTATATCTAGAATACTTTAGGTTTGAATACAAAAGGGGAAAAAAACAAGAACCAAAGGAAAAAAAAACAACCTTGAAAATTAAAAAGACATGTTTCCCCTATTTAAGACATAAGGGGCCCACCTTTTTTTCGAAAGCATTTTCTTTGCCATTAATTTTATAGGTCACCTTTTCCATAAGGTACATGTCCTCTGTTTTTTCCCACCATTTCTCTACCTTGGGAGGTTCCACACTTTTCCAACTCCTTGATATTTGCTTGAGCGCTGTAATTCTCAAAATCCAAAAGAGATCTTTTCATGTACACATTGAGCCAAATGTCTAGCGGCCTTGATTGATAGAGCAATAAATAAAGTATACTGTCTCTGTCGGGTGGAAACCTCATATATGACCAAAACCGGGATTCAAATTTGAAAACGAAGTGTCAAATCTCCAAGCTCAAAACACGGTGTTGATTTACATGAAAACACAAACAGTTGGAATATGGAGATAAGAGGTTTCTGCCCGACAGCGACAATATCAACCTGGCTCTCTGACGAGAAAGTGTAATATTAAAATGTACACACATGACACATCGCTCTGTGATAAAAGTAATTACTATACCATGTCAGGCACATGACTGATTGGTTTCTCATGATAGCTTCAGGAGGTTTGCCAACCTCACGCACGCACGCACGCACGCACGCACGCACGCACGCACGCACGCACGCACGCACGCACGCACGCACGCACGCACGCACACTATTTCAAAAGGTTTTTTGAAAAACCTATATGCTCAAACCGTTTCATGTGAAGGACCCCCAAAATCATGGGGGGAGCCATAGGCAAAGCAACCAATGCAGTCGCATTAGGGCCCGGGGGGGAGGGGGCCCGCAACTGCTCTGAGAAAAAAAAGAAGAAAAAAAAACTTTTATTTTGAAATGCCTACCGGATTGAGAAAACACTCTATTGCCCCTCTTGACGAGTGCTACGATTGCCCAATCAGATCAGTTGCTTGAGCTGTTTTTCCTGTTTACTTTAGCAGTAGGCATGAGAATCTTCTCTCTGCCGTCTGTTTAGCGTTTAGGGCTGTTATCGGTAGTTTTTTACAGCATGGCTCTGAAACTAATATCTGATTTCTTTGGTGGCCCACCACCCAATTAAAAAAGAAAAAGAGTTGTAGGCCCCTCCACCATGGGCCCTAGTAACTCAGTCCCACTTTTCTCCCTCTTGTGACGCTTTCTACAAGCATGCACGCACGGCATGCGCACACATAGACACTTCCACACTTTAACACTCTCATCGTCCTCTTCATCTAGGACAGCTCGGCCACGGGAGGGAAATGCCACTTAAATGCCACCCAAATGCCTGGGCAACATGGCACGCATTGCACACAGTATGCACGGCCACACATGTACCACATACCAACGGAGCGGGGACATATCACCGCAGGGCCCCTGGACACACACACACACACACACACACACACACACACACACACACACACACACACACACACACACACACACACACACACACACACACACACACACACACACACACACACACACACACACACACACACACACACAGTCCCCGTCGTCACCCGGCAAAAATAGTGTTTGGTTCGTCTTTCGGGTTGAACAAACGTCAAGTGTTTTTTTGTTTTGGTGGAGTGACACTGACACGGCTCATGCAGTGACGTCTAAGATGAAGCCTGACTGAGCTTCAACTAGGGCAGCTCCCAGCTCCACTGTCTTCAATATGCACAAAGCAGCATGTTTAATTCACACCATGCTCTCACAATCTGTTGAGGAACGCTGTGCTACATCCAACCATGCCAGTGCTCTTCTCTTCTCTTCTCTTCTCTTCTCTTCTCTTCTCTTCTCTTCTCTTCTCTTCTCTTCTCTTCTCCACGTGCACACATAGAAATCAAAGGGGGCTTGAGCCCCTGCCCTTTTATAAAGCAAATGCCCCTCTTTCCATGCCATACCTGAAGGCTGCATTCAAGAGAATTGCCTTGTCCAAACTCTCCTGGAACTTGATGCATTCAAGTTCCAGGGGAGTCTTATGTTGAAAGAATTGCCCTCTCTGTGTAGAAATCCATGCCGTTATGCCAGATCTCCAGTATTGACTTGGTTATGCTTAGTTCAGTGTGGAATCAAGCACTGAAAATAGCCCACCTCCAAGCTCACAACGCGTCGCAGCACGATGCATTGTGAGGTCTGCTGTTTTCGACATTTCCACCTAAAGGCCCTTTTAGAAATTTCTGCCGCTGCCTCTCTAACATTCTCTGCACGTCCCTGCCCCTGTTCTCCTCCCCTCCCCTCCCCTGTTCTCCTCTCCTCTCCAATTCTACCAAACATGCCGCAGTGTTTTACTCACGTAGAACGTGTTCTGTGTTTTACTCACGTAGAACGTATTCTGTGTTTTACTCACGTAGAACGTATTCTGTGTTTTACTCACGTAGAACGTATTCTGTGTTTTACTCACGTAGAACGTATTCTGTGTTTTACTCACGTAGAACGTATTCTGTGTTTTACTCACGTAGAACGTATTCTGTGTTTTACTCACGTAGAACGTATTCTGTGTTTTACTCACGTAGAACGTATTCTGTGTTTTACTCACGTAGAACGTATTCTGTGTTTTACTCACGTAGAACGTATTCTGTGTTTTACTCACGTAGAACGTATTCAGTGTTTTACTCACGTAGAACGTATTCTGTGTTTTACTCCACGTAGAACGTATTCTGTGTTTTACTCCACGTAGAACGTATTCTGTGTTTTACTCACGTAGAACGTATTCTGTGTTTTACTCACGTAGAACGTATTCTGTGTTTTACTCACGTAGAACGTATTCTGTGTTTTACTCACGTAGAACGTATTCTGTGTTTTACTCACGTAGAACGTATTCTGTGTTTTACTCACGTAGAACGTATTCTGTGTTTTACTCACGTAGAACGTATTCTGTGTTTTACTCACGTAGAACGTATTCTGTGTTTTACTCACGTAGAACGTATTCTGTGTTTTACTCACGTAGAACGTATTCTGTGTTTTACTCACGTAGAACGTATTCTGTGTTTTACTCACGTAGAACGTATTCTGTGTTTTACTCACGTAGAACGTATTCTGTGTTTTACTCACGTAGAACGTATTCTGTGTTTTACTCACGTAGAACGTATTCTGTGTTTTACTCACGTAGAACGTATTCTGCGCCGTCGTGGTCAAAGTCAGCGTCCTCTGGGAAGTGGTTGATCTGGGAACACACTCCTCTCTTCACCCCTGATGACACACACACACACACACACACACACACACACACACACACACACACACACACACACACACACACACACACACACACACACACACACACACACACACACACACACACACACACACACACACACACACACACACACACACACAAAAAAAACTAAATTGAACTGGTTCATTTCATAGTTCATAATTCCACATTTTGAATTAAAGTTCATCGTTTCCCCGAAATGAACTAACTTAGTTATTTTTTTCTTTTTGCCATCATTTTTTATATTTTTTATACTTTTGGCTATTCAATTCTTCATTTTTTTAGATGTCGCTGCGAGCTATCATTTGTCAGAATCATTGACACAGCCCATATATAGAACCACACACACAGCAATTATTTCATCCAATTTAACATCGAGGTGCCCGCAATGTTTAGGTTGTTGTATTGTGTGAGGGTTAGGGTTAGTTTTAATGAGGGTAGCTTAAGGGACAGGGTTAGTAATGAGGTTGGGGTTAGGGACAGGGTCAATTATAAATAATGGGACATCGATGACATGAACCTCTTGACCTCCTCTGACCTTGTGTTTGCCTTTCATGCCCAGCTCAGGTCGCTGCAGCGTTTTCCCTGTTGTTAGAACGTGTACTTGATGTGTGTACTTTTGTTTACTAAGGCAAGTGTACCTACTTCCTGGAGTCTCTCTCGGCAATCTCCTGCACTCTGTTCATTCCCGGGTACGTATGTACAGTATGTGTATGGCGTGACACACGGCAACAGAGAAAATCTATTCTTACTGTCTGGAACACAGATCTATCTGATTGAATATGGTGTACAGTGATAATGTGTACACAGTAAAATCCACAGGGTTCATTTAACTCGGGTGGGTGCAGTGGCGTCAGTTCAGAAAAAGGTAAGGTATGGCAATATGACTGGTGTCGAAGGCGCGCGTGCAAGACACCAGTCATGTTGCCATACCTTAGCAACAGGCATGATTCATTATTTTTTCCCCAAAATTTTCTATGGCTTCTTGGACTTGATATGGGCATGGCAGTCTGGAACAGTTGTTCAAGTGCAGCTAAACTTGGCATGTTAGTAGCCTAAACGTGCCACAATTAAAAATAATGAATTGCACCTGTGCAGCTGACCTGCGGAACCTGGGAATATACTATTCTATCAAGATGGGGAGAATAAAAGTGTGGAGAATATCATTATAATACCTTGTTAAATTTTGCATTTGTAGTTATTTTAATGTAATTTAACAACATAACCAGTACAGATAGACAAAGAGACATTCATGGATTTATATTTTATAAGTAACTTGTATTCTCCCCCCTGGACCCAGGGTATGGCAGCTGCACTGCATACCCCTGCCATACCCAATTGACGCCCCTGGGTGGGTGCACACAATGGAACCAAAATGGGCTCCATTTGTACTCATTTAGTGTGTATTGTCTGGTGCTATTGAGTTATGATGGTCAGTGTGACCTTGTTGCTGCTGTGTTAGCATAGGATCATTATGGCAGTGGATTCATATTCATATTGATAGAAGTGTCAATATGTTCCCACACCACTGGCACTGATGTTACATAAAAAGGGGGGCGGGGGACATTTTCTTGAACACTTCGGGCATAAACCAGCCATCTCCACTGTATTTTATTTGATATATTAATCAGTGCTGAGCATCTGTTTCTTCTATGTGTGGTTTTTACAAATATTGAACAATTGAAAAGTATTAAAGGAGGACTTCACCACTTTTCAACCTATCTTCATATAATAGGTCCTCACTAATGTTCATGATAAAATATCACAATTTTTTTCTAATCAGTCTGGGTCTCATAGGAGAGCTGTGGGTGGGTCAAATCCTTCCACCGGTGACATCATCAATGGGAAATGAAAGCTAATAGAAACTGCAGGCTTTCTATTCCTGAAAAGTTGCAATGTTAAAAGTGGAAGCCATTGTTCTCGTGATAATAAAAATATTTTTTTCCCCCAAAAATATTGTTTAAAAAAATCTGTCAAACGATGATGTCACCGGTGGAAGGATTTGACAGCTCTCCTATGAGACCCAGACTGAGTAGAAAAAAATGGTGCTATTTTATTATGAACATTAGTGAGGACCTATTATATGAAGACAGTTTGAAAAGTGGTGAAGTCCTCTTTTAACTTCTGACCAAACTTCCCAACTCTTGATTAGATTGAGACATGGATTTTTTTAGACAAAAAAATAAATAAATCCATGGATAACCCCCCCCCCCCACATAAATTCCACTGAATCCATAATACCCACGTTGCTTCTGTCTCGTCATAAAGCTGATAAGCTTGTAATGAAGGCAGAAGTTTGTATCCTCATGGTGAAAACATCTGATCTTCTGCAAGCTCACAGCGTCTCGTGGACGCGAGACCCTGGTGTCACCCTGGTGACTTCGGTTCCAACTGCTAAGAACCTTGGTGTGGGCCTGGACAGCCAGCTCTCATTCAAGGCAAGACATTGCATCAGTCACCCGATACTGTAGGTTCACACGTTATAGACCAGAGGGTATGCGCATGCGGAAAGTGAATGGCGAATCGAGAGTCAGTTTAAGGTCGTTTAATGCAATCAGATAGGACATTTCTGTTTGGATGTATGGGCTGTCAAGGCCAGAAAGTAGTTTTTTGCCACTCAGTAGGTGTTCCCGCTTAACTTCCGGGTATGATGATGATGTCACACGCATATCCTCTATAACATCCGTAGGATCAGACCCTTCCTCACCCAGGAGTCAGCCCAGCTCCTCATCCAGACATCAGTCATATCAAAACTTGACTACTGTAACTCTCTCCTCACTGGCCTCTCGGCATTTGCACTTAAGCCTCTCCAACTGATCCAAAATGCCGCAGCACGATTGGTCTTCAACCAGCCAAAATTCTCACATGTCTCCCCCCCTCTCCGCTCCACAAAACACTGATGCTGGCCTTCAAAGCAACCAAAGGTATGGCACGGTGCACCTCCATACCTACAAGGCTTTACAACCCCACCTGTTCACTCAGATCAGCCAACACAGGGATGCTGACAGAACCCTGGCTAAAAACCCCAGGACAATAATCCACTCGTCCTAGACAATTTGCCCTCCTGGCCCCAAACTGTGGAATAAACTCCCTGCTGTCGCACTTAGAACTACGGACTCACTCCCTAGCTCCCGCCATGGTCTGAAGACTCACCTCTTCAGACTCCACTACCCTCAATGACCATACATGTAATTTAGATAGCATTTTTTTATATGTTTTTAGTTCTTTTTAATAAAGTTTTTTAATGAATAGGTGCACGGTCTAGCTATGTTTTTTTCGTACATTACTATTTCTATGCATTCAATGTATTTGTGTTGATGTATTGATGTATTACCTTGCTTATTGTAAGTCACTCTAAGAGAAAATGCCTAAATTGTAAATTGCGATGTGTTGTGAGCTTGCAGATCGGCTATTTTTGGCATGCAACACGTCATACAACAAAGTATAAGTCAGGCTTTAGTTGGGAGACGAACGAGGAGGCGATGGACACACAGCACTTCAAAGTGAATGCAAAGAAAGACAAGACGACGGCGACCGCGCCAACGAGCCGACGAGCGCTGTTCACAAACGCCAGAATGAACGAGCGAGTTCAACAATAACGTTCATCAAGAGGAAATACAGTACGTTCAGTTCACGTTCGCCCAAAATATGAACGAGTTCATGGACGATCGTTCTTTGAATGATCGTTCAGGCACAACACTGGAAAAAAGTACTCCATACACCAGCCACACTTGTGGAGTCCCACAGGGCTCCATACTAGTGTCTTTCATGGGGGTCAAAGCTTTCGCGGAAAATAGCCGATCGACAAGCTTACAGCGCGTTGTGACGTGTTGTGAGGTTGTTGCTATTTTCAGTCAGTGGAAACGAAGAGCTGAAGAAGCAAAGAACCCGCTGCACTGGATGTCTGCCTCCCATCCCACTTCCGTTTCCCTCTTTAGAGTCGCGTATATTTTGTCCTACGGTAATTCTACGCGGAAATAGATGTTTTAAATATATATTTGAGTTTGTTTGTATTTTAGTTTTTGTGAATGGAAACTATGAACAGATGACAGATTCAAAAATGGTGTAATAGTTACCTGCCTTGAGAGACACACGCACACACGCGCACGGACACACACAGGCACGCACGCACGCACGCACGCACGCACGCACGCACGCACGCACGCCCTCCTGAGAACCAGATGGTCCTCCGCGCCCTCTGCGGTGGACATTGTTTTGTTGTATCTCATCTGCATCTCATTTGAACACAAAAACTGTAAATCCGTGTTGTCATTTTGAAGAGGACGTCCTGAGCTTTCCAAAGACACCATGTGTGTGGAGGTGGGACAACTCTTCTAAAGGCTCTTCTACAAAACTAAATACTGACCTCCGGAGGTCAGCTTTTTAAAACTTCCACAATAGAGCATCGCAGCGGAAGTGGTTTACTGTTGCCACTATAAAAATCTCCCATTCGTTTTCCCCATAGACTTTAACAAAACTCCCATCCCACTTCCGTTTCCCTCTTAATTTGCAGTCACGTATATTTTGTATTTATATAGTTTTTGTGAATGGAAACTATGAACAGATGACAGATTCAAAAATGGTGTAATAGTTACCTGCCTTGAGAGACACACGCACACACATGTTATTTAACAATTATGTTAAGCCTAGAACCAAGCCATCCAGGATGTCAGTGAATCATGACCATGAAACCTCCCTGGAATGAAATATCTTGAGACGGGGGTCTGTGGCCAAATACATATCATTTTGGGGGTCCTTCACATGAATAAGTTTGAGCACCACTGACATAGAAACATAGATTTTTCAAAAAACCTTAGAAGGATTTGAAATATTCAAAGACTTTTTTTTCAAAAATAGCAGATCTACAAGCTCGTAGCGTGGCGCTCAGTGCCGTGCTGTGAGCTTGTATCTGCTATTTTTCAATAGCTAAAGCACAACATAAGTGAATCCTTGTACCCAGGGCCCAGAATTTTGTGCGACACCCCTGTGGGAACCATCTGGAAACCTGTGACTACCCAGGCCTATCACCCTCTTCCTCATACACATCGGGTTGTGCTCGGACCGCAACAGCCAACCCTGCTTTTGTACTTTTTAGGTCTTTTGAGTTTTCTTATTGTAGTGACACAGTGTACACGACTTATTTATTTTTAATGTTAAATAAAAATAAACAAAGCGAAGATTCTCAGGAGGATATATCGTCGTTGTCGAGCAGAAACCTTGTATCTCCAAGTTTCAAATTTGTAAATTTTTTCACAAAGTAAAGCCCTGCTTCATCATACAGGGCCGTCACACAAAAGTAGTGAAAACAGCAGATCTACAAGCACACAACGCCTCGCGGTGCGAGGCGTTGTGTGCTTGTAGATCGGCTATTTTCACTAGTTTAAATCATTTTTAAAATGATAAATGTTAAACCAACAGTTTTGGACATACAAGGTTTTCACCCGACAACGACGATATGCAAGCACATACAAACCCAAGCATGCACACACGCACGCACAGATAAGTACCCGCCTATAGTGTCTTGCATCTGTATTTCAGACAGACAGATGGACGGACGGACGGACAGACGGATGGATGGATGGTGACAGCACACCACTGATGTGCAGAAGGACGGACTGACTGACTGACGGACGGATGGATGGATTGTGACTGAGAAAGATGGAGTGATGGAGACAGACAGAGGGACAGATGGACAGCTCTCTTTCTCATTATGTTTCCACTGGCTCTGTGAAGAAAGAGATGCAGGTATTGATACAGTCAGCACTGGTGGACACCAACAAAGCACATTTACTTGAACAGTGGTTCTCAAACCTTTTTGACGTCAAGGACCCCCAAATTCAATTGATTTGGCCGTGCACCCCCATCTGAAAACGTTTTATGCCAGGGACCCCCAAAAGAGTAGATAAATATAAACCATTCAACATTTTTCAAACCCTTTCAAGATGTTTTCTAAATTTGTTAAAAATATATGGCACGAAGTGACACGTTGTGAGCTTGTATATCTGCTATTTTTGAATAGCCAACGTATATAAAATGTGGATAAAACAGTTCAAATGATTATGACACTGTATTAACAAATTCATTTAGCTGGGGACCTCCTGGAACCCCCTCAAGGACCCCTGGGGGTCCCCTGACCCCAGAACTATTTAGAACTACTATAACATTATTTAATTAAAATTATGTTTAACACATTGGCTTATTATCCCCTCTGGATTAGTTATCCCCTCTGGATGCCCAGACCAGCCACCATTGTATTGCACACGGCCTGCTGCGTCAATGCATGCGTCATGACGTCACTTGGTCACATGACCGCAGACAGGATGTTGTTGTTTGCGACCGACTGTCGCATTTACCCTGAAAAACCTTGTCGCTTGAGTGACCTTCCTTCCTTCCTTCCATCCTTCCTTCCTTCCTTCCTTCCTTCCTTCCTTCCTTCCTTCCTTCCTTCTGTAACCTTCCTTCTGTACAGGAAGTGATGTCAGTGTGATGTCAGCGAGTTGTGACATCACTTCCTGTACGGGGCGGCTACACAAGACTAAGAAAGACAAAAAAAAAGAGAAGGATACACAAGACTAAGAAAGACAAAAAAAGAGAAGAATAAAAAAGAAAAAAAGGAGGAGGAGGATAAAGATACCAAAAGGAGAGAGAATAAAGGGTGGATGAGGTACAATGTGCAGTCGGCAGTCTCAGAAAAGAAAATGTAACAAGGAGGTGGCAACGGGGCGGCCAGATAAAGTTATTAGGCCTGGATACGACTTTAAGTCGACGCACAGGATTCCAGAAGTGTAGCGCTTATTCGCTCTTGTATCAAACCGGTACTCGAAACGTTCTTAGAATTTAACATATTTTCTAAAGTAAATAGGGGGGCGGCTGTGTTAAGAACGTTTCGTTGTCAAGCTCAACGTTGGGCATTTGGACCTATACATGGAGAAATGGAGAAAACCTGTTTGGCCTAAACATGGAGATGTGGAGAACACTATATAATATGGAGATAGTCCAGTCCATCATGTCATATGGGACTACAGTCATAGACAGTAGCCATTGTTAGGCCGGAGTCAATGGCTGTCTGTCTGACTGTCTGTACAGGAAGTGATGTCACATGACATACTTTTTATGCCCATATATGAGTCATTCTGTACCACATCTCCATGTTTAGGCAAACCCTATCGCCAACCCCACCTAGGGTGTGGGCGATAGGGCCTTTCTGTGAGGAGTTTGCATGTTCTCCCTGTGTCTCCTAGGGTTGATACCCTCAGAAAAACATGAACAAACTCCCCCCAGAATGACAACAACTAGAATCGTCAGAGAAACGCTGTGGTTGGCCAGATGGTCAAGAATTGGCGCGACCTTGCCCTTTAGGGCGAGGTCGCATGTCACCCTGAGGTCGCATGTCACCCTCAGGTGTCTTACTAGTGTAACATACTGTATGGGCCAGTGTTGATCATAGCTGTTGATTGCCGATCAAAAGTTGGTCATTTTGCCACCGTCTGCCACAGTTTTAGCCATAAAAAAAACATCAGAGATAAAGGGCGTTAAAGATGGGGAAATGCATTGGAGTATATGGAGAAAAACGGCCACGCGATGCTCTCAGCGTCCATTCGAAGCAACCCGCGGTGAATGGGCTACATCCCGGGTGGGCCTCCAGCGACATCAAAGAGTTTGATGCGTGGGCACCCGCTGAGTTAAAAGAAGAAGAAGAAGGAAAACGGTATGTATTCTTTAAAACCTTGAAAATAGTTTGTATTGTGATACTGCTAAATAGGAGCTACAGTATATACTACGTTAGTTCCATTGACTCAAGCCGGGAACACAATCAATTGATTGATCGCAGCCTGCCGTGTTGAAGCAGTCAAATGGGTGCGCCACGGATGTTTTAGAATTCTTTTCAAATGTGACCTGCTCCCCAAAAGGCTGAGAACCAATGGTTTTAAAGCACAGCTTATACCAAGCCGTTCCAATGTGACGCCCATCGCTTCCGTGAACCAATCACTAAACAACCAATTACCATTCCATTTCTCACGGCTGAGATACTGAGATGAGTTGTGACTTATTTTTTTTACAAGTGACATATTGAGAAATCAATGCATTATTATTACAATCCTTGTTGTCAAGTTGATGGATTAGCTCTTGGAGCCCTATTTCACACACATTGGATACATTTTGTTTGTTGTCGGGTGGAAACTTTGTATGTCCAAAACCGTTCGTTTTGTATTTATCATTTTGAAAATGATTTAAACTATTGAAAGTAGCCGATCAACAAGCACACAACGCCTCGCACCGTGAGGCATTGTGAGCTTGTAGATCAGCTATTTTCTCTAGTCTTGTGCGACAGTCTAGTGTGATGAAGCAGGGCTTTACTTTACGAAGAAACGTACATATTCGAAACTTGGAGATAAAAGGTTTCAGCCCGACAGTGACGATTTGAAGGCACACTGGTGACTGTAATGTATCCAGATGATTTGTAGTACTGTAGGTGGAGATATCTAATCGTCTGGCTATGTGATTCAAGATTCAAAAGATTCAAGAAGTTTTCATTTGTCACTGACATATCGTTGCAAAACAAACAATATGTGTGTGCTGGTTGTTCCAGGGATCTCCATTGGAGGCTTTAAAAGGGTGGGCTTTCCACTGAACTCCAGAGGGCTTTCCTCTCTCTCTCCCTGCTCAGCCACACTGCAAGCCAACGTGTCGATTTGATTTATTTATTAGATCCCCATTCGCTTACTGGACAGTCACAGCAGAGCTACCCTTCCTGGGGTCTCAACCCACATCATCAACAACATGATCCTGTTGCGTGTTTCTTCCTGGTTTAAAGAATTGAAGGGAAGAAATATCCACACACCGTCTTTAAAAAGCTACCCAATAATGGGTGCGTGTCGATATTGCAACACAACACTTGTTCGACGTTCCATTCTTTCGACACGGGTGAATTCTAACATGGTGTGTAGCTAACCTGCCAACGCTGGTACCCTCTCGTAGTCGAAGTAATGAAACCCCCCCAACAGTTATTAATCAAAAAAGGGTTAATTGTCCCAATTTATCTGGGGAGCTTTTTAAGGTATATCAAAAATACGTGTTAAAATAGCTCTATGTTCTGATAGTACACATTAATAAACAGAAAATGCAGAATAAGGTCAGGATACCAAATGTATCCAATTAGGATAGAGAACTCATATATCAGACAAGACACAGATTAAACAAGTGAAATTGGAAGTGATGACACAAAGCAATCAGTGCTTTAACATTTTTCCCCCCTTTGTTTCATCAAAGAACAATATCACTTACCCTACTATACTGGATTATTGTTTCCCTTTCATTCTCCTTGTTAGACTTTTTTATACAGCCCAGCTTGAAATCATTTTTGGATGTGTGTGCAGTGCACCTCTTGGGACGGCTCTTTGATTCATGTAATGTTGCAATCACTCATTTATTTAACAGCGGGTGTTTGGAGAGGGGTGGGGTAACGTTTGTGTTTGACCAAGCTTTTCCCTCTAGTAGTTTAATGTTAGTCTTTGTACTTGGGTTTTATTTAATTTGCCAGGTCATATTCAGTTCCTCGTTGCTTGCTTTGCTGTCAGAGTTCATTATTTAAGGCAGTATATTTTTGGGTTGGTGGTGGTTCCCCTAGGCCAGGGCTGTAAGACACCCTTTAAAGTATACTATGGCTGAGAAGAACACAAGAACGGTCAGCGCTAAAACACACTCGTCCCAGGTTGAACCCGACGACGTTGGAACGGTCGGACACACAAGGACCTACTCTACATATACATACAAAAACACAAAAGTACAAAAATAGATTCAATTCATAAATACAAAATCTATGTAAATAAGAAAAATAAATAACAATTCATTAACCAAGAGAAGCTTCAAGCTGTAAAGTGTGTATAAAAGAAGGGTCGGCATATTCAATTATTCAATTATGGAATGCGCTATCATAGCTACAATTACTTTTATTGTGTCATTTACTGTTTAGTTTTCTTTTCTATTTTGTTTTGTTTTTTGTACATTTTCTTTTTGAGTAAATTGGTATGCGGCCAGATGTATGGCTGGCTCAGGGAGGAGGACGCCCCTGCCATGCATAGTCCTTATGTAGATGGGTATGTGTATTCTTACATGGGCAGGCATGTACTGTACTGTGCATGTGTGTGTGTGTATGTGAGTGTGAATGAGTGAGTAGGGTTGTATTTTAATAATTTATGCTGTTATATTCTGTGTTGTTTTATCACTAATGTGATGTCTTGTAATGTAATGTTATGTTCTTATGGACTCTTGGAAGATTAGCCCGATGGGCTAAAAGAGATCCAAATAAAATCAAATCAAATCATGACTCCTACACTTTTTTTTCCACTCAGTAGGCATTCCCGCATAACTTCCAGGTAGGATTATGTAAATGCAAGTGCATTTATATAGCGCCTTCATCCAAGGCGCTTTACATAGATAAAGCTTACATGCATTGCATTACATTCACACACACATTCATACACCGATGGCGGAGGAAACCATGCAAGGCAACAACCTGCTCACCCGGAGTAACTAGGGGTTCAGAGTCTTGCTCACGGACTCTTCGACACTAACTCTGGGGGAGCCCCGGGATCGAACTGGGAACCATTCGGGAACCCTCCGTGTTCTAATGCCGGTTTCATCTACCCCTGAGCCACTGCCATGCGCATACCCTCTATACCAGGGGTGGGCAACTTTGATGATGGAGGGGGCCACTATATTTCCACCTTCACTCCAGAGGGCCACATTGCATATTGCTACTCCCTACTTTGTCATTCTAGTATCTCATACAAAAGAAGCAAAAATAGCAGATCTACAAGCTCAAAACGCATCGCAGCATCAAGCTTGTAGATCGGCTATTTTTGCTTCTTTTGAATTGGAATTCTGAATTATTTGTTGTTATTTTTTAATTGGAATCCTGAAATCACATCAAACACATTTAGTTATGTTAACTTTATGAACCTAAATACAAATACCTACATTGGACATATTAACACATCTGGTGCCAACCCCGAGTTTCCCTAACCTGACTTTCGCCAGATAGTTTCAGCAGTGCGTAACGCTCTGCCTTACATCTGGGCTCTCTCGGGCAGACTCGATGTAAGGGGCGGGCCATTTTTTGAATTTCTGTAGCAGATGATTGGATGTGGCCGTTTCTATCACAGTCTGGGAGTGCCAACTCCAACCACTCATATTGGCCTGTCTGCATGACGTTGCACCCAG
>NC_137811.1:67470882-67508382 GCF_963921795.1 Nannobrachium achirus | reverse complement strand
TCACAACGCATCGCATTGTTTTCAATAGATTTTGACCATTAAATGAGAGACGGGGATGTTTTGGGGGCCAACAAAACAAACACATTTTGTCAAAAAATGTACATATATCGTAGTGTAACGTAAACTACAGGGCAAAGTTAGCTGTGCCTTTTAACCAAATAAGGCAAGCACTCTTCAATGTAACACTAAAAAGCCTCTCATTACAATGCCAGGCATGTATACTGTATATCCATATTATGCAGGACAATTAAAAAGTTATGTTCCCATCTGCAAGATTCCAAAGAATTAATGGACTAGCTCGAACCTCAAGGTCTTTTTTCCCCCAAACGTCTACATTACAGGCAACCATATAAAACTGTAGAGCAGTGGTTTTCAAGGGCCATTATTTATTTGGCATTTGAGCCACGGACCACCATTTGATGAGGGTTGTATTTTGATTGTCTTATGTACCAGCTCTTATGCCTTAACTTACAGGCCTGTCCATACTGTCTCCGACCACCAAATATTTTGTCTTGTCGTCGACTTTCTCACGTGCAGCTTTCTGAACTCTAATTGTAGTTGAACCGGACCTTTCCGACGAAAGTTTCGAAAGTCGGAGACAGCTATGGACAGGCCTTTAAGTTAAGGCATAAGAGCTGGTACTCTCAGACCCAAAACCTAGAATATTTTGTTATCGTTGGATACGATGTTGTCCACAATTCCATGCTGTGTTGATGTTGGTATACAGTACCAACGGAGAGATAACAGGCAAGCGTTGATCAAAAAAACATTCTTTGTTCTCTGATTGTGTAGACTAAGTAATGCATTATGTTTAACATTAATTCTTGAGATTTTAATTCCAGCCTCTCCATTTAGCCGGAGACCACCTGGAACCACCTCAAGGACCTCTAGTGGTCCGCCGGTCCATTAGTTGAGAACCACTGCTGTAGAACGTGGGAGAAAATGTGATGAAAAAAAGAAGGCGTGTGGGCGAGGGTCATCACTTCTAATTCCCTGTGAGACGGACCCCGCGGACCTCCCACAGCAAAGAGAATCCCCACAGCTAATGAAGAAAGGTCATATTCCACTTTGCACTAGCACTCCTCACAGAGAGCTCTGCCATGCGTGCAGACGTTTTGCTGCTCCCACCATACATACCTTCCAGGCAGCGTTAGGGCTTTCGCCAAATATTAGAATATTCGAATATCAAAGTCACTATTCGACACTGTTCACCGAAGTCGAATATTCGCTTATTTTAATTTTTGTATCGTTTTCTCTTTAAAAAAAAAAATATATATATATATATATAAATATATGTATATATATATATATATATGTATATATATATGTATATATGTATATATATATATATATATATATATATATATATTTCTTCATGGTTTATAAAGCTTGGCTCGGTTCCACAGATAAATATTGTGAAAATAGCAGATCTAGATCGGCTATTTTCACAATGTTCGCCTCTTCCTTACTTAATATTTGACAGTTTGTCCAGTCCTGTCGAATATTCGACTATTCGAATACTTTGAGGTCGAATAATTTGAATACTAAAAATCACTATTCGTGAATGCCCTAGGCAGCGTATGTAGCGTCGCTGTCGGGTGGAGACCTTGTATGTCCAAAATCGTTGTTTGATTAGGCCTATTTTGAGTGCTTTTCCCGATTAAAGTCAGGATTTCAAACCCAGCCGCGGAATACTTTTCCCGATTAAAGTCGGGATATCGCATTTATATATTAGATAACAGATAGCGTGCAGTCATTGGGACCTGCGGGTGATGCTCATCTCCCGTGATCCTTGACGATCGCCGAGAAACGTTTTCTTTTTTCTTTTTTTTACCAGCCCGTATCTAAGTGACGGAGAGTTGTGGTAACAATTTTTATTTTGCGGGTGAAAGAAATATAACAGGTGTGGCTTCCCTGTACAAATTATATCTATTGATAGAAAGTTGCAAAATGTGCAAATTTTTGAAGGACGTGTTGTACGGTGTGTCTGTCTGGGCTACGAAGCCTGATATTCCCTATCAGAATACTTGGAAGCCTTATAGAAATCCATATTTGGTCAAGGCTGACACCACCAATATGACATCAGTTCTTTCTTGGAGACCAGTCTGGAGTCATGCTATATTGATCAGCCCTCTCTGTATTTGGGCAAAAACTCCATATTTGGGCGGAATTCTGGATACATACATGCATACAAACACTGTTCAAGACAGCTGACCTATTCAGTGCCACGTTATAAAAAGAACATTGAAACGAAAGAAAGAAGGATAAACGATGCGTGAAGCCATGTTGGACAGTAGTGTACTCTGTCTGTTTGATGTAGACGAGACGCTCACCGCAGCAAGGCAGCGTGTGACCGCAGAAATGGCAGAGCTCCTGAAGGGGTTGGCGAGTCGGGTTCGTGTCGGGGTGGTTGGGGGGTCGGACCTGGATAAGATCAAAGAGCAGCTCGGAGACGATGTGATCCAGAGTATGGACTATGTATTTGCAGAGAATGGTCTGGTGGCATTGAAGAATGGAGAACCACTCTCGGCACAGTCCATCGAGGCCCATATGGGAGAAGAGTTTCTTCAGGATTTCACAAATTTCTGTCTGAATTACCTGGCCACGATTAAACTCCCCAAGAAAAGGGGAACGTTCATTGAGTTCCGTAAAGGCATGCTGAACATTTCACCCGTCGGGCGAAGCTGTACGCAAGAGGAGAGAAGAGAGTTTTCTGAGTTCGACAAGACAGAACGAGTCAGAGAGAAATTTGTGTCCGTCCTGAGGGAAGAGTTCAAAGGAAAGGGACTCTCTTTCTCAATCGGAGGTCAGATTAGTTTCGATGTGTTTCCAGAAGGTTGGGATAAGAGATATTGCCTGGGGATCGTGGAAAAGGACAACTTCACCACCATTCACTTCTTTGGAAACCAGACCAAACCTGGTGGAAACGACTACGAGATCTACTCTGACCCGCGTACCATCGGCCACGAAGTCTCCTGCCCTGAAGACACGCGGAAACTCTGTCAACAGCTGTTCTTCTCATGAGAGAAAGAAGGATGAATTCCATCAAGAACTGCTCTTTTCAGAATGGAGTGATATAGATTTAATTGTGTGGAATTACGTCATTGTTAGTACATTTGTGTTGATGGATTTTTGTGTGCATTAAAAACATGAAAAATATGTGATTTTTTTATACAAACTAATAATAAACAGATCGCCAGTCAGTATCTATGTAATGACATCATGCAATGACAGCAAATTGTCGTCACTACTTAGTGAATGGGCAAATACATAATGTCATTTGGCAACGTCTTTTCTTTAAACCGCCTTTACCCGGCTTTCTCTGCGAATTACTTGGAGAAAATGATTCATTCTCTCTTGATGTGACTTGCCAATTCAACATCAGAGATGACCGGATTAGGTGCAGCGATAGGTGTTATCTCCTTCACAGTGCAGGCCACAGCCAACGTCTGAATCAAAACGCAGAAATGGAGGCACTCTACCATCAGACAAACAAGCAAATTCAAGAGGTTCAGTCTCATACGGGTAGTCTGGAGTACACTGGAGTACACTTGCTGGAGAATGGTAGGATTGCAGGATAGTTGGTTTCTACAGACCCGTTTTATGAAGCCACTTTTTCTGCAAATTCAAGTCCACCATTTTGGAACTTCCGGTCCAGAAAAGCAATCGGAAACGAATGCTTTTGGCCGGTGAATGCTAACCTGGTGAAATGCTAACCTGCCGACGCTGGCGAATGCTAACCTGGTGAATGTTAACCTGCGGGGAACATAGAACCTGAGGAACATAGGGAGGACCCCGTCCAGGGGTCTTCAAGAGGGGGTCCTCAGAGTTACTACAAGGGATCCTCCAAATCTTTGTGTGATAGAAACCATTTTTATCTCCTTTTTTATATTAACCACTTGAACCCTAGCGTCCATATTTAGCCACTTTAGCCAAATAGCAGATCTACAAGCTCACAACGCCTCGCAGCACGAGGCCTTGTGAGCTAGTAGATCTGCTTTTTTTGGCAAAGAGCTTTGGTGTAGAGGAGAAAAAAGGATTATTATTAACTCGTTGAGCGCCAGCGCCCTCTAGGGGCCATAGAATGCCAGCGCATCTCCCATAGGCGAGCGCTATAGCTTCCAGGACCTTACCTTCCAAGACCTCACGTATGCACGTTCATGCACGTCATGGACATCTCCCGGAGGATAATGCTAACAGAATGGCTATCCCCATCTTGTCATTTTAAAGATCATTTTTCGGCGATTTCGCCGTAAATAAACCTCGCGACACCAACCTAAGAACACAATCCAGAGATATGGCCCTTCAAAGATGCTGTGTTTCATTGGATTCGGCGACGATTCGCGGCGGCGTTATCGGCTAACGGCCGGCATGGGGCTGCCCGGATTGGGGACACTAGCTTGAAAATTTAGGCCGAGGCTTCAGAAGGCCTCGGATCATTTTATTCATTTAATTAAAAAAGCCGAACATGTCCGGGATAGGCACACTGGATTACGTTCTGGAAGCGGCGCTGAACATTTGGTGAACATTGGGGGTCTCAAAAATGTATTTTAAACCATTTTTAATGGAATATATCGTCGGACCATGTAAAATGGCTAACTGGCTAGCGGCTAGCGAGCCAGGACCACCCACGACTCTACAAGCAGCTCAGGGTAAGTCAATTAATAAAAAAAAAGTTGTATTGGACTGAAATAAAGCCGAACTAGTTCGGGATAGGCACTGGATGAGTTAAGTATTGACATTTCAAGCAGTTAAATATCTGAAAACACACATTAACAGTGGCGCCTACTGGCTGACCTACTGGTCCGGACTCCGGAGTCTCCGGACGCCACCAGGCTACACAAAGCCCATGTGGTATACATGGGCTTTGTGTAGCCTGGTGGTGTCGCCGGTTCGATTCCCAGTCCAGACGACCTTTTCCGCGTGTCACTCCCCGTTTCTCTCCCCATTTCCTGTTCCATTTTCCTATCAAATAAAGACATAAACCCCCCCCCCCCAAAAAAAAAACAAAAAAAAACACATTAACACAAATCCAACATACACTTACAATCGTGCTGTCAAACGATGAAACTATATGGAATCCTAGTCTTCACAATCAAACAGCAAATCATCCCAGTGCCACCTAACCCCCATCTACCTGTTCCGCCTCACCTCTCCAGTCTGCCCATATACGAACCCCTGGTCAACCACATCCACGTCCGACAATCACCTTCACGCCCAACCATCAGACCCGTTGTTCACTAATGAAAACGGAACGGTAGTAGCCTAACGCAGCACGGTTCCATCTCCAACTCCGCCAACTTCTCACCATACTTGAGTGAGATACTTGTGTAGCACTGACTAGCATTGATTGTTTGAACACTTATGTTTGGCACTGCATTGATAAGTTGTGCTTTAAGTATGATTTGTGTTGTGACGTGATATTCTTTTTTTTCGTATAATTTTTATCCCACAATTTTGTAACCCATTTTTTCACCCAGTGCCAATTGCCTATTGTAATCCTGGGCTCTGCTCTCCCTCTGCCGCGCCTGGGGAGACAACGGACTGACCTCATGCTTCCTTCTATGCATGAGGAGTCCAAGTTGCTTCTTTTCACCAGACAGTGGAGATTTCCCTGGTTTGGACGTAGCGCGTGGAAGGAACACGTTATTCCAACCAGTTCCTTTCCCCTCCATCAAGCGCCCCGGCTGGCCTGGGGGAGGCATTATTGAGACCAGGATTACTGCATGTTTTTGTGAGGGTATCAACCCTAGGAAACACAGGGAGAACATGCAAACTCCACACAGAAAGGCCCTATCGCCAACCCCACCTAGGGTGTGGGTGCTGATAATGCGGAGGGAGGAACACGCCGCCAGTGCCCACAGCGTCCCCCGGCGGGAATCGAACCCAGGACCTTCTAGCTGTGAGGCGAAGCGCTAACCACTGCACCACCGTGCCTGTGACGTGACATTTATGAGCGTTGACTGTTTTTGACACTTTATGTACAGTGTATATTCTTCTTTTTGTTATGCCTTGCTCTTTTTTTCTTACTTCTCTGTAACTTTGTAAACCTTAAAACTGCTGTGCTGCCTCTGGGCGACTGATTTTCCCCCTTGGGATAACAAAGGTATCTATCTATCTACCACCTCAGGTTTCTTCTCAGGCCATTCGTTCTGGCCGAGGCCTCCAGGACCGCACCGTCTGCTAGGCAGATGGTCATCCTAAGCATACCAAAGCTACGTAGCCTACGCACTAACCTCCACAACCTCAGAGCAGCAGCAGCCCACAATGCCCTAGTCTAGCAGTGGCCCTTCGTCTCTCTTTTGGGGGGTTCAGTCCACGTCTGCCGTGCTGACGACGACGCGACGCGACACAAGCCCCTACCCCAAAGACTCCAGGGTCATCGGCTCTCCCCGGAACCCAAGCCCCCTCCCCACATTAATTAAAGGAGGCCACAATAACATACCTGGCCTGGTGGAGACCTGTGCTCGAAAGAGCACTGCTTCTTGTTGTTTATTCTTTATTTCATTAAAAACCCTTAAAGTTCATAACAATGTGTTTGTTCGATTAGTGAATGTCTGGCCAAATCCCCATTGTAATCAATGAGGTGGTCATTGTTCTGCAGCCATTAGGGGGGGAAATAGCGACACCTTCTAGGCCATTAATGAGAACTGCAGGGCTGAATAGCACTCATTTGGGGGTCCTCCCTATGTTCCCCAGGTTCTATGTTCCCCACAGGTTAACATTCACAAGGTTAACATTCACCAGTGTCGGCAGGTTAGCATTTCACCAGGTGAGCATTCACCAGCGTTAGTTTTACTGAGGTTAGGGTTAGGGTTAAGGTTAGGTTTAGGTGATAAGTGGGGAACATAGAACCTGGGGAATATAGGTACGGTCCCCTCATTTGCTTTGTATCCAGCGGAGCTTCCTTGCCTGGTTTAGATATACAAGGTTTCAGTGTACTGTTTATGTCTTCCAGAGTGGCTATAGAAGGCATTAAGAACATGTAGCTGATCTCTTCAGGACAGAAGAGTCTGGAAAGCAACGTCGGCGTTGTTTGTCTGTGGTCTGCCGCTGGGAACACAAATTCTACTGTTGCCAGCAAACTCTGTCAGCATGTCTCGACTGCCACTCACTGTGCTGGCCTGTTATAATCCCACAACGACAACAACAAATATAACCACAACAACAATAACAACAACAAAACCAGATGTTCAGATAACACTAGCAAAACTACACGCATTACAGGCCTAGCTGGAAGCATGCACCGTGATGCACGGGGAGTTGTTTCCCTTGCTGCTGTCGCCAAACAGGGTGGAAAGTAAACCTCCGGTCTCTCTGATCTATTATGCAAAGTATCTTGAGACAACTTGCTGTGGTTTAGCGCTATAAAAAAATGTACATTGAAATGTGTCCTGCATAGATAGCCTACAGTGCAGTATTTACAGAACAATCTAAAAACATTGAATATTGTGTAAAAAAACATCACAGATGCCCTAGCACAGTGTTTCTCAAACTTTTTGGGTTTCAGTATCCCTTTTCCTGATTGCTGAATCCAAGTACCCCCATTTCATCGACAACAACATTTTGATGAGAACAAACTGACATCAAAAGTCTAGTTTTAAGTCATTATGTTGAAAATAAAAGTAAGAGCCTGTTTTCTATTCAGTAACAGTTGTGCTAGTCAAAATTCATAATTTGGTTTAAACCTTACAGAGCAGCACGTTCACATATTTGTCAATGTTTTATCATTAAACATAACAGTTTCCATTTTACATTTTCTCTCAAGTACCCCCTGTAGTACCTCTGCATACCCCTAGGGGCACACGTACCCCCATTTGAGAAACACTGCCCTAGCACCCCAAATCATAACTGACTGCGTAAACTTCCCACTGGACTCCAAGCTACTCTGACTTCAGAAGGTTGTCATTTAGCCTACTCTATTATAAATCCTTGTTTTGAGTGGTCTTCTGCAATATTGTAATATTTTGAAATATGGACTTTTGATATTCATGAGCTGTATGCCATAACAAATCACTGAATGTGCAATGTATGTATCTAGATAGAACATGTGAAAGTTTCAAGGAAATTTACTTTTACGAAATATTCTATTGTATATCGTCTCTGTTGGGTGGACACCACATTATGTCCAAAACGGTTAATACTGTACTGTTGGTTTGTTTGCAGAGAACACTGTTGCTTCATTGAGTGAGTCATCTTTGGGGGATCCCCCTGGGGGGTCCCGACCGACAGTTTGAGAACCACTGGACTAATGCATAACTGATGCAAATCCTTTGTATTTTTTTCTATCATTATTTTTGCTCCATGTGTGCATCTGTACAGCATTCAAAACAGTAGGATTGCTTATTGTCAAGGACGGAATGAACCAATATTACAGTGCTACATTACATTTGGTATAACATGGTTCTATTGTGAAAATAGCAGATCTACATGCTCACAACGCCTCGCGATGCGAGGCGTTGTGAGCATGTAGATCGTCTATTTTCACAATTTCTATATATTTGACAATTTGGACAATGTTTAATTTGTCATTTTAGAGGTATTAAAAAGTCCTTAAATTGGCATTTTAGAAATTTGAAGATACCCTCTATATACTTAAACTTTATGTTGGTTTGTTTACATTTGAGTGAGAAAACAATGTTGCACACTAAGTTAATCATCTGGGGACCCCCTGAGTCAAGTCGATTTGCAAAAATCACAAGTCGTTAATGCCCTAACCTATATAACACCAGGAAACATCTGTGTCATTTAACATTTTAGCATTGGCTAATCAAAAATAGCAGATATATAAGCTGAGCTTGTGCAGCTGCCATCTTAGAAAAATCTTAAAAGTGTTTGGAGAAAAATCACATCCAGTGTGAAGTGAAGGGTGCTATTTGTGGGTTCATTTCATTAACTCATTCCCTGCCAGGCCCGATAGTCCCGAGATTATTCCAATGTCTTTCCCCGCCAGGCCCGATAGTCCCGAGAATTAAAAAAAAAAAAAAAAATTCAAAAAACTTTTTTTCAAATTTTTTTTTTGACCCCCAAAAATGGAGTAGGCATGATAGCAATCGCGAAATTGCATGTTTAACCCCCATAGCAACCCCATCTTTCAAGCATGGCAGCCATTTTGGCAGCCATCTTTGTTAAACATAGTGGCTGTTATCTCATGAATGCCTGAACGGATTTCCATTCGGATTTTTTTGTTTGAAAGCTGTGAGCAATGTGAACACACGTGGTGCATTATCTAGGCATGGGTGTGCATGATCCGTGCACTATGAATTACATGGAAGTCTATGGAGACGAATGGCAGGTGGGAGTACGGAGGTATGTTAAAATGGCGGTCAATGTGTTAATGTGACCCTGGCCATATACGTACAAACAGACACCAACATGACCAATGAGAGTCCGGACAGACACGGGACAAACATTCAAAGCCAGATGTAGGAGCGGTTAGCAATACAATATGACGTCATTCAGAGGTTCGGGGAGGTTCGTGATTTTCTTTGCAAGGTAGGCCTATATGTAATAACATGTACTAAAAGTTTGAAATTCAACTCCCGGGGGAAACCACATAAAAAGCTAATGAAAGTTTGGGTCCCATTAACCCATTAACATTAACTAAAAAATAAATCTGCTTCAAGTAGCATGTGAGGGGGTCAACTAGGGTTTTTTCATGATTCTGAATCCATTGCTTTTCACAGTTTTGCGGGAGCCGTTTTAGCCCAAGGAATGTTTTCGTGCAAAACAAATGCTTGCAATGGATTCAGAATCATGAAAAAACCCTGGTCTGACCCCTCACATGCTACTTTTATTTAGCATTTGGCCTGTATGTAAAGTTAATGGGACACAACTTTGTATGAGGTTTCCCCCGGGAGTTGAATTTAAAACTTTTAGTACATGTTATTACACACCTTTAGAAACACATGGGTGAAGACATTTCTTGGTAACGATTAATTTTAGTTCCCAGATTTGACAAATATCTGATAAAATGCCCTTACTAAAATGTGAAACTTGGGAGGTACAAGGTTTCTAGCCCGACGACAGTGACGACATAGCGTACCTTCCAGGCAGCAGATCCTCCATAGGCCGGAGTGCGTGAGGGCCCCGGGGTCCTTCTTGTCCTTGTTGTGCGGGTCGTCCGCCGACATGTTGGCCGTGCTGTTGCAGATCATGGCGCGCGAGTAGAGCCAGTAGTCCGTCCCGATGGCCACCGTCATCAGGCCGAAGGAGGCGAACGCCCCCACCGTGGTGAGGAGGATCTGGATGCCCTTCTCACACACCATGCCTGGATGAGGGGGGGGGGGGGGGGGGGGGAGGAGGAGGAGGAGATGTTGAGAGCAGTGATGAAGAAGTACTTAACTCTCTTACCGTCGAACAAACGCTCGTTCTTTTATCCTCCGCGCCATAACGAGCGTTCGTTCTTTTACCTGTCTGAGCACTGTAAGCAGATGAGGGGTGGCGCGGGTGTGTACAGTAGCAGCAGCTCCTGTAACGCTAGTCTCAAATCTGGAGCGCACATACCCGATGTTTCCTGTTGAGATTGGCACATTTCACCCAGGTGATAATAAAACAATTCACAGGAGGCAAGCAGTGATCACCCCATGATGCGCACTGCAATGTAGTTTCAAAAGCACTACATTGCAGGCGCTTTTTGAGAGTGAACAAATAATAAGACACGTGTGACATGTGTGATCTGGGCAGCTTGCCCCAGGAAATGTGCCAATCTCAACAGGAAACAACGGTAAACAACAATGGCGGCGAGATCACTTTTCTCCTCCATTTCTATATGCCTGGATCTAGTTTCTCCATTTCTATGCCTGGATCTAGTTTCTCCATTTCTATGCCTGGATCTAGTTTCTCCATTTCTATGCCTGGATCTAGTTTCTCCATTTCTATGTCTACGACTGGTGCAACCGAGGGACGGAATCGCCCGTTCAACTTGCTTTTTTTGTCGGAAATAATGGATGGATATTGTTTTATAAAATCGCAAAAGGTAAGCTACTTTTATGGCATTAAAAGACATCCTTAGATCCTTATAAAAGCATATAAATGGCGGTAAAAGAGTTTAGTAAAAGTATCAATATTGCAATGTAGAGCCACTTGCTTACAAGTAGACGTCCCGTGTTCGATGAATGTACAAAAAAGTTACTCATTGTGAAAATAGCAGGACTTTGTGGGTGTTGTCCTTTTAGTCAGTTGATCTACAGGCGCACAACATGTCGCTTCGCGCAGCGTTGCGAGATTGTAGATTGTAGGCTATTTTCACTACTTTATTATATATATTTTTTAATTCAAGGAATTTCTTAGATTTGTTTGTTTGTTTGTTTTAAAATGTATACAATTATTTTAAAAAGCGATAGTAAAAAAAAAAAAAAAAAAAAAAAAAAAACGGGAAGGGATTTTTAAATGCGTTCGTGACCCACAAATGGGTCTCGAGTCAACCCCCGAGCCAACCGTTGGGGAACCAGAGCACTGGAACACCGGTTCCTTTTTTTTCCTGAAAAGCTACAGTTTCAGACGTACAGTACGTTCAGAGTTTCCCCCTCCACAGCGAACGGTGTCTTTCTCAAGTTCATATTTTGGATTGTTCCGTTTCATTTTTGGCAACGTAAACCGTATACGCTTTCTCCTGCCAATAAAAGCCCCATTTGAATTGAATTGAGAGTGTGAGAGAGAGAGGAACACGTTTAATCGTTGTCGGGGTGGAAAACCTTGTATGTCCAAAACAAGGTTTTGGACATACCGCATGAAAATTCATGCGGTAGCCTGTGAAACCATATCTCACATATTTTTGTACTTTATATTGTACGGATCATTTGTACCCTGAACTGCTGTTATTTGCATTTGGTACTAATCAAGTCTGTCTGTCTGCCTGTCTCCCACAACACCAAAAGGGCCGATTTGCATTCACCTGGGTGGGGCTGGGGCAAAAGTCACAGGGCACTATCTTTGTGTAGGAATGTCCCCTGCTGTGTTCTATTGATAAGGTGTTTTCAGTCAACAAAGGCCCTTAGGGGCAGAGGCCTTTTGGCCACATGCAGATGCTAATCTAATCAAACTGTCTGGACAGGTTGAGTTTGAGTCCGCCTTCATTTGCTTTAAAAGACCATAGAATTTGTATGTACTGTGTGCATTTCCCGGGAGGCCGGCAGGCTGACCGGTTGTTCTAGAAGGCTCATGCCTGATAGGCTTCATATATGCAATAAACCTGACTGGAAACTCTGACCATCTCAACATCTTTGCCTGTCTGTTCCTGATTGCCTGCTACTCTGTTTCTTAACATCTCCTCTCCAAGCAACAAAGTTGAGTAGATAGGTGAACTCATAGACTCTAAGATACGTCATAAAATAGTGGGGGCTCTAATATGGGTACTAATCTACGCCAGGTATTTTTCCTGTGGTGAGTTTTCTATTTTGGCTTACTATGAAGGCAGGATTTTTATTTGTGCGTCGTTTTTGTCAAAGGACTCGGGACCGTGTACGAGCTGTGTGTTTTTTCCTATTTTTCCTCTTTGTTGCGTTCGACGGAGGAAGTTTTTTTTGAGGAGCTGTAGCTTCAGTGTCAACGAGCACCTCTCTGGTCGAGGGAGGATGACGGACGGACGGCAACGTGGGAACCCGCAGACCGCGGCTACACTACAACAGCGGTGATGACGACAACGCGACGGAGGACGCCGTGCGGGTGAGAGATGTCCACGACGGCAGCGGCTGCCTCAACTCGACTCATCTGCAAGCCAGGAACCTCGCAGCGCATGGCTGTGATGATGCTACGCTACATGGCCTCACAGATGGACCTCTGTGATTTGGAATTGGAGAAGAAAAAGTGCGGTGAATCCATGTCTGGTTCACCGCAGGGGGGAGAAGTCAGCAGATCGATCCAGTCGGACAGTAAAAACTTTTCGGGAACAATAGCAGCAGCAGTAGGCCTAGGTGAGAGCCAAGGGAGGTCCGGTGATTTTCGTTCACCCGGGATCATGGGCTTTCCTGCCGCCTGTCTGTAGCCTACAGCACATCACCCACCAAAGCTCAATGCAGGGCCGAGGGGGGGTGTTGGAACTTTTCAATCGGGACATTCCATTCCACAAAGCGGCAGTAGGTGAGACAAGGACATTTTTGTGAGAAGACTACAGAAGCGACATATACGAAGAGGTCAATTATTTTTTATTCAATATCATGTAATAATAATCAGTTAAATGTATGTATGTATTTTATGTTCTTGGTGATTTTTAGCTAAAGCAAATGAACATGGGGACCATTAATCGGAGTCCCTATACTAGATCTTAAAGGCATATTTGCCAGGAAATGTTGTGATTATTTTCTATTTGCGGCCTAAATTCTGCGTTTCTTGGAAGAGGTATTACAGGACTGCACCGGATATAACGTAGAGTGTGGGTACGCGGGTCATAGCTTCTTGTTTTATTACTTTTTTATTATGTATGAATGATTCTGGGAATGGCCTGAGTTTAAATGGACCAGGCATTACTCAGAGTATGTTCGGTTCATTATTATGTTCATTATTATGCTATTTGACCCAGCAGTGATCGTAATTTGTTCTTCCCGAACAAAGGGGTCACTTTTCTCAAATTCCGTTGGTATGGTGTGGTACACTGTTATTTCTCAACTTTGAAGCACAGTGTTTTTAAGTAAAATGGATTTGATCTAATATTTCTTAAATTGTCAGTAGTGAAAACACGTCAAAGAGGTTCTGTTTTAGACAGAATTATTAGAAATACGGCAGGTTTCTGTGATGTTGAAGGTATTTCAGTGCAAACGGGATAAGCCAGTTGGTGGTGTTAACTCTTTTAGTGCCACCCGTTCACCACTAGAGGGCGCCCAGGTGCCATAGAAAATCCCATAGAGATATGCTGGTATATGCAGAAGCCCTGCAGCCATGACTTGCCTGAACACTTTCCTTTGTGCATGTACAGGAAGAGGATGAAGTTAGCTTGAAGTTAGCTATTGGCTACCAAGCATTTTAGAAGCCTTATTTTCGTCAACTTAGCCATGATTAAACCTTGCACAGCTCAAGCATGGGAAAAAAACAGAGAAGAATGAGCTCTAAAAAATCCAATGCAATCCTGGATTGCATTGGAGTGGATTTGTGCAGTTTGTTCACAGCTTTCAAACAAAAAAATCCGATTGGAAATCCGTTCAGGCATTCTTGAGATAATCGCCATTATGTTTTACATGTTATGTAAACAAACATGGCTGCCCTGTATGTTAGATGGGGTTGTATGGGGGTGGAACATGCAAAATCGCGATTGAAATCATGTTCACTAGATTTGATGGGGTCCAAAAAAAAAATTCAAAAAAAAAAATTTTCAATTTTTTTTTTTTTCAAAAACCGAACATGTTCGGTTTTTGTATTTCTTAATACGTTTTAATAAACCGAACATGTTCGGTTTTGGCACTAGACGAGTTAATACAAAAGTATGCCAAGTACAAATTCACGTTTTTTTTTCTGAAGTATTGATTGTCACGTCTTGTCTCTTTTTATTTTTGTCTGAATATGGTCAAATAAGTGTTAAAGTTCATTATTTGGCATTCATTCGATTTAGGAAAGCCAATAAGCTATTATCAACAAGTGTTTGTATGTACTTGTGTACCATTGTAAACCACCATTTCTAGATTGTGTAACTGGTTATAATTGTGCAATTAATTTGCAATGGAGTGGAATAAAGCCTGAAAAGGACACCCGTATTAGGTTAACTGATTCAGTTTAACTCAAGCAAAGTAATGATGGTATGGCCTGTCCACATCATAAGATGTTACAAACGAGATAAGGTTAAATGTTTCAGTAGGCTAAAATAGTGTGGTTGTCCAAATAAAGCTTTTCCATTTGCACTCCATGCCAAGGTCTTTGTGTTGGTTTAGGCCAGGTAAACCGACCACATTTCAAGAACCTGTAACCACCACATGTACATGAAATCTTGAATCTGTATGTACCATGTCGAACTGTATTTTTCTTCTTTTCATGTCGTTCCACTTATGAATATGGTTTCACTTTTGTATTTTGAAGATCACAGGTGTCTGTGATCTTAGGGAGGAATATGCGGTAGCCTGTGAAACCATATCTCACATATTTTTGTACTTTATATTGTACGGATCATTTGTACCCTGAACTGCTGTTATTTGCATTTGGTACTAATCAAGTCTGTCTGTCTGCCTGTCTCCCACAACACCAAAAGGGCCGATTTGCATTCACCTGGGTGGGGCTGGGGCAAAAGTCACAGGGCACTATCTTTGTGTAGGAATGTCCCCTGCTGTGTTCTATTGATAAGGTGTTTTCAGTCAACAAAGGCCCTTAGGGGCAGAGGCCTTTTGGCCACATGCAGATGCTAATCTAATCAAACTGTCTGGACAGGTTGAGTTTGAGTCCGCCTTCATTTGCTTTAAAAGACCATAGAATTTGTATGTACTGTGTGCATTTCCCGGGAGGCCGGCAGGCTGACCGGTTGTTCTAGAAGGCTCATGCCTGATAGGCTTCATATATGCAATAAACCTGACTGGAAACTCTGACCATCTCAACATCTTTGCCTGTCTGTTCCTGATTGCCTGCTACTCTGTTTCTTAACATCTCCTCTCCAAGCAACAAAGTTGAGTAGATAGGTGAACTCATAGACTCTAAGATACGTCATTCACTTTTCCTATTTTAAAACCTTTTTTTGGGGTCCCACTAGCACCTTCTATCCTCACAAAGTCCCATTTCAGACCGTTGTGTCTTTCTCTGGTTTTGGGAAGGTGGAGGTTAAAAGCATCCCACGGTTTCTCAAAACAGGCTGTCCAGATTTGCTGCCGTTTGTGACGTCATAAACTGCCATTTTTGGCGCAGTTCAGGCCAAAGGTGGTACTGCAGCTGGAAATGCTCTGAGAGCCATTCAAAAATGAGAGGCTCTCTATTCAGGAGTGGTAATTTAGCCTCAAACCTTTTGAAAAACGTTTTTGGGACATAAACAATATGACATAAATACTTTTTAAATGCATGGTGTATCACCTTTAAAATAGTGAAAATAGCCGATCTTACAAGCACACAATTCCTCGCACCGCAAGGCGTTGTGTGCTTGTAGATTGTGCTATTTTCAATAGTTTTGTGCGTCAGTCTTGTGTGATGAAGCAGCAGTGTTGTGTTGCTCTTGTCACACGGGTAGTCACCGACCTGTTCTGACCATATCAGTGTCACGCTTTTCATGCACACGGTTAACATTGATGCCAAACCACCCCCAAGTTCACACCTCGACAACGCTTTAGTGTCACGACACGTTTTAACAAGGAAACAAGCCTGTATGCATATCAATAGACCTGTATAGTAGGTGTTAAAGGAGTAGTTCACCCCCAATATGACTTTCTTTTTCTATTGATCAATCACACCATGGAGACTTGAGTTCAATAATATTTTTGTTTTGTATTTGCCGCATTCCTAAGACGAAAAAAAAATATATTACTGTAAATTTACCTCTGTTGATTCCTTATGGGGACCCAAATGCATGGGCCTGGATGGGGACCCAAATGCATTTGTGTGAGAATCAAATCAGAGGCGGCCGCCAGGGGGGGCCAGCAGTGCACTGGCCCAGGGCGCCACTTTGGTGGGGCGGCACCGAGCCGACAAGTATGAAGAAGAAAAAGAAAAAAAAAACACTCCTTGCCTAGTTAAACCGACAGACCGAATACAACAACAGCCCCTGGTGGTAAGATAAAGGTGTGGTGACCCACATATACAGTACAGACTGTGAGAGACATTCACCAAGGAGTACTGTGCCTTTAAGGGCTGGGGGGGTTAGTTAGTCTTGGGGCTTCCGTTTCCGGGTGATGTGTTGTTGTTGTTGTGCTGCTAGCTTGATGCACACCGTGTATGTACGTGATACAAGTTTATGTGGAGTTAAGTAAACTACCTCGACTGCACCTACGTCTACTGTCTCGCTGTTCCCTAACTCTACACTGGTGACCCCGTGAGTGAATACGACATGTCCGACAACGAAGACAACGTCGCCAGCGTTAACGTTCCCGCAGCGCCCGCACCGAACGTCGGTGCTAACGATATGGCTAACGTTAATGCCAACATCTACGCCGCTATCGTCAAGTTGCCGGACTTTTGGCAGCATAACCCACGGCCGTGGTTTCAACACATTGAAGCCCAGTTCCAGCTCAGAGGAATAACACAGGACGTCACAAAATACTGACGTCCTGTCACAAAACATAATATACTGTATGTCACTGGGAGTCAGTCTGCTGCTTGCCCTGAAACATCACATGGAGAGGATCATTTTTGTTCCCGACTTTACTCTACAAAACACAGACCTCAGGCTCTATCAGCCAGGATATAGGAACTCTATAGTCTTGTCTCACTGTGCGTGACTGTGAAATAACCATCTCCCAGCCCAAGGTAAGAAGACTAAGACAGTCAGATCATGCTTTAATAAACACTATTATATTAAGCCCAAAATGGTTCTGCCGCCGTGTAGAACCGAACCGCTTTTAACTTAAAAAAAATCATAATTTGCCCGCGAATATCCGATTTTTCCGGCCGCGCTTTGCGCGGCCATAGGGCGGCGCTATACTACCTGGCCCAGGGCGCAATATAGGTCAGAACCGCCACTGAATCAAATAAATGTACTTGACCCTTGACCCAAAATGTACCCGCATTGATTCTAACCCAAATGCATTTGGGTCCCCATCCAGAATCAATGGGGGTAAAATTGTCTTAGGAATGCGACAAATACAAAAAAATATTATTGAACTCAAGTCTCCATCGTTAGACTAATCAATAAAAAAAAAGTCATTTTGGGAGTGAACTACTCCTTTAACTCACCCACTACATTGGACGAGTTTGACGAGCTATAGTTATGGGTCCACTCTGCTTATGACGAATATGACGAGCTATCAATTAGCTTTAATAACTATAAAACAAAAAAGTATGATCGCCGATTCGCCGTCCATAGCGCTCTGTGGACCCGCCCTATTCACAAAAAACGGATCTGGATGTTCCAGAACGGAAATGGGGGGGCGGGACAACGACGCCTGTATCCTGTCTGCCGAAATGTCATCCGGTTCAATGTTGTGCAACACCAGCGTGGCGCTCCGTCGGTTTCGCTTTGAGCGATGGAAGGCTGTAGTGCTTTGTTGCTTACCCTGCCTGGATCGTATTGTGAATGCAATCGGTGAACCATCGCGCAATGGATTCGCGCGCGCGCCCACGTTAAAGGTAGGCAAAATCCTGGCGGTGTGGACCCTCAGAAGGGTCTTAAAAATAGCGGTGGGTGAGTTAAGTGACGTGCACACGAAAATCGCGTACCCCCAAACATTGAATCAGCAATGCAACACTGTGAAGCAGGGCTTTACTTCACGAAAAAAAAAATATATATATATATATAAAAAGTGAAACTTAATTGGAGATACGGGGAAATCTCGCTTTTGCAAACGCCCATCATTTCGACCGGAGGGTTAGCAACTCACTCGACGGAGGTTAAGGTTAGGGTGAGGGTTAGAGTCGGGTGTCGAAGAGATGACATGTAGTAACAGCGACACGCTCCCGGAGATACAAGGTTTCTGACGAAAGAAGAGAAAGGGAAGACAGGACGGCGGGAGGAGGAGGAGGGGAACATTAGACGTGATAACAGTGTCAGTGGCGGAGGTCAGGTTGAACTCTTCTTGAACGCCGTTTGCATGACGAACGGAAAGGAAACAGGAAGCAACAGAAATAGCACCAGCGAACGGGATTGGGGGGGGGGGGGGGGGGGGGGGGTCACAGGGGCCAAGTGGAGACGGGGACACGCGGTCGGGTTATACGCAGGAGTGAAGGTGCAGAGGACAATGCGGAGAGGAGAAGGAAGGGTGTGTGTGTGTGTGTGTGTGTGTGTGTGTGTGTGTGTGTGTGTGTGTGTGTGTGTGTGTGCGTGCGTGCGTGCGTGTGCGTGTGCGTGTGCGTGCGGGTGCGCGTGCGCGTGCGTGTGTGCTTGCTTGCTTGCTTGTATTACACAGCTAGATTTCACTGGGAGCATGTCGATATTGTGACATAACATTTGTTTGACGCGCGTGAATGTTTAACCTGGTGAAATGCTAACCTGCCGACGCTGGTGAATGCTATAACCTGGTAAATGTTAACCTGGTGAATGTTAACTATGCCTAAACCTAACCCAAACGCTAACCTCAGTAAAACTATGGCTAAACCTAACCCTAAAACCAAACCCTTAGTCGAACTAATGAAACATAGATATATCGAGATTTCCCCGATTTCACCACATGGTAGAGGTTCCGTGCCCCCCAGAAAGATCAGGTTCGAGCGGCGTGATTACAGAGTGCCGCAACATGAGCTTGTAGATCTGCTATTTTTGAATAGAATGAAATATATAGTCTTTTAAAGTGAAAATTTTTAACTCAAATCTTTGCTTCTATTCTGGGGGGTCCCTGGAACAAAATATTTTGAGATGAGGGGTCTGCAGTCAAATACATTTTCTACAATTGTAGGGGTCCTTGACAATAAAAACTTTGAGCACCACGGATAAAGAAAAAAACATTAGGATTTAGAAGATATTTGTAGGTATTTTTCAGGTCTTAATGGGTTAAGACTTCTATTCTGCACGAATACATGGGATGCATGGCATTCATGTGATCAACCAGTTTTGCCATTAGAGATAAATCGGTTTGAATTCGCCTCATTATAAGCTCAGAACAGACTTTTTTGTCATGAGATTCTGCATGAGATAACAAAGCATTCGGATAACAGCCACGCATACATGGTTTCTGACACGTACTGTATGCAAGTGCCTCATTGCAGATCACTAGAGTTTTGGCTTTAGAGTTGGCGTTGTACTTGGGAAACGGTTCAGTTTGGGGATAGGATCAGGATTAGGCATTAGGGGTTAGGTTTAAAAGGGTTGGAGTTACATTGCGTGCATGTATATGCTTGTGTGTGCGCGTGTGTTTGTATGTGGGTGGGTGACGTGACGTAACGTTTTCGCTGTCCTCGGTGTCAAACATGTATAAATAAAAAATATATTTGTCAAAAACCTTCTGAATATTGTGCAGGACATTAAGCTTTATGTGAACTTACTCAAGATTAAAACATTTAATTCCTCATTTCTTCAGAATTTTCAACCAAACATGGCAAAACTCATATGGTGTGACTGTCCTGACCTTGTTTCTCAAAGTGGGAACTTGAATAAAACTAAGAAAAAGAATTGCTAAAAATCATTTGAAAATGAATTTAGGCTAAAAAAATGTCTATTTGTGAGCCTATATCTTTTCAAAGTCAAAGCATAATGTTTTCAGTCATTTCTGATCAAAAACATTTTGTCCCCCAAACCAAAATCATTTGGTGTGACACTAGTTTGGACAAATTAAACAGGCAATTATTTGGACACCTATTGGCTAGAGAGGTCCTTCTTCTGTAAGGCTATTCAGCACTCCCAGCACAACTGCAAGACAGGTGTCTGAGGTGAGTTATGATTTTAACATTTTCATGAAATGCCATCTTGTTGAAACTTTGACAAACTCACCACTTTGGATGTCTGTTGTGACACCTTTTCATTAAAAAAAGCTTAAGTTATTTGAAGTTTTGGTCATATTTCCATGTAGATCTAGGTTGCTTTGTTATAGCTAGCATGCTGTTAGCATGCTAATGTGTACATAGTAGCCTCAAGGTAAACCTAAATGCAGAAAATGTAATATGGTGTGACACTTAATTGCGACCGTAGGTCGCACTTACTATCAAAACCTGCACAAACTGTGAGTCAGTCCGTCAGTCAGTCAGTCCGTCAGTCAGTCAGTCTGTCTGTCTGTCCGTCTGTCTGTCACACCTCACACGTCACACTATTGCCCTGCTCATATCTCCGCAACCGTTGCCCCGATCCATGCCAAATTCTGCACACACGCTCCTTGGCTGCCAAACTACAACCTCCAAGGACCCCCGGAGCTCCAGGGACCCCCAGGTCCCTGGGGGACCCCCAGATGTAAAAAAAGACCAAATGTGCAAAAATGACCAAATGACCACTCCAACATGGCTGCTCACGGGGAATTCCCGGGGACCACCGACTCCTGGTGCTCCAGAACGGATGCCAAAGTGGTGGCGCCCCCAGTGGAGGACCCCCTCCACTGCAGCTCACATAAAATGCCGTAACTCGGGCTAGGAGCGTCCGGGAGAGCCGGGGCTGGTACCTATTCGTCCGCCAAGGCAACGCGGAGACCCCACCCCTCATTTCTCACATGGCCCTCTTCTAGCGCCACCATGAGGCCGATTCTTGCAAAACACATTTTTGGACACTGCTCCTACAGATTTTGCCCTAAAATCACGCACATCGGTACACAGTATGTCTACACATTGCCCACACAACTAGGAACCAATGGCAGTTACAGCCCTCTTGTGTACATGTGACCTACGGTCGCTTATCTCCCGATTAGGGAGTCTTACTGGTCATAATGGTGTGACATGTCTGCTTGTCACGCCATATGACTTGATTGTCACACCATATGATTTATACTGTATTTAACTACAGATATAACAATAAATAACAAAGTTCCATGTTTCTTTTGTACATTTAAACATTTGTTTTAAACATTTTTACATAAAATGTAATTTAGCTTCATTCAGTGATACTTCAAATTCATCAGACAGAGCAGAAACCCCTTCACAGAAACCTTAACATATTGTTTCAATCTAAACAATATTTTCTCTTTGTCTTAAACTATACATTCCATTTTCTTTTGTCAGCTGGAAAATGACAAGTGCTGAGAGAACGAGAAAGTACAGGGAGAAACTAAACAATGACCCAGCAAGGAGAGAGGAGCCAAAGGGGCGAGACTGCATTTTCTACGAAGAGCAGGAGGTTGTCTGTGGCATAGCAGAACCGCAACAAGGCAGCCGGTTTGCTACCCTCACCAAATACGACTGGCTGATGTACAATACAGTCTAAATGTATAATCTAATCTGATCTAATACTTTTGTACTTTCACTCACTGGACTGGACAGTGGACAGTGTTAAGGTAGGACCCGAGACAAAACTAGCGAAAATAGCTGATCTACAAGCTCTCAACACGTTGTGCTGCGAGAGCTTGTAGATCAGCTATTTTCGGAGTTGCGCAACCCAGCACTCTTTAGCTAGTGGAGATGTGGTGTAATGTCATGATTCCTAATTACATTTGTTCAACACAAAATGCTGTGTTCAAGTTCAGGAGACTTCGGAAAAAAGCAATTTACCTGAATGCTGAGTTCTGTTTCCACTAATTGGTGTTAATAAAATGTTGCCTTGGCTCCAAGTGTGGCTATGCGCCTTATTGTCTCTTTAGGATCCTTCTGCCGTGGGCCGGCAGAAGACTTAGGTGTGCGTAGCATTCCTGTGCACATCCTCATCATCCATCTACTACTACAATTCTTTCTTATCCCATGTTAAAGCCCTACAATAATATCCTGTTCAGAAATATTAAGGCCATGTTATCCTGGGTAATTGTTTAATCAATCAGTAAAGTTCAGTACTCACTAATAGGTAGGTTAAAACACAGTTTGCTTTGACACATGAAGATATGATCATACGGTGTGACACTAAATCATTTGGTGTGACATTCCAAATAGTGAAAAATCATACCTTTATTAATGATTAAACCAAAAAAATGTTTATGGATTACATAAAGAATATTATCAGGAAGAGTCACAAATATTTGTGTAATTTTAGAGAAAGTTTTGACAGAATACATTTAAAATATGTTGTAAGATCATGAACATGGGCCTCACACAGAGTGTCGATTATGAAAAAAATATACAGATATAATTAATTTTCAAAAAACTATAGTGGATCACTGGTTAGTTATGATAAAGGACTTTGATAAAGTGAGTAACTTAAGAAAGATGTACTCCATTTTCATTTTATGAACAATTATTTTCATGTCACACCATATGACGATTTTAGGCACAAGTACAACAAACTGCTGAATAAAGTCTGATTCCAATAAAATATCTAAAAACAAAATGTATTTCCATAAGGTTGAGAGTGAGTAGAACAAAAGTAAATAACTTTTATGCCTGCAATTTAAAGTTTTTTTAAAAACACATTTTTTGGGGCGTCACGTCACTGACCCATGTGTGCATGCACGTGTGTGTGTGTGTGTGTGTGTGTGTGTGTGTGTGTGTGTGCGTGCGTGCACGTGTGTGTGTGTGTATGCGTGCGTGCACGTGTGTGTGTGTGATCCAGGTGGTCTCTGGCATGTCCTTGAAGTAGAAGTTGTGTGCTGAGTCAGCCTAACGAGGCAGAAGGCGAAGGGAAAGGACTCCATATTCATGACCCGCGCGCAAAAAAACCCTCAGTGTTCATTTAACCGTGAGCGTATAAATTGCACCCTTATGGGATTCGTTAAGGTCCATTAATCTGAGATCAGTGAAACATTTTCCCAGCAGATTCTACCGCGTGACGACGCCTCCCCTCCCAAGCGCCGGAGGCACGCCTGGAGGGAAGCGCACAAGCGCTCCATACTCGACGAGTGCAGGCTATACTGCAAAGAGACTCGAGAGTAAGAGACCTAATAAGTACTTAATAATAATATAGGACATACGTCCAGAGTTAAGCGTGATCTAAGAGAAGATTTATGTCTAAAAAATGTCTAAATTATTCAAAGGTTTCCAAACATTTTGGATATTTTTCTGCCGTTTTTGAATAGCCAACGTATAAACATGTATACATTTTAAAATGATCGTGATGCTACATTAACTACTTCTTGCTGGGGAGTGGGGACCCCCTGGAACGCCCCCTGGCTGGGGGTCACCGGACGACCCCACTTTGAGAACCAATGCTTAAAGAATGACGTGTGAGACAGTCCACAGCTCCTGCTAAACAGAACCCTAAAGTGCCACTTTAGGGTTCTGTTATCTTCACCCCAATGGCACAAGGTCGAAGTAGAGATAAAGAGAGCGCCAAGCGTGTGTGATGGCCTTATTGTTCATAATCAGCAAGTGTGGGTGTGGGAAGTCCGATGATCTTGGAAGCAATACGGGTGATACTGTAACGTTTGTTTCTGTTTGGCATGGACAGTATAGAGGGTATGCGCATGACATCACTGTTGCTGGAAGTTACGTGGGAATGCATACTGAGTGGCAAAAAGAAAATTTCTGCCATTGACAGCCCATACATCCAAACAGAAAAGTCATTTCTGATTTTATTAAACAAAGTTAAACTCACCAACATTGTGGCTGTATTGAAAGCTTGAATTATCCTCTTTCTATCTGCAAAGTTTTTGTTTCATAAAAATCCACCATAGACATGTTATGAGCTACTTTCTGTCAAGAAATTCCGTGCAGGGGATTATTTTTTACAAGTGTCAGAGTTTGGAAGCACTCGTTTTCAACAACACGACATCCTACTGCCTCCTGCATTATGTGCAATTTAGAAACAGGTGGTATGCAGTGGACGTGCATACCCTCTATAGTGAAGAAACATGCTAAGCAATACAACAGAACAGGTTGAATAATGCTTTTGTATAACAGAAGATGGGGGGCAACAGATAGTGATCTTAAAGATGGGGTGCCATGAATTTGTCCCCCCTAAACCACAATCATCAGGTAATAAACTTGGCGTAATGTTAATTCCATAGACACATACGAAACAGAAAAAGTACAAAACTATGGCACCACTTCTTTAACCTACGGATTACATCAAGTCTTTGCAATAAACATTTATGGATAGATGTACACACACAAAAAGCAAACAGTGCTATATAGCACCAAAAGTGGTTCTTTGGCTCGTAATCATAGGGGAACCGTTTTTGGTACTATATAGCAATATTTAAAGGTGCTATATAGTACCTTTAACATCAGGTGTGGTAACCACCCAAAGAACCACCGAAGAACCACTGAGGTGCTATATAGCTGTGGTTCTCAACCTGTGGGTGGGGACCCCCAGGGGGGGCCCAAATTATTTTAGGGGGTCCCCAGATGATTAACTTAATGGGCAACATTGTTTCCTCACTCAACAGTAAACAAACCAACATAAAGTTGAAGTGTATAGAGGGTACCGGTATATGCACATTTCTAAAAGTGACAATTTAATACCTCTAAAAACGACAAATTAAACACTGGCCAAATTGCCAAATACTGTATTAGAGGCAGAAATTGTGAAAATAGACAATCTACATGTTCACAACGCCTCACGTTGCGAGGTGTATATCATGTAGATCTGCTATTTTCAGAACAGAACCGTGTTAAACAAAATGTAATGCCTCAACTCTTAGTGCTCGTCAGGGTGGTGGTGGGGGGGGGGGTCTCTGGTTAAAATATTATTTTGGGGGTCGCAGCCTGAAAAAGGTTGAGAACCACTGCTATACAGCACCACAACAATCTCACTACCTAATCAGAATGCGTACCACAGCAGTGGTGTGTTTGTTTGTCCCCCATCTGTAAGTCCACGTCCATCAGTTCATCAATTGTCTAAAAAACATAATACAAAAATCAGTAACGCTTCTGCCTTGCCGACCATCGACTTTTCCCGGGTTCACGTGTGCTCACATACAGTAACATGTGTCATATTCATAATCTTACAGTATCTGCCAACTTCCCCATGCACTCTTCCCCAGTGCTGTGGGCCGTCATTCATGTAAGCCATTTACCATGAGAGGGAGTGGGTTGTTGGCTGATTTACCACTGTTTCAGGGTTGTGGCATGAGGCGAAGCCGAGTGCCAAACAACCCTGAAACATTGGTAAATCAGCCAACAACCCACGACCCTCGAATGGTAAATTGCTATTCCACCACTTCTACCATATAAATGAAAGAAAACACAGTTGTAACTTGCAAGGTTATTTAGTT
This sequence comes from Nannobrachium achirus, assembly GCF_963921795.1. Classification (NCBI taxonomy): domain Eukaryota; kingdom Metazoa; phylum Chordata; class Actinopteri; order Myctophiformes; family Myctophidae; genus Nannobrachium; species Nannobrachium achirus. Next base: position 67,482,619 of record NC_137811.1, on the reverse strand, counting down.
ACAATCACTGCAACACAACAGTGGGCGGTGTCCATGAGCCAACTCAAGGTTGTTGACTGATTTACCACTGTTTTAAGCCAATCAGAATCCAGTATCTGAACATGTGACCACAAAAAGTGGTAGAAGGAGCCTTTCACGTTGACAACTAGACGAGCGGAGCCTAGAATGAGCCCGGCGAACTTCTAGTCCCAAGAACCACTGAAGACCCGCTGAAGCACCAATCATTGTTTTGTGTGTAATGTGTTGATCAAACCTAAGTTTATTGTCCAAAGTTAGTCCAAGATATGTGAAGCTGTCAACCTGTTGTACTGTTTTACCACGAATGAGGAGTGGGTTAAGTCCAGGATGGGTTGTTTGAAAGACTGGTTCTTTTGTTTTGTCCACATTCAACTCTAGGTAGTTGTCAGTGCACCACTGTGTAAAATGAGAGATGGTGTTCTGGGAATTCCGTAATAGAGTTATTGTCATGAAGCAGTCCGAGAATGTCATCAGAGTATTTAAAGTATGTGATGTTGGTTAGGTAAGGGGCTGATACAGTCATTTGTGTATATATAAATGGGTGATATGTGTTACTGCATGTAATGCTATAGGGGCTGCACTCCTCACTGCTAGGTGAGTCAGTAGGATACAACAGCAGTGACAACACACAAATGAGTTTGTGGAGGAAATAATTGGACTAAATTGAAAGACAACAACAACAACAACAAAACAACGATAGGAAATGCTTTTGTCTCCAATTAACCGCAGCAGCAATTTGACAAACAGACGCGTTTCGTACTCAGACCTGAGTACTTTATACTCACATGCATGCACATTATTCCCTCCCAATGGTGGAAAGTACCTAAATACATTTACTCAAGTACAACTTTTGAGAGCTTGTAGATTTGTTATTCTTGAAATGTTTTCGCATAATTTTAGTACACAATATTTTGATGACAATATAGTAGGGGTGTAACGATATAGTAACTGAATCCAAAAATCAATTTAATTTGCAATTATCTACTTCTACTACTGTATTATCGATATACAAAAGCATATATCGTACCGTTTTGGCTTTGTATCGTAATCGGTATCGTTTTACAATGCAGATAATCGGTATTGAATCGTTTTGTAGTGCAAATAATTGATTGTATGGAAACTAAGTATTTATGCCTTGTATTTAGCAATTTTAAGAAGGAAAATGAAAAAGAGGGTCTTAATTACTTTTCCATACTCTTGGTCTATCGATACATTTGTGTAATCTCTGTGTTCATGTCAAGGTGCGGGTTTGTCCATATGTGTTGAAATATAATGTCCATGTATTTGCTGGAGAATCAGTGTTTACTTATTTATATCCATAATAATAGATTCTTTCCTTAAAAAACATGCACTATTGACACATTTCACACAGATTTAATTTCTTTGCAAAATAGTTACCATATCGATTTTAAATGATTGAATCGAATCGGATCGTATCGCCATGAATGAACCAATATCGTCCATGTATCGTATCGTCAACCATGTATCGTGATGCGTACTGTAGTTAAAATGTATCGTTAACACCCCTACAATATAGTTGTGTCCTGTACTCAAGTAAAGAATTTGAATACAGGCCTTTTACTTGTATTTCTATTTGCCCGCACGCGCACGCACACGCGCACGTTCACCACTCCCAAGTCATGCTAGGAGTTGTCAGACTCCAGCGCCCCCGAGGCCCTTCAGGTGGAACTCTACTTACCTCCTGCTGTGTTCCTATCCTTCGACTCCATTTTGAAATGTTTGGCTTCCCCGTTAGTGAAGAATGAGCTGTCCCCTCAAGCCGGACAGCATCCATCTACTGTTCTCACTCCAAGCCCCCTCTCTCTCTCTCTCTCTCTCTCTCTCTCTCTCTCTCTCTCTCTCTCTCTCTCTCTCTCTCTCTCTCTCTTCAGCTACTCTCTCTCTTTCTCCCTCTCCCTCTCACTCTCTGTCCCTCTCCTTCTCCCTCTCTATCTCTCTCTCTCTCTCTCTCTGTGCTGAGCGTAGTGCTGGTGGAGGACTGCTGGTTGTGGTGTGTGGAAGGACGCTTCTTCTGTCAGCAGAGAGTCAGCGCTGGAGAGGACATGGTGGCGGCTTCTCCTGCACACACACACACACACACGCACGCACACGAACACACACACACATACACACAGGGAGGAAAACAGTCAGCTTAGCAAAACTCAATTCGATTCCATTTCATTTCATTTCTGTTCAGGGCCGGCCGTCGTTTGGGGACCGCCAGGGATGCCAATTGCCGTGGACTCCCATAACTCTTTGAGAAGGAACCAGAACGGACCCGGCCGTGTCCCATTTGTGTACACTCTCAGAGTTATGGGACGGTGTGTAAACGACGCCAGCTTCGCCATCTGTTCAATTTCGAACGTCGCCTCGCTTAATTTGACTCAATTTCATTTCAACTCCATTTAAAGAGGCTTTATTGGCATTGGAGAAGACATATGTTTGAGACAAACCAAATGAAAGAAATCAAGAGTAAGAAATGTATAGTGCGCAATGAAAAGGGACTAAAAACAAGTGCAGACACAGCTTGTGTCACATCGCATCGGAATAAATCTGGCTTACAAAACCAGAAGAATTGTGCATTTGCTGTTAGTAGCATTTATAGTACATGTCACTTTGTAAGCACAGGTACTTGCTGGTAAAACACTCTTGGAACAAATAGCAGTATTTCACGATTTAGCTGTCACTTTGAGGCAAATAGCAACAGTTTTCAAGTGTATTTAAAATAGTACAGTGGTGGCAGTGGTTTTTCAAATGTATTTAACCCATTTAGGCCTAGAATTATTGAATGCTTTAACTATTGAAAAATAGCAGATATACAAGCACCGAGTGCCGCGCTGCGAGCTTGTAGATCTGCTATTTTTGAAAAAGTTGTGAAAATGTGGGCAAATCTTTGAATATCTGTATTTGTAAAGCGAACGTTTGTAACTCAAATTTTGCTTCTGGGTGGTCCCTGGAACGAAATATTTTGAGATGGGGGTCCGTGGCCAAATAAATATCATTTTGGGGGTCCTTCACATGAAAAGGTTTGAGAAGGTCTGACATAGTAGTCTCTCAAGAACAGACTTAACTGAGCTCCAGTTGAAGTGAAGAGGACCTTTTCTTTGACGATGGCTGGCCAGATTGCTGACACAGAAACATAGGTTTTTCCAAAAAACCTTAGAAGGATTCAAAAGACACTTATAGAATCGGGTCAAAAATAGCAGATCTACAAGCTCGCAGCGCGGCACTCGGTGCCGCGCTGTGAGCTTGTATATCTGCTATTTTTCAATAGTTAAAGCATAAAATAATGATACACAATAATGTGTACCCGTTCTAAATGGGATTTAAAGTACTTAGTTGCCCTGTTCGTGTACAGCAGTTCTGTGCACCCTGCACCAGATCAACTGGGTGCAGAGAGAGCAGGAGAGCACATTTCATCCTGTCAGGGGCAGGCCATCATTAGGTGTCCCAGGGGACGGTCGGTCATTGCCACCCTCTAGCATTCCGTTGTTGTCGGGTTTTTGGAAACCTTGTATGTCCAAAACCGTTCATTTTGTATTAATCATTTTAAAAATAGCCGATCTACAAGCACAACGCCTCCGATCTGCTATTTTCACAAGTCTTGTGCCACTCTTGTATGATGAAGCAGGGCTATACAAAGTTACGAGATACAAGGTTTCTACCCGACAGTGACGATTTGCATTTAACCTCAAATTCAGTTATTTTATGTCGTTGTTGTTGGGCAGAAACCTCCTATCTCCATGATCGTACTACAGCGTCACACAAGAGCATCAAAGGTAACAGATGTACCACCTTGAAAGCTTGTAGATCTGCTACTTTTCTTGGACGTGCAGGGCACCAAGATTGGGAGGGAGGCATCGATGGCGGGGAGAAAGTGAAAGAAGACTCAACTATTGCCCAAAAGCGCAGAAATTTAGAAGCAAAGGCTGCTGAAAGAGCGCTAAAACTGTGAAACGTGTCCGTGAAGCGTCTATTTTCCATCTATTTTTCCATTATTTCAACTACTGGCATTACAAAAAGTTAATAAGTACTGAATTAAACTGTATTTATAAAGCACCATTCAAAACAAAGTTACCCAGTACTGTAATAGGCTAAACAATAAAAGTTCAAACTGGGTAAAACGGGGGAGCCGGTAGCCCAGGGGCTCTGATGCCTGACAGAGAGTCCTGGGTTCAATTCCCGAAGCCTATGGACCCTTAACAACGCTTGAAATGCTTGATTTTACTACATTGGGCGCAAGCTTGTAGATTTTTTGGGTGCACGACACTACGCAACGCAGCATGCTCAAAATCCAAACCAAAGCCGGTACATTGCATGCATATTGTCCACTCAATGAGCCTAATCACACAGACCACAGATACCATAGACGAAATAGGTATGTGTGGGCATGACAAAAAAAAGAAAAGTATTATTGCCTATAGTGTTCATTTCGATCTTACTTGTCAAATGTCAAGTAGGGTCCCCTGTCTCTGTCTTTCTCTCTCTCTCTCTCTCTCGCACGCACGCACGCACGCACGCACGCACGCACGCACGCACGCACGCACGCACGCACACACACACACACACACACACACACACACACACACACACACACACACACACACACACACACACACACACACACACACACACACACACACACACACACACACACACACACACACAGCTCCTTGTTACACCGTTGTGGAGGGAATAAACACCCCAAACCGTTCTATAAATCACCCAAAACCAGATAAAACCTGTACTTCTTCAGACTCCAGAGGCTGCCATATACCCGGCCTATACTGTAGATATTGCTGAAATTACGCCTCTGTTTCCTCCCCACTGAGACGATACATAAAAAAGTAAAAAAAAAACAAGGCACATAAGAGCAATAACACATAAATAAATAAAAGCAAAAACATTAACCTGCTCAAGTGAGTCAGTCAGGTAAAACAGACAAAGTGCTTACAAAACAAAAATGTGTTTTCAACAGACTCTTAAAACAGTCGACTCAGCATTTGTTTTAACCCATTTAGGCCTAGAATTGTTGAATGTTTTAACCAGTGAAAAATAGCAGATATACAAGCTCACAGCGCGGCACCGAGTGCCGCGCTGCGAGCTTGTAGATCTGCTATTTTTGAAAATAATTGTGAAATCTTTTGCAAATCTTTGAATATATGTATTTTCAAAGCGAACGTTTGTAACTCAAATTTTGCTTCTGGGTGGTCCCTGGAACTAAATATGTTGAATGGGGGTCTGTGGCCAAATACATATAATTTTGGGGTCCTTCACATAAAAAGGTTTGAGAACCACTGACATAGTAGTCTCTCAAGAACAGACTAACTGAGCTCCAGTTGAGAGAAAAGGACCTTTTCTTTGACGATGGCTGGCCAGATTGCTGACATAGAAATACGGGTTTTTCAAAAAACCTTAGAAAGATTCAAAAGACACTTATAGAATCGGGTCAAAATTCTAATTTTCACGATTTTTCAAAAATAGCAGATCTACAAGCTCGCAGCGCGGCACTCGGTGCCGCGCTGTGAGCTTGTATATCTGCTATTTTTCAATAGTTAAAGCATAAAATAATGAAACACAAAATGTGTACCCGTTCTAAATGTTTTAATAACCAGAGTTAGAGAGCATTCCACAGAGTGGGAACCACCACTGCAACAACAGTGGCCTGGCCAGCTGCCGCTCTGAGTCTGCTCTTCAACCAGAAGGCCTTTGTCTAGAGGAGCTGAGAGGCACTACCGGCCCTGAGCAATTTGAGGCCCTAGGCAGGATTCTACCTTTTTCTCTTGTCTACTTTGAGACATTTAGAGCAGGGGTCTTCAACGTTTTCAGGCCAAGGACCCCTTAGTCGAGAGAGAGATCTAGCAGGGACCCCCACAACCCATAAATACATATAGTTTCATCGTTTGATGGCACAATCTATGCATTTTGGATTCATGTCAATTTGTGTTTACAGATATTTAACCACTTGAACCGTCAATACTTGCAGTTAGACTCCCTAATCGGGAGATAAGCGACCGTGAGGTCACATGTATACACAAATAGGCCTGTAAGTGCTTGACCTTTCACTCTGTACTTAGTCTGCTCTTTTTCCCCATTACACCAAAGCTCTTTGCCAAAAATAGCGGATCTACAAGCTCTTGTAGATCCGCTATTTTTGGCTAAAGTTCCCAGAATATGGACACTAGGGTTCAAGTTGTTAATATAAAATGATTTGGAGGACCCCCTATAGTAACTTTGAGGACCCCCTGGGGGTCCCGGACCCCCTGTTGAAGACCTCTGATTTAGAGGTAACATGATCACCATCACACTAGCCTGGGATCGCTTAACATTTCGGGCTTTGATCCGGTCGGGAGCGGAAGCCAATCTACGTCATGATGTTGTAGTCCCTAAAGGACTACAATTTGCCGGAAAGATCAAACCGGATTCAGTTTTAACCCAAAATATTCCCCTGCGCTCAAGGACATACTTTTAGGGCCTACCTAATAAACTCCTTGATGCGGTGTAGTTTTGCGTTTGAATTTATTTTTGGGTATATGCATCTTTTAGTCCAACCGTTAGCGACTGGCAAGACTAGGCTACTCGAGCATTTTAATAGGGATTGGGGAAACAAACGGGGGGAACCAAAACAAAGCGACGCCGCTTCTTCTAGTGGTTTCCACGCTTTAGGCGGAAACCAAACGGCCTGTTGTGAACGAACACCAGGCTTCCCCCAGAAAGCCTGGTAGGCGAGGTTAGTTTCCGCCTAGACCGGATCAAACGGCCCGTTGTAAACGAATACCAGGCTTTCCTCTTAGGAAAGACTGGTGACGTGAGGTCACCATCACACGCTGCAGCTCATGGCTCAATGTGGCTTATTGGTATCCAATGCTTGGTTGCCATGGAAGCTATGATATTAACATCAAAAACAAAAGAGGTACATTATGAGTGGAAAGGATCACTTTAGGCTATTCTGTTAAGTCCAGAGGTAAGTCATTATCGGTTTGTTTTTGTTTTTAACCGCAACCCAGTGCTTGGGAAACAACAGAGCTCTAGCTGACTCTAATCAAACAATGTATTAATCTCAGCTGTGCATGTTTAGTTTAAAGAGGTTTTGCACCCTGAGTTCGCACAACACCTAGTAATGTTCTTGTAAACAAGAAACCTGTCTATACTGCATATCCTCCGTGTTGCCACAGAGAGTGAAAAACCACTAAGTAGAATACAGTAAAAACAAAAAATCCTCAGTTATTTTATTGTTAATTGGTTAAGATGATTGTGATGCTATTTTAACTAGTAGCTTTGCTGGGGACCCCATAGAACCCACCCCTGGGGGTCCCCGGACCCCACTCTGAGAACCAATGCACGTGACGTGTTATCACTCCGTAAATGTTTAGTTTTACTTACTAAGGGAGAACGGGGTAAGATGAACCTGTGGGTAAGATGAACCACCCTCTGTATCTTTAAAACAATACACGAGTTGTCATGTGACCTTAAAATAAGAACACAATCATTTCCTCCTGGCTGTGGAGTTGACAGACACGAAAATCTTACCCCGTTCGTTCTCTAATGCAAAAAGAAGTTAAACAACAAAAGGTTAAACAAGCAACCACAAAGGTTAAGCAAGCATACCAAAAAAAGGAAGGACTCCTAGTGTCCCTATTCTGGACATGTCATAAATTAAAGTTGTAACATTCAGCGAAAATTTTGCAACGTGACACGTTGTTAGCTTGCAGATTTTATATCTGTTGTTGTGTTTAATTTGTGTTTTTCTCTCTGCTAAAGCAAAAGTTGCCTGTCGTGCCTATTGGATGTATGTGTTGTTTTGGTTTTGGTTTAAAGTAAAGTTTTATGTAAAATATAAGGGACAATAAAGTTTTGTTCTGTCTTTATTGAAATGTATTGTTATGCTTGTAACACATGTTTTCCCAGTAACAGAATACATGTTCCAGTCACATGCTATTGTGACTGGAATCTCTTTAATATATTTTTTTGTTCATCTGCTCTGCACAGGAAGAGGCTGTTGAAGTCTACAGTAGCTGTGCAGGAGCAGGGTGATTGGTGCCTGAAGAGCTGATTGAATGAGGGGTCCCAAGGTGGATTGCTACTGTACCCTGGTAAGGGGAACAGCTCAGTGGGAGTGCAGGCTGCCATGGGGAGAGGTTGATGGCAGAGACATAGACACAAGAGACACACGTGTCATAAGGACACTTTGCCTCTCCTTTAATTTTAGATGTTTGAATTTTGAGTTGCATTTTCTTCAGTTGTAAACTTTTTTTCTTTCTCCTAGCTGGCATTAAAAAAAAGAACGTTTGTCTTTCTGCCAGCCTGCTTCCTTTCTGCATTCTACCACTTAGTGACAGTGAACATCTAACTATTAGTCCACCGCCTGCCGTCTGACCGTCTGTCTGCATGCTGACATCACTGATACAGTGTCTCAATGCCTATACATCACAGACAGGTATTGCACAACTGGACGTCAAAGGTGACTGTTCTGCCCAACGGACACCGGTCTGGGTTCTCCAACATTACTTCTAAAGCCTCTATCAGAGTCCAGGGTGAAGAGCTATTCACTGCACCGCGTTGTAGTTTCCTAGCTATCACCTAGGCTTTCTTATGTATTTTTAGATGATAGCTAGAAAACTGCACCGCGGTGAAGTGAATAGCTCTTCACCCTGGACTCTGGTAGAGGCTTGAGACTCCCCCCCCCCCCCCGGGCACAGGACTAATGTATTGTATTTGAAACCGGTTGACCGGGACAGCACACCAGCATGCCTCTGCATAGTGTTTAAGAACCACTGGCTTAAAGGAGTAGTTCACCCCCAAAATGACTTTTTTTTCCTATTGATTAGTCACGCCATGGAGACTTGAGTTCAATAATAGTTTTTGGTTTTTGTCACATTCCTAAGACCAGAATTTGATTCGAGTAAATTTACCCGCATTCCATCCGGAACGAATGGGGGTAAATTTATTGTTATCACATTTTTGTCTTAGGAATGCGTCAAAAAAACTAAAAATATTATTGAACTCTCTCCATGGCGTGACTAATCAATAGAAAAACAGTCATTTTGGGGGTGAACTACTCCTTTAATGTATATAGACTGTGTAGTATCCCTGCCTAGAAAATAGATCTACAAGCTCACTACACATTGCAGCACAATGCATTACAATGCATTGTGAGCTTGCAGATCTGTTATTTACTGCATGCAACACTGTAATGAAGTATAAATCTTTTAAGGCAACCCATCAGTGAGACGAGTACAAAGCTCCTTAATCCTCTGTGGTGTTGCTATTAATTTGGGACTTTCTGAATCCTTGTTTCTATCTCTGGCCAAAAGGAACTGGGCTTCCGGAGGATGCAGAGTGTTGTCAAACTGTTCTGTTTCTTAAAATAGGTTGAAGAATGTAAGTCAAGGTGACAAAGCGGTGCAGTCACTTAACAGCAGCTTGAACTTCACTTTGTCATTCTCCTCCTTCACTGGAAGATGAGGGACACTTAGTATTATGCAGGTTGAAACGTGCACGGGCTCGCATGGCACATGGGCATCTATACCAACACAATTGGCCTTTATAATAATAATTCCCTATATTCTCCCACGGGGGAAATTCAGTTTCAGCTTAATTTAGAACGGGTACACATTATTGCGTATCATTATTTTATGCTTTAACTATTGAAAAATAGCAGATATACAAGCTCACAGCGCGGCACCGAATGCCGCGCTGCGAGCTTGTAGATCTGCTATTTTTGAAAAATCATGAAAATTAGAATTTTGACCCGATTCTATAAGTGTCTTTTGAATCCTTCTTAAGGTTTCTTTGAAAAATCTATGTTTCTATGTCAGCAATCTGGCCAGCCATCGTCAAAGAAAAGGTCCTTTTCACTTAACTGGAGCTCAGTTAGTCTGTTCTTGAGAGACTACTGTGTCAGTGGTTCTCAAACCTTTTCATGTGAAGGACCCCCAAAATGATATGTATTTGGCCACGGACCCCCATCTCAAAATATCTAGTTCCAGGGACCACCCCCAGAAGCAAAATTTGAGTTACAAAACGTTCGCTTTGAAAATACATATATTCAAAGATTTGCACACATTTCCAAAAATAGCAGACAGATCTGCTATTTTTCAATAGTTAAAGCATTCAATAATTCTAGGCCCTAAATGGGTGATAACCCAGCTGAGTGCTGCCCACAAGGAGTGCAGGGGAGGGGAGCGGTTAGGTGTTTTGCTCATGGGCAACACATAGCTGGAGCTGGAATCGTACGTGAGACCTCTGGGACCTCCAGAGTCCTACACTGTAAGACTTTTAACTGCAGAATTACAGTAAAGTACTGGCAGCACGTTATCTTTTAATTGCTGTCTTTTTGGCAGTCTCTTCCTGTATTTGGAATTACAGTATATTACTGAAAATTTAGATTTTTCCAGTAACCTACTTACTGTATTCCTGTTAAATGTTTTTCAGTAACTTACTGTATTCCTTCTCAAAGTTTCTCAGTAACTTACTGTATATTATAGTATTTAAACTAAATCTATGTGCAGATTCTGCAGAATGTTGTTAAAATTGGGACGAGAAGATTTGCATGGTCCAAGAAACTTGGACCAATGCAGATCATCTCTGTATAGTCCCAATTTTAGGGTTAGGGTTTTTGATCTCAAATACATTCTTATATGCCAATTAACCCTACCTATTACATTCCTTTGTTCATTACATCATTACATTACCCAAGATGGTTAATTTATGAAGAGACACCATTCCAATTGGAGCTAAATGGTACACAAATCAGCCACACAGACATGGGCTGTCTTGGCCATCTATGGATTCTGTTAGTGTGGTACTGTATGTGGCCGATGTGGCCTCCATATACTGCATGGGCATTCCCATATGCAGTCCTGTTAGATATGGGCTTAATATTGATGACATCAGGGAACTCCATGTATGGGCATAAAAGGGATTTTGTTAGTGTGACATCACTGTGATGGCAGAGCATGATGAAAAAAGTGTACACGTCCAGACGGAGTCAGCATGCATGTGCCGAGTCACACACTGCAACAACAACTCGTCATCACTACAGCAGCAATTAAAGGTGTATTTACACATGTGGGAGGGGCACTCTCTGGTGGCAAGCTAGATGACTTATCTATAGCAGTGTTTCTCAACCTTTTTTCTGCACGGGCACACTTTTCATGTCCCAAGAATCCATGGGCACGCCAACATAATACGGGGGTGTAAATATCGTCACTGTCGGGAAGAAACCTTGTATCTCCAAGTTTCAAATGTGTACGTTTCTTCGCAAAGCAAAGCCCTGCTACAAGATCTACAAGCACACAACGCCTCACACCGCGAGGCGTTGTGTGCTTGTAGATCGGCTAGTTTAAAATGTTTTTAAAATGATAAATACAATACTGGATTTCAAGCAGTTTCAAGGGGCACACTTGACCCTTCTCAGGGGCTTACCAAAGGTCCCCAGGCACAGTGGTTGAGAAACACTGGTCTTGTTGTAAAAATCTGGGTTTTGAATGAGGACGAGTCTGTAACTCAGATAGCTGTGTGTGTGTGTGTGTGTGTGTGTGTGGTGTGGGGGGGGGGGGGGGGGGGGGGGGGGGGGGGGGGGGGGGGGGGTCCTTGGGAAGCGTTGAAGCGTCTTCTTTCTGTGGTATATAAACGGATCGGTCAAAGAACCAGAGGGAGACAGACTGCGACGGTTGTTGTATTTGTAACAGCCGCAGAAAGAGTGGAGGGATGGTTG